>NW_006773247.1:1398623-1425796 GCF_000442215.2 Lipotes vexillifer | reverse complement strand
TGCGTACTGCAAAAAAAAAAAAAAAAGTGGGTGGGGAAAATGTTGAATTTTTGGTAAATATGTGATGTGATTCCCAGGGACACATAGGTGTTGGAGATGATCCTTCGAATCATCAAAGCAAAATATGTTCCCATCCTCCTCCTCATCTCTCTTCCTTCATCTTTTCAACTCACTTTCCCTCTGTCTTTCTCTCTCATTTTGAGGAAATACACCAGGAGGTATCTGGATAACCATATGGCCCAATAAACACTTTAAATAGATCAGATCCTACACCATTGATGCACATAATTTAAGAACATAATGTTTTTCTCTGGATTTCATTTGGAAGGTTTACTTCATAACTAAATGTAAGCATAGTACAGTGGTTTAAATTAGTATTGCTGGAAATTATATCTAGCAGCTAAACACTGCAAATTTTACAATTGAAAAATGTATTTGCTTTATGTTCTCTGACTTTTTTCATGCTTAATGTTACTAAGGTTGTCATTTGTTATCTGACATCATGTTCACATTTTTTATGTGAAAGCATCACATGACATCAACCAAAGCACCACTAGACATTAAAAGTCAGTCTGTATTTTCAGTGTATATTAGTGCTTTTATCTGAACATTAACTTTTACATTTCTTCACTTTGTACTGAAATTGATGACACTGACATTTCATTAACATGTATTATGTTTCCTGTTCACTTTTTTTCTCTTGTTTTCTTTGTAACTTACACTGTGTGCATCAGTCAGCGTTCTCATATCTATCTATCCACCCATCCATTCATGAAATTGGTTCATGTGATTGTGGGAGCAGGCAAGTTCAAAATCGGTGGGGTAGGCATTCAGGCTAAAAATTCAGGATTTGAAATAAAGACAGGATTTGAATCTATAGTCCTGAGGCAGAATGTTTTCTTTGGGAAACCTCAATTTTTGTTCTGAAGGACTTTCAACTGATTGTATGAGTCCCACCCACTTTATCAAGGTTAGCCTACTTAAAATCAATTGATTGTAGATGTTATCCACAGCTGCAAAATTTATTCATGGCAGCACCTAGATTAGTGTTTGATTAAATAGCTGGATATTATAGCCTAACCATGTTGACACGTAAAACTAACAATGATCACACTTTGCAAACTCCCCCCCCCTCTTTTTTTTTTGATAAAAGCTATGACATGGGAACAATTTAGGATTTAAAGAGTGTTACGTTAACAATTTCAGATGTATTTACCCTTGAAATCAGAGTACTATAATTACTTTGAAATACAATCTTAAAACACAGTGAAGGAATATAGGATCCCAAATTACCTTAGGAATACCTAAATTATCCCCCTTCCTGAGCCTAATCTAACAGATGAAAAAATTATATGTAAAAGTTATATATGTATAACCTTAATTCTCTCTAAGAAATAATAAAATTTTAAAGCTGAGAGTATCAAGGGTCACATAAAAATATTAAGTTTGTGTAGGAAGTGCCAGGTATCTTCTAGGGTAAAAAAAATTATTAAGATAAAGACAGTACTAGTCTCTCATAGCTGACTATCAGGTAATTATAGTAAAATATGACTAACTAGTTATATAATTATGAGGATACTAATAAAACAAAAAGGAAAAAAAGTGTATAACTTAGCCTGGGGCATCAGTTGAAGCTGGCAAAATAAGGTGAGTTTGGAAAGATGCTTTCTTAGGTAAGCAATGTCGACACAAATAATCAATAAACAGTCAATAATAGGAAAAGAAAAGAGCTTTTTTGAGCTACACTGAAGACTATATCCTGGGAGACACAGATTCAGGAAGCACTTGAATTGTGTTCCACTGGGCTACAAAATGGGGGAGGCTTATACAGGCAAAAACCACAAAGTTATATAAGATGTTTGTCAAGAATTAGGATTGGAGCTGGCAAGAAGTAAGGGTGCTCATTAAGAAAGGATTAGTTGGTGTCTGAAATGATGGTATAGTTACAGTGAGAGACCTTGAGACCATAAAGTTGCAGCTGGCAGCTGCTAGCAGATATTGTTTTGAAAATGGCTGGTGGTGTCTTTGAGTTTGATACAGTTCAGAAAATTCAAGTTCTCATTGATGCAGGAACATGACTGAAAGCACATCCACAATGGCCACCTGGCTCCATTTTGAATGCCTGAATCAGTTACTCCGTTTTGACTTTTTAAGTGCATTATTTTATTTAATGGTTAAAGCAGATGTACAATGCATGTTTGACAGGCCATAAGAAAGGCTGTTCTAGTTAGCATAAAGTTCAAGCCACATTATGCAGAAGCCAGGATGACTTCCTCATATCTCAGTATGTGAAAATTTCTTCCATCAGCAGCATGTATAAGGATGGTAGCATTCTAATTACAGAGAAATACTTATGGATAATTTGGATGTATGAAAAAACACAGAAAACACAATGCCTTGGCAGAAAGGCAAGCAAGTGACATAGTTGCTAGAATTGGTGAAGCTCTCAAAAATTGATGGGAGGTGAGTCCCCTGAGGTTAACACAGTTTGAAAAGCACTGCACTCCAAGATGGTGCTTTTAAGTCATGTGTACAACTGGTATAAATCTCCACTGTGTAACAGAATTTTTGTAAGAAATTGTATTGTACTCTGCTGCTGTCCTGTTCTTATAGGTACAGTGGAGTCTCTCTTCACTAGGACAAACATGCTGTTAAAGGTTTTAATTGCAGCTACTGCTTGGCCAGAAATAGTCTGATCTTTACATTTACTGTAGGAAGCAGGATAATCAAGTCTTGGTCAGTGTTGTGCTGGTAAAAAAAGGAGAAGGTAAGGAAGAAGAAAAGGAAGAAAAAGGAAAAAGAGGTGGTGAAAAAAATGTGTTTAGAGTAAGGAGGGAATGAAAGAAATAGAGCAGAGGTGGAGGGGAAGGGGGGAAAATACAACAGTAATAAAAAGCAGTAATAATTTAACGTATGAAAGAGCTTTCCATCTTCAATTAATTAATACTCATTATATTCTCTATTTTATGAATAGAAACTCTGTCTTAAATATTTAGTGGTTAAATGAATTGGCCAATATAGCACAGCCAATAAATATAAGAGCTGGATAAATTCCAAAGGCCATGCTTAGCACTATTTATAAAGTCAAAACTGCAAAAATTTTAAAAACACCTCTACATCTTTAATGGTGTTACCTTTGGTGGTATCATTGTGGATTGGTCTTATTATGGTTATTTTGAGTGAGTGTTATACTTTCCATTATTTTATAAAGTTCCTAAATTGAGCATATATTCCTCTATACTTTTTAAAATTAAGGCATATTGAAGTATTAAAAGGATTTCTACCATATCAAAATTAAAATTGATGCCTTTTAAATATCTATTTCTAAACAAATTATGATTTAACTTAAATATACTTATATTTTATTTGTTTTTGATTTATAAGAATCTAACAATTGATCATTTATCTTTAGGTCCATGTTTTATTCCTTCTATATATACAGAGACACATAATGTATTGACTTTATTCATCTAAAGTCACTCAGATTTTCTTTGCTTTCTTCTTTATTCCAACACTGTCACAACGGAAACTCATGAACAAAGGGGAGAGAGGAATTAATAGATATGTGTAAACTAGCTTAGTTAACCAGAAAGGGTCAGGCATTCAATAAATTGTTAGGGTGGTATGATATAGAAAATATAAGACCTGATTTGTTAGATAGAGTAGGGCAGTGTAAGTATACTCTGTTCTAACTGCCTCATAGAACTTTCTGTGGTTAATTCACTGTAATATAGTGATCAACTCAGAGCCATCCTGATGTCATTCTATACAGAAAACTGAGTTGAACAGGTAATTCAAGTGAAACATAGTCTTTCTTGACCCTGCAGTTCAATTTAATGAAGATGTACATTTTCCTCAGGACCCATCAAACAAAATTTCTGTAATATTAAAATGACATATTACAGAAAATGTGTGAAATATGAATGTGGGGAAGAGTGAGATTCATTCTGACCACTAGGCCTAGAAAGATGCAATAGAGAAGTTAGAGCTTGGGTAATTCTTGAAAACAACTAGAATTCCCATGTTTATCCTACTTTTTAAGATCAGAATAGTAATAAAATCTTTCACCAAAAGACATAATGCCTATGTTTCAGATAAAACAAATACAATAGCCAAAACTGTTGCTATTAGATGATATACAGAAGAATGATGGGGAAGAAGAGGTGGATTATGGAAGTACAGCCCACAGCTAATTCACATCAACCACCATACATGACATTAGAATCAAATAAATCTTCAGAATTCAACAGGGCTTCAGTGGTCCACTCATAATTAACAAACTGTTTTGATGGCTTTTGGAGAATAATTAAATATATAAATTTGAATTTCATTGGCAAACTAATAAATGAAATCGTGCATATTTATTAACCCTGGGCATATTAAATCTAACCCAGTTGAGTTGTATCTATAGAATTCTAAGATATTTACATGTGCATCTTGCAAGCTGCTGTACAAGCAACAATTGAGTATTTTAGTGCACCTCTGAAATGAGTAGTTCCCTTTACTGCTTCATTAATATAACTGGAACTAGGAATTATTTAGCTCTAGCCAAGTGATTTGAAAGGGGCTGATTATTTTGTGACCCCCTTGGGACAGCATTTAAGAGCAAAAGAGGGATGTGCATGAAGAACACAACTGCTGATGCAGTTGAAATTCCTTACAAATGAGAAAATTAAAATTTGACACTAATAAGGTGGTTGTTGAAGCCCTAGTTTTTCAAATTAGTAGCCCATTCTTTTTCTATTTTGTTTCTTTTAATTCAATGCCAAAAGTTAGGGGAAGTAGGACCTAGTGGATGAAGCATGGCATAATGTATAAAGTGGGAGAAAGGTATTTTATTAAAAGTTCATACTTCCAATCAAAGTTCTATAAATATATAAACTATGAATACATCAAACTTGATTTGAAGTCTGGGCTTGTTTCAAAGAAATGTGTAATAGATAATGCTTAACAGTCAATAGATGCTCTGAAAGATGCCTACAAGATAGTATACTAAATCAAATCCTTTACTCTTTTAATCATTCATTATTTTAAATTTTTAAAAATACTTGTTGATTACATACTATATACCAAGGAGTATTGTGGAAGGAACCATGACAGCAGCTTTAATGTCTTTTTCTTTCTCTCTTCATATTCTCTACTTTGTGTTCCTTTAAAATATGTTTAAAGGGTGTGTACATGTAATATGCATATATGTATATTTAAGAATATATATTAATGAACTGGCAGGTTTAATAGAATTATCAGTAAGACAGGTAGTAAGCAAGGAAACTGTCTGTGTCTTTTGTTTGGAGCATTTAATCTATTTACATTTAAGGTAGTTATCATGTGATTGTGGGAGCAGGCAAGTTCAAAATCGGTGGGGTAGGCATTCAGGCTAAAAATTCAGGATTTGAAATAAAGACAGGATTTGAATCTATAGTCCTGAGGCAGAATGTTTTCTTTGGGAAACCTCAATTTTTGTTCTGAAGGACTTTCAACTGATTGTATGAGTCCCACCCACTTTATCAAGGTTAGCCTACTTAAAATCAATTGATTGTAGATGTTATCCACAGCTGCAAAATTTATTCATGGCAGCACCTAGATTAGTGTTTGATTAAATAGCTGGATATTATAGCCTAACCATGTTGACACGTAAAACTAACAATGATCACACTTTGCAAACTCCCCCCCCCTCTTTTTTTTTTGATAAAAGCTATGACATGGGAACAATTTAGGATTTAAAGAGTGTTACGTTAACAATTTCAGATGTATTTACCCTTGAAATCAGAGTACTATAATTACTTTGAAATACAATCTTAAAACACAGTGAAGGAATATAGGATCCCAAATTACCTTAGGAATACCTAAATTATCCCCCTTCCTGAGCCTAATCTAACAGATGAAAAAATTATATGTAAAAGTTATATATGTATAACCTTAATTCTCTCTAAGAAATAATAAAATTTTAAAGCTGAGAGTATCAAGGGTCACATAAAAATATTAAGTTTGTGTAGGAAGTGCCAGGTATCTTCTAGGGTAAAAAAAATTATTAAGATAAAGACAGTACTAGTCTCTCATAGCTGACTATCAGGTAATTATAGTAAAATATGACTAACTAGTTATATAATTATGAGGATACTAATAAAACAAAAAGGAAAAAAAGTGTATAACTTAGCCTGGGGCATCAGTTGAAGCTGGCAAAATAAGGTGAGTTTGGAAAGATGCTTTCTTAGGTAAGCAATGTCGACACAAATAATCAATAAACAGTCAATAATAGGAAAAGAAAAGAGCTTTTTTGAGCTACACTGAAGACTATATCCTGGGAGACACAGATTCAGGAAGCACTTGAATTGTGTTCCACTGGGCTACAAAATGGGGGAGGCTTATACAGGCAAAAACCACAAAGTTATATAAGATGTTTGTCAAGAATTAGGATTGGAGCTGGCAAGAAGTAAGGGTGCTCATTAAGAAAGGATTAGTTGGTGTCTGAAATGATGGTATAGTTACAGTGAGAGACCTTGAGACCATAAAGTTGCAGCTGGCAGCTGCTAGCAGATATTGTTTTGAAAATGGCTGGTGGTGTCTTTGAGTTTGATACAGTTCAGAAAATTCAAGTTCTCATTGATGCAGGAACATGACTGAAAGCACATCCACAATGGCCACCTGGCTCCATTTTGAATGCCTGAATCAGTTACTCCGTTTTGACTTTTTAAGTGCATTATTTTATTTAATGGTTAAAGCAGATGTACAATGCATGTTTGACAGGCCATAAGAAAGGCTGTTCTAGTTAGCATAAAGTTCAAGCCACATTATGCAGAAGCCAGGATGACTTCCTCATATCTCAGTATGTGAAAATTTCTTCCATCAGCAGCATGTATAAGGATGGTAGCATTCTAATTACAGAGAAATACTTATGGATAATTTGGATGTATGAAAAAACACAGAAAACACAATGCCTTGGCAGAAAGGCAAGCAAGTGACATAGTTGCTAGAATTGGTGAAGCTCTCAAAAATTGATGGGAGGTGAGTCCCCTGAGGTTAACACAGTTTGAAAAGCACTGCACTCCAAGATGGTGCTTTTAAGTCATGTGTACAACTGGTATAAATCTCCACTGTGTAACAGAATTTTTGTAAGAAATTGTATTGTACTCTGCTGCTGTCCTGTTCTTATAGGTACAGTGGAGTCTCTCTTCACTAGGACAAACATGCTGTTAAAGGTTTTAATTGCAGCTACTGCTTGGCCAGAAATAGTCTGATCTTTACATTTACTGTAGGAAGCAGGATAATCAAGTCTTGGTCAGTGTTGTGCTGGTAAGAAAAGGAGAAGGTAAGGAAGAAGAAAAGGAAGAAAAAGGAAAAAGAGGTGGTGAAAAAAATGTGTTTAGAGTAAGGAGGGAATGAAAGAAATAGAGCAGAGGTGGAGGGGAAGGGGGGAAAATACAACAGTAATAAAAAGCAGTAATAATTTAACGTATGAAAGAGCTTTCCATCTTCAATTAATTAATACTCATTATATTCTCTATTTTATGAATAGAAACTCTGTCTTAAATATTTAGTGGTTAAATGAATTGGCCAATATAGCACAGCCAATAAATATAAGAGCTGGATAAATTCCAAAGGCCATGCTTAGCACTATTTATAAAGTCAAAACTGCAAAAATTTTAAAAACACCTCTACATCTTTAATGGTGTTACCTTTGGTGGTATCATTGTGGATTGGTCTTATTATGGTTATTTTGAGTGAGTGTTATACTTTCCATTATTTTATAAAGTTCCTAAATTGAGCATATATTCCTCTATACTTTTTAAAATTAAGGCATATTGAAGTATTAAAAGGATTTCTACCATATCAAAATTAAAATTGATGCCTTTTAAATATCTATTTCTAAACAAATTATGATTTAACTTAAATATACTTATATTTTATTTGTTTTTGATTTATAAGAATCTAACAATTGATCATTTATCTTTAGGTCCATGTTTTATTCCTTCTATATATACAGAGACACATAATGTATTGACTTTATTCATCTAAAGTCACTCAGATTTTCTTTGCTTTCTTCTTTATTCCAACACTGTCACAATGGAAACTCATGAACAAAGGGGAGAGAGGAATTAATAGATATGTGTAAACTAGCTTAGTTAACCAGAAAGGGTCAGGCATTCAATAAATTGTTAGGGTGGTATGATATAGAAAATATAAGACCTGATTTGTTAGATAGAGTAGGGCAGTGTAAGTATACTCTGTTCTAACTGCCTCATAGAACTTTCTGTGGTTAATTCACTGTAATATAGTGATCAACTCAGAGCCATCCTGATGTCATTCTATACAGAAAACTGAGTTGAACAGGTAATTCAAGTGAAACATAGTCTTTCTTGACCCTGCAGTTCAATTTAATGAAGATGTACATTTTCCTCAGGACCCATCAAACAAAATTTCTGTAATATTAAAATGACATATTACAGAAAATGTGTGAAATATGAATGTGGGGAAGAGTGAGATTCATTCTGACCACTAGGCCTAGAAAGATGCAATAGAGAAGTTAGAGCTTGGGTAATTCTTGAAAACAACTAGAATTCCCATGTTTATCCTACTTTTTAAGATCAGAATAGTAATAAAATCTTTCACCAAAAGACATAATGCCTATGTTTCAGATAAAACAAATACAATAGCCAAAACTGTTGCTATTAGATGATATACAGAAGAATGATGGGGAAGAAGAGGTGGATTATGGAAGTACAGCCCACAGCTAATTCACATCAACCACCATACATGACATTAGAATCAAATAAATCTTCAGAATTCAACAGGGCTTCAGTGGTCCACTCATAATTAACAAACTGTTTTGATGGCTTTTGGAGAATAATTAAATATATAAATTTGAATTTCATTGGCAAACTAATAAATGAAATCGTGCATATTTATTAACCCTGGGCATATTAAATCTAACCCAGTTGAGTTGTATCTATAGAATTCTAAGATATTTACATGTGCATCTTGCAAGCTGCTGTACAAGCAACAATTGAGTATTTTAGTGCACCTCTGAAATGAGTAGTTCCCTTTACTGCTTCATTAATATAACTGGAACTAGGAATTATTTAGCTCTAGCCAAGTGATTTGAAAGGGGCTGATTATTTTGTGACCCCCTTGGGACAGCATTTAAGAGCAAAAGAGGGATGTGCATGAAGAACACAACTGCTGATGCAGTTGAAATTCCTTACAAATGAGAAAATTAAAATTTGACACTAATAAGGTGGTTGTTGAAGCCCTAGTTTTTCAAATTAGTAGCCCATTCTTTTTCTATTTTGTTTCTTTTAATTCAATGCCAAAAGTTAGGGGAAGTAGGACCTAGTGGATGAAGCATGGCATAATGTATAAAGTGGGAGAAAGGTATTTTATTAAAAGTTCATACTTCCAATCAAAGTTCTATAAATATATAAACTATGAATACATCAAACTTGATTTGAAGTCTGGGCTTGTTTCAAAGAAATGTGTAATAGATAATGCTTAACAGTCAATAGATGCTCTGAAAGATGCCTACAAGATAGTATACTAAATCAAATCCTTTACTCTTTTAATCATTCATTATTTTAAATTTTTAAAAATACTTGTTGATTACATACTATATACCAAGGAGTATTGTGGAAGGAACCATGACAGCAGCTTTAATGTCTTTTTCTTTCTCTCTTCATATTCTCTACTTTGTGTTCCTTTAAAATATGTTTAAAGGGTGTGTACATGTAATATGCATATATGTATATTTAAGAATATATATTAATGAACTGGCAGGTTTAATAGAATTATCAGTAAGACAGGTAGTAAGCAAGGAAACTGTCTGTGTCTTTTGTTTGGAGCATTTAATCTATTTACATTTAAGGTAGTTATCAATATGTATGTTCCTATTACCATTTTCTCAATTGTTTTGGGTTTGTTATTATCGGTCTTTTCCTTCTCTTGTGTTTCCTGCCCAGAGAAGTTCTTTTAGCATTTGTTGTAAAGCTGGTTTGGTGGTGCTGAATTCTCTTAGCTTTTGCTTATCTGTAAAGCTTTTAATTTCTCCATTGAACCTGGATGAGATCCTTGCTGGTTAGAGTAATGTTGGTTGTAGGTTTTTCCCTTTAATCACTTTATATATGTCCTGTCACTCCCTTCTGGCTTGCATAGTTTCTGCTGAAAGATCAGCTGTTAACCTTATGGGGATTCCTTTGTATGTTATTTGTTGTTTTTCCCTTGCTGCTTTCAATATTTTTTCTTTGTATTTAATTTTTGATAGTTTGATCAATATGTGTGTTGGCATGTTTCTCCTTGGATTTATCCTTTATGGGACTCTCTGCGCTTCCTGGAGTTGATTGGCTGTTTCCTTTCCCATATTAGGGAAGTTTCCAACTATAATCTCGTCAAATATTTTCTCAGTCCCTTTCTTTTTCTCTTCTTCTTCTTGGACCCCTATATTTCGAATGTTGGTGTGTTTAATGTTGTCCCAGAGGTCTCTGAGACTGTCCTCAATTGTTTTCATTCTTTTTTTTTACTCTGCTCTGCAGTAGTTATTTCCACTATTTTATCTTCCAGGTCACTTATCCGTTCTTCTGCCTCAGTTATTCTGCTATTGATTCCTTCTAGAGAATTTTTAATTTCAGTTATTGTGTTGTTCCTCATTGTTTGATCTTTAGTTCTTTTAGTTCCTTGTTAAACGTTTGTATTTTCAAGTACAACCCTTGTATTTTCTCCATTCTATTTGCAGCATTTTGGATATCTTTACTATCATGACTCTGAATTATTTTTCAGATAGACTGCCTATTTCCTCTTCATTTGTTTTGTCTGGTGGGTTTTTACTTTGCTCCTTCATCTGTTGCATGTTTCTCTGTCTTGTCATTTTGCTTAGCTTACTGTGTTTGTGGTCACCTTTCCACAGGCTGCTGCTTTGTAGTTTCTGTTGTTTTTTGCTGTCTGCCCCCAGCAGCTATGGTTGGTTCAGTGGGCTGTGTAGGCTTCCTGGTGGAGGGGACTTGTGCCTGTGTTCTGGTGGATGAGGCTGGATCTTGTCTTTCTGGTGTGCATGACTGCATCCAGTGGTGTGTTTTGGGGTGTCTGTGACGTATTACGATTTTAGGCAGCCTCTCTGCTAATGGGTGGGGTTGTGTTCCTGTCTTGCTAGGTGTTTGGCATGGTGTGTTCAGCACTGTAGCTCGCTGTTTGTTCATTGGAGCTGGGTCTTAGCACTGAGATGGAGATCTTTGGGAGAGCTTTTGCCATTTGATGTTATGTGGAGCTTGGAGGTCTCTGTTGGACCAATGTCCTAAACTTGGCTCTCCTGCCTCAGAGGCACATGCCTGACACCTGGTCAGAGCACCAAGACACTGTCAGCCACATGGCTCAGAAGAAAAGGGAGAAAAAAGAAGAACGAAAGAAAGAAAATAAATAAATAAAAAGAAATAAAGTTATTAAAATAAAAACATTAAAAATTAAATAATTAAAAACTAATAGAAAAAAAGAAAGAAGAGAACAACCAAACCAAGAAACAAATCCACCAATGATAACAAGCTGTAAAAACTATACTAAACAAACAAACAAAAACACGATCAGACTGAACACTAGGGCAAATGATAAAAGCAAAGCTATACAGACAAATTCACACAAAGAAGCATATACAAACACACTCACAAAAAGAGAAAAAGGAAAACAAATATATATATATATATATATATAAATAAAAAAGGAAGAGAGGAACCAAGTCGATAAGCAAAAAAAAAAAAAAAAAATATATATATATATATATATATATATATATATATATATATATAAATAAAAAAGGAAGAGAGGAACCAAGTCGATAAGCAAATCTACCAGTGATAACAAACTCTCTATACTAAAGTAAGATAAACATAAAACCAGAAACAAATTAGATGCAGAAAGCTAACCCCAAGTCTACAGTTGCTTCACACAGGCTTCTTGGCAGCTGCAGCAGCAGGCTTAGCACTTCATGCCTGTCTCTGGTGTCTGTGCTTATCGCCACAGCTTGCGCCCATGTCTGGAGCTCGTTTAGGGGGTCCTCTGAATCCCCTCTCCTCGCGCATCCTGAAACAATGGTCTCTTGCCTCTTAGGCAGGTCCAGACTTTTTCCTGGACTCCCTCCCAGCTAACTGTGGCGCACTAGCCCCCTCAGGCTGTGTTCATGCAGCCAGCCCCAATCCTCTCCCTGGGATCTGAACTCCCGGAGCCTCAGCTCCCAGCCCCCACCTGCCCCAGTGGGTGAGCAGACAAGCCTCTCGGGCTGCTGAGTGCTGGTCAGCACCAATCCCCTGTGTGGGAATCTCTCTGCTTTGCCCTCTCTACCCCTGTTACTGTGCTCTCTCCTCTGTGGCTCTGCAGCTCCCGCTGCCCTGCCACCCCTGTCTCTTCCAGTGAAGGAGCTTCCTAGTGTGTAAAAACATTTCATCCTTCACAGCTCCCTCCCAGAGGTGCAGGTCCCGTCCCTATTCTCTTGTCTCTGTTTTTTCTTTTGCCCTACCCAGGTACATGGGGAGTTTCTTTTGGGAAGTCTGAGGTCTTCTGCCAGCATTCAGTAGGTGTTCTGTAGGAGTTGTTCCACATGTAGATGTATTTTTGATGTATTTGTGGTGAGGAGGATGATCTCCACATCTTACTCCTCTGCCATCTTGAATGTCTCCCTCTGGAATTATTTTTGACAGATAAAAAAAAATCAAACATACCTCTGATACCACTTCAATTATCTAGGTTATGAATTCTTGAAATTTTAAAATAAATGTAGAAGTTCTTTAAGACAAAATATTTCCAATAGATTGAGAAGGCAGTGTTTGTCATATCACATAACTCACTTAAATCTAAAGCAAAAACTTGGAACTTTTCATGATAGAAATTTGTTAGATTTTGAAACTGTTAGAAAACTCTTCTATGAGAAATAGTTCAGTAACTTATTGAAAATATTTACTTTTTAAAAAGGTTCTCATAATTTTCTAACAAAATTTTCATAACAAATATTTTGTTTTACTGACTCTACATCTGTGATATCTTTTTTATAAGCCAGGTTGGCTAGTCTGATTTACCAGTTATTCAATCAGACATCAATCTAGTAGTTTCTGTGGAGGTATTTTGCAGTTAAAATTAACATCAGTTTAACTAAGGGAAATTATCCTGGTTGATTTTGCTGGGCCTGAATAAATCAGTTAGAAGGCTTTACAGTATCACTGAGTTTTCGCCGAAAGAGGTAGAGAGGAAGAGGAAAATAGAAATTCTACCTGTGAACAACAGCTTTCACCTGTGCCTATAATTGTAAGTTCCAGTCTGTTTATGATTTTCTTCCCTATACACACACACATATGTGCAAACAGACACACGCATGTACATGCCAACACACACTATATATATATCTCTATATAGTTTATATATACACTCATACATACATATCCTATTGCTTCCCTTTCTGTAGTTGATTGATACACCATCTAGGAATGTTTTATGCAAGAATTCCTACAATTTTTTCCATCTCTACCAAAATTTGTACCTAGTTTTTTCCATTCTATTTTTGTCCTTTATCATTTTAATAGTAGCTTCTGCAGTACCATTTGGTCTACATTCTGCAGTTGGTCTATTTTGTTAAACTAGAAAGTAACTTAAACATATTTTAGCTAAATAATATTTCAATTTAATTGTCAATTAAAATTTACATAGGTTAAACTGTAACTTGTACTGTGTTCATAAAATATTCAAATAAACACATTATAATGGTATAATATTGCTTAGAAAGCATTACTTGAATGGAATCAATTTATTTACATTGACTAGTTTTGTGATATGTTTATATGTAATAATAGAAACAATGCAGGTCCACGATAATGTAACACTAATATCTTACATGATTCAGTAGAGGGAAATGTATTTCTAGTAAAACAATGAACTTTTGTTTCTTTAGAAAAATATTTATGTTTCTTCAGCTTTTAAATTTAAGTAAACAAAAATTAATAATTTTGTTCCTCCAACAAGGTGGTTACACTTCTGTTGCTCAATTGACAATAATAAATGCTTTCTACTGTATTGAACAACACAGACTTAGAAGATAATATTGGCTTATTATAATTATACTTGGTATTTTAACAACTGATTAGTTTGCCCTCCCAACTTTGTATACAACAACTACTAGTATTGTTAAAAGCGTGCAATATGGAATCTGACTTCCTAGCACCAAATCCAAACTCCAAGTATTAGGTAAAATTATGACTAATGTAATTGCTACTATTAAATAATGCACTGATGTATTCCTAACTGTAATTTTATATGAGAGAGATCAAATACGCCAAATATAGAAAAAAACTATTGCTTAAAAATGTCCATGTGATTTAAATGAAAAATCATTAGAGTGATGTCAAGAATTCCCAATTAATCCTTATTTCAGTTTAAACCTAGTTAGAATGATAAAAGGATTTTGTCTCTGAGTGAAATTCACAATCTGATTCTAAAATTATTTTAGGAAGCAAAAGCAAAATCAAAGCAATACAAAGATAATTTGGAAGGAGTAGAAAGGAGGAATGATTTGCAAGAGAAATATATTTAGATATAATGATTAAAATCATTTGATAATGAAATAAAAATGGATCCTTGGGATTATGAAAAAATACATTATGTTATAGCAGTTAGCAACTTTGTTGGGGAAGGTAAGGGAATAACACACTTCTGCCTCATCCCATTCACAGACATAAATTTCAAATCACTTAAATATCAGAACAATGACAAAATTAAAAAACAAACTGATGAAAATATGAGAAGATTATGGAAAACTATGTTTAAAATCTTGGAGCAGGTTATAATTTGTTAATTAAAAAAGAAAAGCTATAAAATAAAAGAAATAGAAAAATAAAGGTTCCAGTATCAGGAAGGAAGGATAACCTACAACTGTTGATCCTAAAGATATTAAAAATACAAAGTTATATTATGATTGACTCAATGTGAATAAATTTGATAGTTTAAATGGACAAATTCCTAGAAAGATGCTACAAAATCTCACTGAAGGAAAAATTTGATAACCTGAATATCCGTATATATATTTTAAAATTAAATTTATAATTAAAATATCTTCCAACAAGGAAAGCCACTGCCCAGATTGCTTCATGTTGGATTCTACCAAACATTTCAGGGGGAAAACACACACACACACACACACACACACACACACACACAAAAGCTTCCAGAAAATAGAAAAGGAAAGAACAATTTTTGACTCATTTTATAAGTTAACTTCATCTTGATACCAAAATTAGACAAAAATAATATAAGCAAACCGAAGACTGATATGCTTCATGAATATAAATGTAAATATCCTTAACAAAATATTAAGTCAAATATAGAAATTTATAAAAAGGATCATATATTATGATCAAGTACAGTTTCCTCTAACAATGCAAGGTTCATTCAATGTTCAAAAAATTATTGTTTTGCATTATATGAGCAGACAAAGACAATTTATGACTATTTCACTAGGTATAGATAAAAACATTTGACAAAATTCAACAGCAATTTGGTCATTTTGGGAAAATTAACACAGATATACATTTATGCACTTTTCTGAATATTTACTGTAATTTTTAACAATTCAAAAAATATGTAAGGTGACTGATAAATGACAGTGATGGATGGATGTCTAGTTAAAATATATGAAAATGTTATGTATAAGGCTTTACTCTCGTACTTGTTTTCTCACTTGTAAAACTATGTTCACAGAGGAATTACTTTCTCAGATGGAACGTACCCGGAAGATCAGTAAGTTTTTATTCTTTGGGATGGTAGTGAGTTTGTTGCAATGTGTTGAACCTGAGGTACCTGTGGAGAATTAAGTATTCAGGATATTAGAGATGTAGGACTTGGAAGAAGGTTGGAATGCGGATATCTATATCATATGTGTCAGTCTATAAAATGTATGTTTAGAAAAATGGATTTTGTTTCAATTGGCTAAGGAAGGTACTTAGAATAAGAGAAAAAGAAGACCCAGATGTAAATCATTAAAATGACCAAAAGTGAAAGGAATATGACAGGGTAAAAAAGTGTGAAGAAGGCATAGTGAAATAGAAAAATATAAGTTTTAATCTTTTGAAGTCTAATAAAGAGATCATTTCAAGGGAAAGACAAAACAAACATTATTAACATCAAGTGAAGTAATAAATATGTAAAGGCTATAATTATGTAGAAAGCAGACAGATTTAAGCACATCTATTTCAATGGGATGGTGTTGAGTTTGGGGTGTGTTGAGAAGTGAGAGGATGAGAAATAATGGAAGTAGCAGTAGTTAATGAAAGTCTCAGTAGTTAGATTTTAAGGGAAGTTTTAACAAATGAATTTGATAAAGGTAACTTATGCACAGAAAGTTACTTTTTTCCTTTTCTTTGAAAATTTTGTTGTTACGAAGGGAGACTTCTTGTTAAAAAGCTAAGTTTGTATTGATTTAATTTCTCTAAGCCTCCTCTTTGAAACTTTCTTATAGCAACAAATAAAGGAAGAAATAAAGAAGGAAGGGAGGGAGGGAGGGAAAAAGGAAGGAAGGGAGAGAGGGAGGAAGGAAGGAAGGGAATAATTTTAATCTTTTAACAAACAGGAAAAGAGCTGTCATTCAGAATCACAGTGTTATTTGTATGTGCCATATACTGGAGTTGATGTATCAAAATAAAACATACTGTGATAGGACACATACTGCCTCAGGTCTTAAACAGTAAAGCCAATTATTATACAATTAAATGTTAACAAACAGAAATATATATCCAACGATTATTGATTAGAATAGATCAAGGAGCATGGACAAGACCCAATGCAAAGATGTAATTCTACATGAATACATGACTGGGAAGGGGAGATAATACCATGTTTCATAGTCTCTGACTCAGACTTCCAGACATTCCCAAAGTGAACAAAGGAAAGATAAGGCAGCATTGGCCGTATAACAATATCAAGGGTTTGTGGATACAAGAAGCTTTTCCAGAGCCACAGTGAATACTTGGATACTGAAAATTGAGTGAAGATGTGCTCCTAGGGCAAAGGAAATAATATTTGGCGAGAAGTTGTTGGATATAACAATGTGAATTGAAACTGTGATATATCTTCCCACCCTTCATCAGAATAGTTTTGAGGAAAACTGCCCTCATTCAAAAAACGAGTAATATTGACAAAAGGACTTTCAAGAAACTTACGCAGTGATGTTAAGGGAAAAAAGGCAGGAACAAACACTTGATGAAAGAAGTGAAGATGAAAAATATTTTTTCCCATTATGATTTTCAGAAATAGGAGCAGAGTTCAGAGAAAACATCTCTAAAATTTCAAAGAAATTCTAGGCTTAAATTTTTTTTCAAAGAAGAGTTACATGGCCTCAAAATGAGATTCTGAGAAAACAGAGATTAAAAGTAAAGGTGAAAATATAAATATTTATATAAAAATTAAAATGTTAAGAAGAGCTGAATGGGAAATTGGGAGCAGTAAAGCACATATGATGGTAAATACAGTCAGGAGTATGGTGGAAAGGACAGAGGAAATTATAAGACTTTAAATGGGGGAGGAGCAACCTATGTAATAATTAAGGGTAGATAATAAGTGTAGAAAACTACAAATATAGAATAAATACAAAACTGGTGTTCTGAAGAAGAAAGAAAATGAAACTAAAAATATGTATATTTAAAGATATAAAAGAGAGATGTTACTGGGAATGGTGGAGTAAGGGCCTCTGGATTTCTCTTCTTTACAAAAAGCAATGAAAATATTGGCGAAAATTGTCATAATCTTTTTCAGTACTTGGAAGTTAACCAAAATGTGCAACAATGCTGGGAGCATTTCTTCAAAAAATGGTTAAATCTAGGTTAGAATAGTGAGCTTTGTAACTTTTGTAATAGTGGCATTGTACCTGTTTCTATTCCAATCCCTGTCTCCTCAGTTCTGGGATGGGTTTGAAATTAGCACATATATGTGGAATCTAGAAAAATGGTACAGATGAACCTATTTGCAGGGCAAGAATAGAGACGCAGATGGAGAGAATGGACCGGTGGACACAGAGGGGGAAGGGGAGGGTGGGATGAATTGGGAGACTAAGATTGACATATATACACTACCATGTGTAAAATAGATAGCTAGTGGTAACCTGCTGTATAGGACAGGGAGCTCAGCTCAGGGCTCTGTGATGACCTAGATGGGTGGGATGGCTGGGGGGGAGTAGGAGAGAGGTCCAAGGGGGAAGGGATATATGTATACATATAGCTGATTCACTTTGTTGTACAGCAGAAACTAACATAACATTGTAAAGCATTTATACTCAAAAAAACCCCCAAAAACAAAAAAAATCAACAGCCTGTAATGATTATGAAAACCAGCAGCTTAGAAGCCACTAGAGGGAATGGAACAGAATTGGAGCTCCTCCAAACCCCCATATCCAGAGAGAAGTCATTATTGGACCTGCATAACAATTTCCTGTAAAACCCTGCTCACCAGGCTTTTCTTTATTTGACCTTACTGAGAGACGTTCCAGAGCTAACAATAACCTTTATCTCGGGTGTGTTTTTTCAAGAGCAGTCAGTAGTAACTGGTTAGCAATGCAGCTCCCTGAGACAGTGATAACAGTTGAGGAAAATGTAAGGCTGATGATTATTTAAAATGAAAAAAACTCTGGAAAGAGATGTCTAAAGGGGCTTGGAAAAGTTTCACCATATTCCTAGGAATTTAGAAGGTCACATTCATGTGTAAGACTGTGCATTTCCAGAGGTATATGTATGCTGAGGAAAGAACTGAGAAGAACCTTAGCTCTCCTTTCTGGCTGACCTTGAGTCTCTGTGCAGGCAAAAAGTGAAATCTAACCAGAGCCATAAACTGCCTGTCTGAGCATTGAAGTTATGACCTAAAATGCACACAGAGTCTCTTGGTAAATGCTAGAAGAATTATTTGATTGAGGCATTTAGCATAATCTCGGTTCAATCACTAGCTGACCCTTAATCTAAGTTGAGACTTCAGTGGCTATAGCTGACAAAGAATATAAACTTGACAGAATTAGTTCAGGAAAGCACCCTAATAAGTAAACAGCAATAACAACAAACCCTGGGGAGGGGGGAGAATCTTCATTCCAAAATTGCCACATGTTATTTAAAATTTCAATTTTTCAACAAAAGAAAAACATGCGAGGTAGGTAACAGAACAAGAAATTATGGCCCATACATAGGTAATAACGTAGTCAATGGAAACTATCCTGGAGGAAAGCCAAATATTAGACTTACTAAACAAAAAATTTAAATTGACTGTTTTAACTATGTTCAAAATCTAAAGGAAACAATTTCTGAAGAACTAATGGAAAATAGGATTATCTCAATAAATAGAGAATATCAGTAAAGAGATAGAAATTATAAAATAGAGCCAAGTAGAAATTATTGAGTTGGAAAGTACAAAAGCTAAAATTAAAAATTCACTGTAGACTCAGCAGTAGATTTGAGCTAACAAAGAATGGGTCACCTTGAAGATAAATCAACTTATAATATCCAGCCTTAGGAATTAAGAGAGAAATAATGAAGAAAAATGGACAGAACTTCAGAGACCTGTGGGACAACAATGAACATACAAACATATGCACAGTGGAGTCTCACAAGAAGAAGAGAGGGAGAAAGGAACAGAAAGAATGAAGAAATAAGGCTGAAAAATTGCTAAATTGGATTGAAAGTAAAAGGGTGGAAAGAATATATAGCATGCAAACAGTAATTTGAAAAAGAGCTGGCATAACAATACTAATGTTAGACAAAAGAGATTTTAAGACAAAGTTGTTACTACATGCCAATAGGACATTTTAAAATGATAAAAGCGTCAGTCAAGAAGATATACCATTTACAAACTGTATAAGTGCAACCAACGTCAGAGTACCAAAATATATGAAGCAAAATTACAAAATTGAGGAGAGAAATTGAAAATTCGGTACACCACATTTGATAACAAATAGAATAAACAGGCAAATCAACAGCAAACTAGAAGACTTGAGCAATACAATACTCTAACACAACTAAACCTAAAGGACACATATAGAACATTCCACGCAATGTCACCAGGGTACACATTCTTGTCAAATGTACATGGAACTTTCTTCAGTATAGACTATATGTTAGGTCAGAAACATGTCACAAATATAAAAAGATTGAAATTATACAAGGTACGTTCTCATCCCATAGGGTAAGGAAGTTAGAAAATAGCAGAAGGAAATTTGGTAAATTTACAATTATGTGGACATTAAATACAACAATCATAAAAACAATGAGTCAAAGAGGAAATCACAATAGAGATTAGAAAATATCTTGATATTAATGAAAACAAAACACAACATACCAAAACGTATTGAATATACTTAAAGTAGTGCTGATAAAGAAATTTATTTTTAACTGGTTTTATTAAAGAAAATAGATAAATCAATAATCTAAATATCCATGTTAAGAAACTAGAAAAATAAAGGCAGACTATACTCAAAGTAAATAGAAGAAAGGAAATAATAAAGATCAAAATTAAAAAAAAACATGAAATAGAGAATAGAAACACAATAAAGATGTCAAGAAAACAAAAGTTATATGAAAAATTAATGAAGTTTACAAAGCTTTAGTTAACTGATAAACACTTGTGTTTAAATAAATGGGATAATTTGCAGATGTAGGTACATTTACATGTTTAGTGGTTGAGGAGGTTTATATCTCACAACTCCAGATACCTGTATAAAAGATAATGTAAAATAATTCTGTGCCAGTAAGAGAGATATATGGGGTGGGGATCGGGATGATACATGGAGATTCGACAAGAGTGGCTAAGCGTAACAGCCATTGCACTTTGTAATTCAGAGACCCCAAAACTGTAGTAGAATTTATAGGCAGGTAGGTTAATGATCATGAATCTGTAGCTTCTACTCATCTGTTGTGGGATTTTACCCATCAGTACAAAACTGCCCTAGTATGAGCATAGAAATATTAGGTATTCGAAGCTTTTTTCCCAAATTTCTTTTCCTTTAAAAAATTTTATTTAATTACTTATTTTTGGTTCGACAAGATGAGATGAAAGGAGTGGTAGAGTACTGCTATTGAGAAACTGAGACTCAAGGATTAATTTGTAGAAGAGCATAGCTAATAAGTGATGGAGCTGAAATGTGAATGTAGAGACTGACAAAAAGAAAAAAACACATAAACACCTCACCACTCTTCTTCCAGTAGGAAAACTACCGTGGATTAACATGGCAGCTACTGCTCAGATTCCATCATCATGCTTCTTTCTCTGTTTAAGAACACAGGCAGGTAATTGTTTTGATAGGATCTCTCACCCTGAGTGTAGAAAACACTTATCTTTATGATGGTGCCAATACAGTGATTCACCCATACTTTTCCAAGGCCATTTGTGAGTCATGATGCAGAACCATAATGCATAGAAGTAAGTTTTTGAGCAAAAAAGCAAAAACATATGAATAAATACACTGCGTAGGAATGTCAGAAGATCAGGGACAGCAGATGTGCACAACAGACTATTAAAACTACTTTTGGAGTTCTAAAGTGTAATGTAGAAGATACAGTGTGCATTCTTTTAATTAAATAACATAAGGAAAATAAACCCTACACCGGAACAGATTCATCTTCCAATAGAGCAGCTATAAATGCGTTTGTATTTCACATTATTTTATGTAATAATATTGCAGCATTAAAGTCATAAGGAATATTATAGGCTTTAGTTCTTGAATAGTCATTTTGTAATGCCTATATGATCTACTTAGCTTATTCAGTTTTGTATTAAAATAATCAGTTGATAATGGAGATTCCCAATAAGCTGTCTTGACATAGTAGTAGGTATAAGGTAAGTATAAATCAGTTCTGCAAAGCTCTACTAAAAAAAGACCAAAGAGTAAAGGTTTACAGCTTGCCAGTGCAGTTATTTATTGGTGGATAGTTTATGTTCTAGGGGAAGAAAATAACAAATCTTTCAGTAGACATCTGGACAAATTACTCTCTTTATCCCCCTGTTTGAACCACAGCCCATGGCATCTTTTGATACATTTTTTTTTTTAGAACCTGACATGAATATTCACTTAAGGAGATAATTAGATGTACAAATGGTCAATTTGGTGCAAAATTTCATGTGCTTCTATACATATGCTCACTTTATGTGTTATCTTTCATTCTTCCTAGGATTCAAAGTAAATATAGGATATAGAACTGTGATAAATTGGAATGGATTAATAGGAGCTCAATAACAACAAAATAGAGTGAAGGCAATATAGCATTAGGTACAGGGTGTGTACCCCAAATATTCTAGTGCCATCAGTAAGTTTAATGTGCAAATTTTATATTATAAATATCATCAAATCTCAATATACCATATTTGGAGGGATGGTGCTGTGATGAAATTGTTTCTAGTCATCAACTGTTATTTGTATCATTAATTTAGCAAAGTAGCACTACTATTTTTCCAGGCTTATTGAGATATAATTCACATACAACATTATAAGTTTACAATGTACAGCATGTTGTTTTGATATTGTGAAATGATTACCAGAGTAGCATTAGCTAATGTTGCCATCATATAGTCACCATTTATTTTTTTGTTGTGATAACATTTAAGATCTCCTCTCTTAGAAACTTCCAAGTATGTAATATAGTATTATAAATTATAATCACCATGATGTATATTAGATCCTCAGAAATTATTTGTCTTATAACTCAAAGATTGTACCCTTTGACCAACATCTCATTTCTCTTATCTTCCAACTCATGGCAACCGCCCCCCGCCCACCAGTCTTACTTTCTGATTCTATAGAGTTTGTCTTTGTTTTTTAATTTCCACACTTAAGTACCTACAGTATTTGTTCTTCTCTGTCTAACTTACTTCACACTTATTTCGTAATGTGCTCTAGGTCCATCCAAGTTGTCACAAATGGCAGGATTATCTTCTTCTCAAGGCTGAATAATATTCCATTGTACATATATTCCACATCTTTATTCATTCATCTGTAGATGAACACTTAGATTGTTTCTATATCTTGGCTATTGTAAATAATGTTTCAGTGAACATAGGAATGCAATATCTTTGAGACAGTGATTTTATTTCCTTTTGGTAATTACACAGAAGTAGGATTGTTGGATCATATGGTAGTTCTATTATTTTATTTATTTTTTTTAGTAGCTGCTATGCTATTTTCCATTTTTTAGTGGCTGCTATGCTATTTTCCACCAACTGGTGTAAGGTGGTATCTCATTGTGTCTTTTAGTGGCATCTCTCTGATGATTAGTGATGTTGAGTATCTCTTCATGTAAATATCAGCCATTTGTATGCCTTCTTTGGAAAAATATCTATTTGGTTTCTCTGCCCATTTTTAAAAACCATTGGTTGCTTCTTTGTTATTGAGTTATATGAGTTCCTTTTTTATTTTGGATTATTAACCCTTTATCAGGTATGTGATTTTCAGATGTTATCTTCCATTCTGTAGGTTGCCTTTTCATTTTGTTAATTACTTTCAATGCTTATACTTTCAGTGTTATATCCAAAAAATTTGCTGCTAAGACCAATGTCAAGAAGCTTTTGCCTTATTCTCCAGTAGGAGTTTTACAGTTTCAGTTCTTATGTTTAAGTCTTTAATTTATTTCAAGTTAATTTTTATGACTGGTGTGAGATATGGGTCTAATTTCATTTTACTGCTATGATATCTAGTTTTTCAGCACAGTTTACTGAAGAGACTATCATTTCTCCATTGAATATTCTTGGCTCTCTTGTCAAATTTTTATTGACTGTGTATGTGGGAGTTTAGTTCTGAGATCTTTTCTCCTCTTTTCTCCTCTATGTCTATTTTTATGCCAGTACCATACAGTTTTAATATCTGTAGATTTGTAATATAGTTTGAAATCAGAACATGTGATGCCTCCAGCTTTATTTCCTTTCTCAGCTTTGCTTTGGATGTCTAGGGTCTTTTGTTGTCCTGTGCAAATTTTAGATTTTGTTGTTGATTCCTGTGAAAAATGCCATAGGAATTTTAATAGGAATTGCATTGAATCTATAGATGGCTTTGGATAGTTTGAGTATTTTAATAATATTAATTCTTCTAATCCATGTTCATAGAGTATATTTGCATTTACTTGTATCTTCATTAGTTTCTTTCATTACAGTCTTAAAGTTTTTAGTGTACAGAACTTTGACCTCCTTGGTTAAATGTATCCTTAAATATTGTATTTTTTTATGCTACTGTGAATAGAATTGTTTTATTTCTTTTTCAGATACTTCTTTTTTCTATATTGAAACAATTGATTTCTATATGTTGATTTTAATACCCCACAGCTATACTGAATTGTTGATCAATTTCAACAGTTTCTTGATGGATCTTTAGGATTTTATATGTTAAGATGTTGTTTGCCAACAAAGAGTTTTACTTATTTTCTTCTGATTTTGATGCCTTTTATTTCTCTTTCTGGTCTGATTGCTCTGGCTGGGACATCCAGTACTATGCTGACTACTAGTGATAGGAGTGGGCACCCTTGTCTAGTTCCTGATCTTAGAAGAAAAACTTTCTGCTTTCTAACATTGCATATGGTGTTAGCTATGGGCTTGTCATATATGGCCTTTATTATGTGGAGGTACATATCTTCTATACTCAATTTATTGAGAGTTTTTATCATGAAAAGATGTTGAATTTTCTCAAATGTGTTTTCTACATTAATTGAGAGGAAGATATGATTTTTATCTTTCATTCTCTTATTGTGGTGTATCACATTTATCAACTTGCTTATGTTGAACAACTGTTGCATCCCAGTGATAAATTCCACTTTATCATGGTGTATGATCTTTTCAATGTGCTATTAAATTTGGTTTGCTAATATTTTGAGGATTTTTGCATCTTTATTCATCCATAATATTGGCCTGTAGTTTATTTTCCCTAGAGTCCTTATCTGGCTTTAGTACCAGGATAATACTGGTCTTGTAAAATTAGTTTAGGGATTTTCCTTCATCCTCATTTCTTTGGAAGAGTTTGGGAAATATTGATGTTAATTCTTAAATGTTTGGATGAATTCACCAGGGAAATGATCTGATCCTTTGCTTTTCTTTGTTGGGGGATTTTGGATTACTGATTCAATCACATTACTCATTATTGGTCTGTTCAGATTTTTTATTTCTTCATCATTCAGTTTTTGTAGGTTGTATGTTATCGGCAATGTCACCATTTATTCTAGGTTATCTAATTTGTTGGCCTGTAATTGTTCGTAGTAACCTCTTTGATTGTATTGTTGTGGTATCAGTTGTAATATCTCCTCTTTCATTTCTAATTTTATTTATTTGAAATTTCTGGGGTTTTTTCTTAGTCTGGTTAAAGGTTTATCAATTTTGTTTATGTTCTCAAAAAAGCAACTCTTAGTTTTATTGATCTTTTGTATTTTTTTTGAGCTCTACTCCCTTTATTTCCACTCTTATCTTTGTCATTTCCTTCTGTTTTGTTGAATTTGGGATTAATTTGTTCTTTTTCTAGTTCACTGAGGTATAATGTTAGGTTGTTTGAGATCTTTCTTTTTTCATAATGTAGACATTTATTACTATAAATTTTCCACTTAGAACTGCTTTTGCTTTATCTCATAGGATTTGAAATGTGTTTCCATTTTCATTTATTTCAATATATTTTTGATTTCTCTTTCAATTTCTTCTTTGACATATTGCTTATCAGGAGTGCTTTGTTTAATTGTCACATATTTGGGATTTTTCATCTTTCCTCCTGTTACTAATATTTAGTGTCACACCACTGTGATCAGAAAAGGCATTTGGTATGATTTCAGTATTCTTGAATTTACTGAATTTTTTGTGACCTGTCATATGATCTATCCTGAGAATGTTCCATGTGTGCTTGAGTAGAATGTGTTCTGCTGCTGCTGGATGAAATGTTCTATTTGTACTTGTTAGATCTATATGGTCTAAAATAGAGTTCAAGTCCAACATTTCCTTATTGAATTTCTGTCTAGATGATTTATCATTTTGAAAGTACACTATTGAAGTCCCTACTATTACTGTATTGTTGTCTATCTCTCTATTGAGATCTGTTAGTATTTTCTTAATATAATTGAGTGCTTCAATGTTACATGGATATGTATTTATGATTGTCATATCTTCTTGATGAATTGACTACTTTATCTTTATATAATAAATATCTCAATCTCTTGTTATAGTTTTTGGCTTAAAGACTCTTGCCTGATGTAAGCTTAGCTACTACTGCTTTCCACTTGCATAGATTATCTGTTTCCATGTCTTAACTTTGAACCTATGTGTGCCCTTAAGGCTGATATAAGTTTCTTTTAGGCAGCATGTAGTTGGGTCTTTGTTTGTTTGTTTGAATTTTATTTTGTTTATAGAGCAGGTTCTTATTAGTTATCTATTTTATACATATAGTGTATATATGTCAATCCCAACCTCCCAATTCATGCCACCACCACCACCACCACCCACCCCACTTTCCCCCCTTGGTGTCCATATATTTGTTCTCTACATCTGTGTCTCTATTTCTCCCTTGCAAACTAGTTCATTTGTACCATTTTTCTAGATTCCACATATATGCGTTAATATATGATATTTATTTTTCTCTTTCTGACTTACTTCACTCTGTATGGTGGTCTCTAAGTCCATACATATCTCTACAAATAACTCAGTTTTGTTTCTTTTTATGGCTGAGTAATATTCCAGTGTATATATGGGCCACATCTTCTTTATCCATTTGTCTGTCAATGGGCATTTAGGTTGCTTCCATGACCTGGCTATTGTAAATAGTGCTGCAGTGAACATTGGAGTGCATGTGTCTTTTTGAATTATGGTTTTCTCTGGGTATATGCCCAGTAGTAGGATTGCTGGATCATATGGTAATTCTATTAGTTTTTTAACAAACCTCCATACTATTCTCCATAGTGTCTGTATCAATTTACATTCCCACCAACATTCCTAGAGGGTTCCATTTTCTCCACACCCTCTCCAGCATTTGTTGTTTGTAGATTTGTTGTTTGTAGGTTCTGGATCATCTTTACAATCATTATTCTGAATTCTTTTTTTGGAAGGTTGCCTATGTCCACTTCATTTAGTTGTTTTTCGGGGGTTTTATCTTATCCCTTCATCTGGTACATAGTCCTCTGCCTTTTCATTTTGTCTGTCTTTCTGTGAATGTGGTTTTTGTTCCACAGGCTGCAGGAATG
>NW_006773247.1:1314733-1398613 GCF_000442215.2 Lipotes vexillifer | reverse complement strand
TCTTGCTTTTGCTGTCTGCGCCTTGGTGGATGAGGCTATCTAAGAGGCTTGTGCAAGCTTCCTGATGGGAGGGAGTGGTGGTGGGTAGAGCTGGATTTTGCTCTGGAGGGCAGAGCAGTAAAACTTTAGTCTGCTTGTCTGCTTGTCTGCTGATGAGTGGGGCTGAGTTCCCTCCCTGTTGGTTGTTTGGCCTGAGGCAACCCAGCACTGGAGCCTACAGTCTCTTTGGTGGTGCTAATGGCAGACTCCAGGAGGGCTCATGCCAAGGAGTACTTCCCAGAAGTGTTTCCAGTGTTGTTGTCCCTGCTGTGAGCCACAGCCACCCTCGGCCTCTGCAACAGACCCTCCAATGCTAGCAGGTAGGTCTGGTTCAGTTGCCTGTGGGGTCATTGCTCCTTCCCCCTGGGTCCTGATGCACACACTACTTTGTATGTGCCCTCCAAGAGTGGAGTCTCTGTTTCCCCAAGTCCTGTTGAAGTCCTGCAATCAAATCCCTCTAGCCTTCAAAGTCTGATTCTCTAGGAATTCCTCCTACTGTTGCTGGACCCCCAGGTTGGGAAGCCTGATGTGGGGCTCAGAACCTTCACTCTAGTGGGTGGACTTCTGTGGTATAATTGTTCTCTAGTTTGTGAGTCACCCACCAGCGGTTATGGAATTTGATTTTATTGTGATTGCACCCCTCCTACCATCTCATTGTGGCTTTTCCTTTTTCTTTGGAAGTGAGATATCTTTTTTGGTGAGTTCCAGTGTCTTCCTGGTGATGACTGTTCAGCAGTTATTTGTGATTCTGTTGTACTTGCAAGAGGGAGTGAGCGCACATCCTTCTACCCTGCCATCTTCTCAGAAGCTCCTGTTTGTTTGTTTTAATCCATCTAGCCAATCTGTGCCATTTGATCGGAGAATCCAATCCATTTACATTAAAGTAACTATTATAAGTATGGGCTTACTAATGCTCATATTATTAGCTGTTTTCTGGCTGTATTGAATTCCTTGTTTCTTGTTTTCCACTTTAGCTGCCTTTCTTTGTGAATTGATGATTTTCCATAGTGGAATGCTTTGATTCCTTTCTGTTTATCTTTTGTGAATCTAGTATAGGTTTTTGCTTTGTGGTTATTGTGGCAATTACATAAGTTATTTTATGGATATAACAATTTATTTTATGCGTAGAAAAACTTAACTTTGACCACAAACAAATATTCTACCCTTTTACTCCTACTTTTACATTTTGACATCACAGTTTACCCCTTTTTATATTGTGTATTAACAAATTATTAGTAGCTATAGTTATGTTCAATACTATAGTTATTTTCAGTGCCCTTTTAACTTGAATACTAGAGTTAAGTCATTAACACAGCACCATATTAAATATTAGACTATTCTAAATTTGACTATATATTTACCTTTACCAGTGTTTTTTATATTTTCATATGTTTTCATGTTACTAATTAGTGTTCTTTCAGTGTGAAGAACTCCGTTCAGCACTTATTATACAGTGGTTCTAGTAGTCGTGAAGTCCTTCAGCATTTGTTAGTCTTTACCTCAACTTCATTTCTGAAGGATACCTCTTCAGTATAGAGTGTTCTTTGTTGGAGGTTTTTCTCTTTCAGCACGTTGACTATATCAGCCAACTCTTGTGGCATGTATGGTTTCTGCTGAGGAATCTCCTGATAGCCTATGGGGTTTCTCTTGTAAGTTACATGTTTCTTGGGCCTTTGGAGATATTAGGTAATATCCTCACATACTAGGTAAGATTCAGAATTTAAAAGGGAGGAAACAACATTTTCCCTATCAGGCACATACTGTCCTATTCACTGAGGAGGGAAAAACAAGTTTTCCTCTATAACAGATGATGGATTACTGTAGGGGGGCAACAGTATGATTCTGATTGTCAGTGTTTTGTATTCACATACCTCCATAATTCACATGTTCATTTACTGTTTTGTATTCAATTTTTGTATTAAATATTTGTTCCTATTAAGTTTATTTTTTAGTATTTTATTTTGGAAAGGGATCTAGCCTCTTAAAAATAGTTTTAATGTGAAATATATTATTGTTGACTTACAGATACAGTGTTTTATAGCATATCTCTAGAGTTTATTCATCTTTTACAACTGAAACTTTATGTCCATTGATTTGTAACTTGCCTTTCTCCCTCTTTCCAGCCCCTTGAAACCACCATTTTACTCTTTGATTCTATGAATTTTACTATTTAGATCCCTTATGTAAGTGGAATCATGCAGTATCTGTCTTTCTGTGACTGGCTTATTTCACTTAGCAGAATGTACTCAAGATTCATGCATGTTGTGGCATATTGCAAAATCCCGTTCCTCTTTAAAAGCTGAGTAGTATTTCATTTATGTATATACCACATTTTCTTTATTCATTCATCTGTCAGTGGACATTTAGTTTGCTTCCACATTTCGACTATTGTGAGTAGTGCTGCAGTGAACATTGACATGCTAATATCTCTTTGATATCATGATTTAAATTATTTTAGGTTAATATGTAGAAGTGGTATTGTAGGATCATATGGTAGTTCTATTTTTAATTTTTTGAGCATCCCCCCATACTATTTTCCATAGAGGATACACCATTTTGTATTCCCATCAACAGTATGTAAGGGTTCCAGTTTCTTTAAATCCTCACCAACACTTGTTACCTTTTGGTATTTTAGTAATAGCCATCCTGACAGATGGGAGGTAATATCTTATTGTTGTTTCAATTTGTATTTCCCGGATAACTAATGTCATTGATCTCTTTTTTTCATATATCTGTTAGCCATTTGTTTGTCTTCTTTGGAGATATATACTTTGGCCCATCTTTAATTGGGCTATTAGTTTTTTGTGTTTTTTGCTTGTTTTGTTTTTACTCTTGTGTAGCAGTTCCTTACATATTTTGGAGATAAAACTGTTATCAGATATATGGTTTACAAATATTTTCCTACATCATAGGTTGTCTTTTCATTCTGTGGGCAGTTTCCTTTGCTGTGTAGAAGCTATTAACTTTCAATTTGCTAAACTTAAAAAAATGTGCATATTTCCTTTTTCATTTGTGACTCACAAATATTTTTAGAATGAATTCTCTGCTGAATTATTTGTGCCAGTGTTGAAAATAACAACATCAAGAATGTATTTTTATTAAAAATTAAAAAAAAATACTCTTTCCTGTAAGAAAACAGGTGTCCTCACAGAATTTTTTCCCACCTCCCATCCTGTTCTCTAGGCTATATCTAACTATAACTATAAAACTATAACTATAACTATAACTAGGCCAAGTTGTAGCATAACCTAGCTATGGATATGCTAGATCTGATAACAGAGGAAAGGGACTGTACTCCAAAGGAGCTGCTAAACGTTGACAGTGTGTACTTAAAGGAACAGAAAGGTATGTATGGGGCAGAATTCTGAAGTTGCTTAATCAAGGGAGCCTAAACATAAAATAGAGGAGATAATTCTCTGAAGATACAGTATTTAACAATCTAGCAGTACCTAGGAGATGGTATGAACTTGCTACTTGGGTAGCTCCCAGAAGATGGAAAAAGTGAGGGCACATTCTGAGTTAGCTGAAATACCAGGATTACTATGACAGATGGTAGAGGAAGGAATGAATAATCTTGGAGAAGTGGCCATTCTGGAGCAGATCAACTGTGTAAGGCTAGAATGCACACTAGATTGCATAGAGGATTATTCATTTACAAAGGATATAAGGTGGATGTTGGTAACAAATTTAGTGGTGGCTCTCCTCTGTGTGACAGGACTATAGGTTGAAGAGACCATTAAAAAATAAGGCTCACTGAAAGCAATAACAATGATAAAACATAAAACCCTAAAATCACAGAGGCCATGCTTTTAACCTGAGAAGTCACATGGATGCAATTATCGTAAATGATATAGAGTGACAACCAAGGGATCAAGAACTGCAGATTGTTAAGGTTGAAAAACCCCACAAAATCCCTAAAACCAAAAATGCAGACATCCCAAAAGGGTACAACTCAACTTTGTCATCAGAAGAACTCATGAAAATATAACCAGTAGCCTTAGAGCAGTCACCCCAATATAGAAGTGGTGATCCATTGCCCAGTTTCTAGTTCTGAACTAGTTTTCAAACCCAGAACTCATTTGGCCCAGAGAACACTGAGTCCCAGGAGGAAGGACCTTATAAAATCACAGAAAGTATGCAATGTAATTATTCCCTAGCCCTTCTTCAAGAGATCTTAAACCATTTACTCAGATAGCTGTACACTGGTGTTATAAAGTGTCCAAACATGTTGACATTATGAAACATAGGATCTGAGTTGACATCGGTATTCATCACCCTTGTCAAAGTGGAGACAGATTAGAACTAGATAGTATCTGCAGTCCTAGATAAGGTCTGGTTTACAGTGGGTCTATTAAATATGCAGATCCACTTGATGATTATTTACCCATTTTCAAAAGTATAATTGGGATGTACGTATTTGGTAGTTAGCATAACCCATCCATTGGGTCCTTGGCCTGCAAGGCAAGGGTTATCATAGTAGGAGAGAACATGTGAAAGCCTCTGAAACTGCTACCTCTGCTCACTACAGTAAATACAAATAATATTGTATTTTGGGGGGATGATGTAAATGAGGGTCAGTTTTAGAGATCTAAATGATGCATGCTGGTTGTCCTCATCCTGTCTCCATTTTATTAACTACTTTGGCCCCTTCAAAAGCAGGTGAATGCTGGAATATGATAGCTGCTTACCACAAACTCAACCAAAGAAACCCTCACCACACCTCCCCTGAAGTTGAAGCCACTCTGCTAGATGCATGTCTTTATTAGAATAGATTTAAACTGCCACAGAAATGTGATATGTGACATTAATTTCACAAATGCATTCTTTTCAACTCAGATCAGAAAAAGGATGAGGAACTTTGCAGTCACATTGAACAGACAAAAATATGCATTTACAATTTTGCCCCAGTTGTATGTTAATTATTCAGCTACATGTCATAATATAGTCTGAAGGGATCTGGACTATCCAACCATCCCATAGAATTTTATGTTGACCAACTAACTTGGTGATATTATGCTCATTAGGCTAGATGAACAAGAAGTGGCTAACACCCTGGAGGACTGGGTAAGATATATATTTCAGAAATGGGAGATAAAATTTATGAAGATTCAGTAGCATGCCACATGAGTAACATTTTTAAGGCTCCAGTGATCAGAGATACGCTAGGATATTCCTTCCAAAGTATAAGTTAACTTATTGCAACTTGAATCTTCTATCATGAAGGGAGAAGCACAATACCTAGTAAGCCTTTTCAGATTCTGGAGGCAGCATATCCCACACATTGAATCACTATTTAAAGTCATATACTGGATAACAAGAAAGGTCACCATCTGTGTGGGGCATGTAGCATAAAAGAGCTCTATAGCACATCCAGACTGTGTTGTAAACGTCCCTGCTGCTTAGATCATACAACTGGCTAAGACCCTATGATATTTGAGGTATAAGTGGTTAGAAAAAAAACTGTAACCTCATGGGAAGCCACAGTCATAGAATCACAGTACAGGCTTCTGAGATTCCAGAACAATATTCTGTCTGTGGCCAAAAATTATATTCATTAAAAAAAAAATCATTTGTTTGCTATTGAGCCGTGATAGAGACCATAGGTCACCAAATGGCCATGCAGCCAAGTCTGCTTATAATGAGCCAGTTATGTCAGAAAAATCAAATCATTGTTTGGGTGGGGTCAAGAGCAATTCATTTTAAGTTAAAAGTGGTACATCCAAGATTGAGCACAAGCGTGACCAGAGTTTTCCTTCATGTAAGCTATATGAGCAAGTAATCCAGACTCTTGTATCAAACGTCCTCTTTGCACCTTAATTCATTCCTCTGACCACATGGGGGATTCCTTTTGATCAGCTGATAGAGACTAATAAATCCTGAAATTGGTTGATGAATGGATTCCACTGTTCATTTCACATATTACACCATCCAAAACTACCAGCTGGATGGTCTGTGACTGGGATGGTCTGTGAAGGTACAGATGAAGCACCAGCCCAGACATAATATACTACAAGGATGGCACACTGTCTTCTAGGATTCAGTATAAGTGTTGAATAGCCAGTCCTCAGTAGAAAGAATGTGTGACTTCAGGAACCAAGGAGTAGAAGCAATAGAAGGAGTCCCCACTTACCTTTACCATCATTCCCAGTGACCAACTAGGGTACTTTGTGCTTCCCATACCCATAAATCTTGCTTCTGAAGGGTTATATCTTCTGGCCCCCCCATAGTGGGCACACTTTCTCCAGGGAAACAGAAAGAGTCCCATTGAACTATTAAATATGGCTGCTTCCTGAGTACTTCAGGCTCCTTGTATCCAGCATAAAGCAGGGAAACAGAGAATTCAGTATTCTGGCTGACATCTTTGACCCAGATCATCAGGATGAGGTAGTGCTGACGTTACACAGTGGGGACAGGTAAAAATAAGTGTGGCAACCAGGTGATCCATTTGGTATTTCATTGCCTAATTTTCAGTTTGAATAAACAAGTGTAGCAACTCTGGCCTTACATAGTTGAGATGACTGGGAGCACATGCTCCTCTGGTTGGAGGGTCTAAACTGTGCCACCTGTTAGGCCACAAATGCCAACAAAAGTATCAGCTCATGATGAGAGGAATCTAGAATGGATAGTAGGATAGGAAAGTGAAGTTGACACCTCAAGACTAGTTTCACCCATGGGGACTTTGGTTTTTCTGACCGACCTCCTCTAAGTTTCACCCGGGAAGCAAGGCCTACTAGAATGCTGTAGGTGCTGTTCTCTGAAAGTACGAAAAAGTAAATCTGAGCAATGGAAGTAGAGATGGGCTTCCCAGATCTCCTCAGGGGTTTGACTTAGGATTTCTCAGGCCTGTATCATGTATGGGACTACTCTATCTACCCAATCCCACTCACTTCCTCTCCCTTCTACAGGTATTAATCCTCAGTGAATACTGTGCATGCCAGACTTCTCAGTGTCTGCTTACAGAGAACTGACTTGTAGCACAGTCACATAAATGTATGTCTAGAAAAAGAACTGTTCACATCACAGCTGGAATATTGTGTTTGATTTTAGGAAGGACCCATTAAGAACTTTAGTTCTAAGTTCTCCAATACAGTAACAACTAGCCACATGTAGCTATTTAAATATAGTTATAAATTAAGTAAAATATTTTAAAAAATTAAAATTAAGTTCCTCAGTGACATTTGCCACATCTGAAGTGCTCAACAACCACATGTGACTAGTGACTGACATAATGGAAGGAGCATATGTAGAACATTTCCATCATCACAGGCATGGAATGTACGTTATTGGACAGTGCTGCTATAGTTGGTATAAAACTCTGACCCAAACTGTGATAGGTCTCAACTCATAGGAAGATAGCTAAAGAAACAGACTGTATTTAACCAGAGAAAGATAAGCTTTGGGAAGGGTGGTGGTAAGACACGGTAGGACATGAATTTTCAAGGACTTAATTATTATCGTAGATTTTCTTACTGACTTCCTGTGTCCATTATATATCCATTATCAAAAATGGTGAATATTCTCTATCCTTCTGAATGTAGGTACAAGTTAAAGGAAATGACTCCCATGAACTACAATTTATATAGCTTTGGATATCTCTAAAATGAAAATGACAGATAGTCAATAATTTGGACAAGTACCATATCCTACCAAAATAAATACCGTATGTTATTTTCTTGTTTGTTTCATTAAATAAGAAATGTTATTTTTGAGGAATTCAGTAAACTGCTATCCTAATCATAAGGGCAAAAAATACAGAAGGAAGAAGCCAATGAATTATATAAAAAATTACTTATGTATTTGTTAATTTTTGTAAAACATAAATCCTTATAATTTACTGAGATGTATATCAAAATGAATTTCCATTTAATGTGCCTAACTGCAAATTTCATAGGGGTAGCCTCTTTGTAAAATAGGCTATAAATACCATAATAAATATCTTTGATGTTTTATTGCTTACAAGATATATAGAGTAGTCTATTTTTCATATGTGGAAATTAAATGGGGAAAGTCAGGTGAGACATACACATGTAAACATATTAAAAGTCTCTATATTTTTTTATTTTTCTAAGAATTACCAATGCAAAGGGATATTGGGTTTTGAATACCACATTTCTCACCTACAAAACGGTTAAATTTATTTTTAAAAAATCAAATAAATCTACCAAATGAAAAATAAAATTCATAGTTATGGCATTGTCAAGTATTACCTTATGATTTCACCATGTATTGAAATTAATTGATTATATTTCAAAGAATTTACAGCATAATACAGTTGTCGAAGCTTATAGTAATATTGATAATATATAAAAATAGCCTTTATATCATGATCAATGTTTATAAACTATCTTTATTGAATAATTAGGGCTCAAATAAATTTTTTATTGACTTTTAATCCAAGTATTTCAAGATAGCATTAATATCTATACCATAAGAATCTACGAGCATATTTTTATCTCTTATTGAAGGCTGATAAATAATGACATATAATTAGGATCAGGAAACTTATGGAAGCAATTGCACTTTTATGGAAAGCAAAATGATAACATTTAGTGTTTAAAGTTGACTGCAACAAGTGCTTTGCAAATTGGTTTATCCTCTGCTATTTGACATAATCGTGGGTCAAAAAGAAACAAAAAAGCAAGATCTGTATAAATTGATTGAATGTAAGTAATAATGCTCTTGAAATTTGCAAACTACTTTTGAGTTCTGCATGAAAATGTAAATATATAGGAAAGGTTTACCTCCATTATCTTACATTAATGTTGAACTGATAAAAGACTTAAAGCCCTGAAGATTGCTTACAGCTATGCCAGAATTTCAATTTATGTCAACTATGATTGTTATATAATATGATACTGTGATAAATAATATGCATTTAGTTGTTTTGGGGATAAACTGATTAAAAAGAGGCTCATCAGAGATTATAGTCTAATGGAAAAAATAAGCATTTTTTTCCCTCTATATGCTTTGCCATAAGGTATGGAAGCACATGTAAAGATAACAGTCCTTTTGACTGTGTACAGTGACAATTAAGAAAGTCTTCAAAAAATGTTTTAAACTGTTATGGAGAACATAAATATACATGGTTCTCTGGGGGGGTAAGTGACAAAAAAATTGATATATGAAAGAGAAGTTTGAGAAAGTTGAAAATTGATATATGAAAGAGAAGTTTGAGAAGTTTGATTGTAAAGATATAAAAATATATAATTTATTAGAAAATCACTGTAAGTCTGACTTAAGAAAATGTCTTATTTAACTTGAAATAATACTATACTGATGGTGTTTTATTTCCAGTTTAAAGGTGATGAACTGACTGTCACACAGAAAGTGTTATAGCTAGGACTAGAGTCTAACTCCAAAATCCATTGCTTATCCCACTATATCATTTGTAATTTGTATTAGGGAACACAGCTCTATGTTAGATTACATTTTAGTTTAATATGCTTGATAGATCGTGTATTTTATCTACTTGAAAAATAACTTAGTAGGGTAATGATGATAATTACAATAGAAAGTTAATAATAAAACTACAGTTATCATGATGGTAGCAGTTAAGATACAGTCCTGATTTCTGTGAGGAATCCACTCTTACCGCTAAGGTAGAAATAAATTTTTGCAATGGAGCATGTTAAAGGATTAAGTATGTGAATGCCAAAACTATTTTAAAATGACTTGCATTGATTTGGCTTCTCAGATAGATGAGTAATCTTCTTTTAACAGAATTTTAACATATTATACCCTAATTCCCACTAAGAATTACAGTGCCTTAAAAAATTAAATCTACTTTAAATACAACAGATTCTACTTCATTCTAGCAGTGAATAGCCCAGTGGTTACAAGGGATTCAAGGTTTGCTCTTCCCTTATCATAAACGGACGTAGTGGTGAGATAACCTGTGAATGGGATAGAAAGGAAAGGGGAAAAATGACAATTGCTCTTCTCCAGTATTTGAACAGACAGTTGCAATTACCTTTCTAATGAGTTTGGACAGAGCCTAAGAGGAGATAGGAGCTATGTACTATATATGTGGGGACAAGATTCTCATAGACAGTCATGCTCAGCTCAGGTTCATTGCTTCTTTCATTATTACAGGAAGCCTTTCTCTTTCCATTTGCATCAAAATGCTCACTCCACTTCAGTCACCTGTCCTGTTCAGCTTGGATCTAATTTTAATGCTTATTTTCCATGACGTCAAGGAGCTATACAAATGGACCTATATTATGTTCCTTGCTTCCCAGTAATTTAACATCAGAAGTAATTTTAAAGCTGGAAGAAAAATGCGTTTTAGTATAATTATATTTTCACATGGTGTGCTTACTCAGGACTCTATTATTCACATCTTCTGAATGTATGAAGTAATAGATGGACTGAACCTGCAGTAGAGAGAGACAAGCTTCTGAGATAAATTTTGTTCCATAATCTCTTCTGAAAAATACTTGTTTAAACACAGTAGTAGGTGATATGTGTTATAAGATGTTTTTCAATTAGCACAGACATAATTGAATTGTGTAACCATCAATCTGTTTATTTGTTCAAACAGTGAAGGTTACAACAGTCACTGAAAAAATTTTGCTCACTGGTTTTACATCTGCCAAGTTTGAACTTAAGAAAATTTGAACATACTTAATCTAACAAGAAAACACAAAATGAGTGTTCTTTTCACGTCATTATATACTGGGGAGATTTCAACTAAAGATTCTCTTATTATAAGTTCCTGCTATTGGAAATAGTTCCTAAAACCTAAGAAGAAGCAATTAAACAACCAAAAACCCCATTAATATTATGTGTATAATATGACCTCTTCTCATATAGTTAATGTAGTTTTTGTTACTTCTTATCATATCTTGTGCTGTTAAAGTAGTTCATAATATCTACACTAAGCTTTAAGGAGGTAAAAATGAACAGATTTCCTTATGATGAACTGTATCTTATTTGATAAACTAAATATTGATTCCCAAATCTAGTTCTGGTAATGAATATCAAAGTGTGACTCTGCAAAACATACTGTATACTTCATCTCTAATTAACACTATATGGATCATCAGTAAAACATTTTCATTAATATTTGGACTCAGATTTCATTACATTACAGAAGTTCTGGTGCATCATAAAAACACATGCTTAGCCCAGTAATTTACTCGATTTATATAATGAAAATGTTGAAGTTGATTATCAAAAAAGTAGATATCAGCCTTAAATCTGAGGCTCATAAAGGATTATCTCAGAAATCGCAGCATAGATTAATGCAAAGATTATGGATAGCAGGATAATTTATAAACACAAAAATATTTTAAAGTGTGTATCTGATTAAAATTCAGTTAATTAAATTATGATTTATGCATATAATAGATTATAATGCAGATATTTAAATATACTAAAGACAGAATTTTAAAATACTTCAATTTTTTAAAATTTAATTTAATTTTATTTTTATTTAAACTTTTAAATAGGAACTTGATAATGAGGCATAATGTTGAGTAGACTGCAAAAACCTTATATTCCATATCTGTCACATTATACCAACAGTCTTTTATGAATATACACACATACACAAGTACGCACACATACATACGTACCTATGCACAGATAAATATTTGAAATGAAATACACCATATTTTTAATATTAGAATGAATGTCTCTATGCTGCAGGAGTACAGTTTATTTTTTAAACTGATTCTTTAGTACTTTCTATAGCTTGTGCATTTTTTACTGATGAACATATATTACTTTTATTCTTAAAAAATAGAAAAAATGAGTTAGTGAATCTATGAGTTATTTATCTTCATTTAAAGAAAATAAAAACCTTTTGCTTCCATAATAAGCACTTAGAGTCTTACTGTGCAAATTAATTTTAGATGAGTGAGTTCTTCTTTTGTTCTATTTTAACTATTCCCAATGCTGACATGATGATTGAAAATAGAGCAGTGGCCCTCATTTCCATATTTGATTAAATTGTATACCACACTTAGGCATGTCATGTGTACTTATATTCTTGGACTCTTTCTGATTGCCTAAGGTTTGTACTAATTTGATGAAGAGGTATTTATATTGGATCGTGATTTTGATAAAATAAAAATTGAAGAGATGTATAACTTTTAATAGAATCAACTTTAGGAAGTTACTATTTTATAAATATTACACCCTATTTTATTGCACCCTATTTTATTTGGAATGAACATTTATCAAGTCAATAAATATTTGTTGAACAACAATTATATGTGAAGCTTTGTCCTTAGAGCTAGGTATTTAAACATGAATGAGATTTATGACCTCCTAGCAGAGCTAGTTATATCAAGGCGAATCTGATACATAAGTACATGAATTTCACTTGATATGACATTACTATATTTATGCACAATTATAGAAGGTGAATGAGGTGCAGTAGCAAAGCAGAAAAATAGATGATTTATTCTGAGGAAGGGGATGGTAGGAGCTGAATCTACAAGGAAAATTCATAGTCACCAAAAGTGATTTGGACAGGTAGGGTAAACCAGTATATAATGTAATGAATCACTTAAAAAAGGTGTAAAGGAATTAATGTAGACTATTATAAATAGTAGCTATCACTAAATAGTTTATGTGTTCATGTGTATGTGTTCATAAATGTGTGTGTGTGCATGTGTGTTTGAAATTATGTTTATGGACAATCCCTATACCCAGAACTGTCAAAAGAAACATTTTATTCACATAGAACATTCCATGCATAAATTCATCCATATAATTTGGACTGAATTGTTATAAGTGATTATAACTTCCAAAGTGAACTCATTCGTGCATTTTTACAATTTCCTTTTCATTGGAAAGAAATGATGTAATTATCCCGTAAATGTGTAAAACTATGACAAGTTGTAGAAAGCAATTTTCATAGGTAAGATTATACTCTCAATTATGTGTTAGTGGTTATGCAAAGAATCCTTTGTTAATAACATTCATTTCACAAGAGATAGTCTCCAGGTTTGTATTATCTTTGTTTAGTGCCAAAGTGAACATGTTAAAATGAGTAAGGTTGATGCATTTATCATTGAAATAGCAGAACCGTAGGACAAGAACTAGAATTTTTTTTTATTTACAGATAAGATAATGAAACGGACAATGAAGACTGAAATTAGATTGTTTCTAAAATGAGTGTAACTAGGAGCAAATTGCCTCATTCTAGTACTAATTTAAAGAAGACAGAAACAGTAAAATATACTATGTTTAAAAAGTTCTGTGGTTTCTTAGTAACTCCTCATTTCCCGCTTCTCCCAGGCTCTGGCAACCACCATTCCACACTGATTCTATGATTTTGACTATTTTAGGTACCTTGTAAAAGTTGAATCATACAAGACTAGTCTTTCTGTGACTGGCATATTTCACTTAGAATAATGTTCTCAAATTTCGTACATGTTGTGTCATATTGTAGAATTTCCTTCTTTTTTTTTTAAGGCTGAAAAGTATTGCATTGTATGTGTATACCACATTTTCTGTATCCATTTATCTGTTAATGGACATTTAGGTTGCTTTCACATCTTAGCTATTGTGAATAGTACTGCAATGAACATGGCAGTGCTTATATCTTTTGGGATCCTGATTTCAGTTCTTTCGGATTAATAACCATAAATGGAATTGCTGGATCATATGATAGCTCTATTTTTAATTTTTTGAGGAACCTCAGTACTGTTTTCCATAGCAACTGCAACATTTTGCTTAAGATAAATAAGCTCTAGAGATGTGCTGTACAACATTATGCCTGTAGCCAACACTAATGTATGATAAACTTAAAGATTTGTTAAGAGGGTAGGTCTTTAGTAAAGGGGCAAGTGTTCTTATAAAAAAATAAATGTAAAAACAAAAACTGGTTTCAGTGAACTAAAATTACTTGAAAATATTGATTGTGGATTGAAAAGCAGAAAGTAAAAATGAACAATTTGAAAAATGAAAGGCTAGCAGCCATAATCTCAGTAGCCCTCAGTTTAAAGAAGTAAATTGTTATGGTAGAAATTGGAATTGTAATTACTCTTTTCTTTTTTTGCGGTACGCGGGCCTCTCACCGTTGTGGCCTCTCCCGTTGCGGAGCACAGGCTCCGGACACGCAGGCTCAGCGGCCATGGCTCACGGGCCCAGCTGCTCCACGGCATGTGGGATCTTCCCGGACTGGGGCACGAACCCGTGTCCCCTGCATCGACAGGCGGACTCTCAACCACTGCGCCACCAGGGAAGCCCTGTAATTACTCTTAATTAGTTGATATATTAATAGTCATTCCCTGCATAAGAGCATTTGTTCTATTTCTATATCTAAGTAGCATTTTAAGAACAGTTTCAAAAAAATCATTCAATAATAATTTGTTGTATTTTTAAATGGAATAAAGGGAATATTTTTGTTATAATTTTTATTAAAATGTATTTATGTAAAAGTCCCCAAATAAGTACACCCAGGACTATGATTGTTTTTAAAAAGTGAATATATGCATATAACTAGCACCCAGAATGTTAGCAGCATCCCAGAACATGCCTTTATATCCCATTCCATCACTGCTACTCTCCCCCACCATCCCCCATAACCAATATCTTAAGTGCTAACAGCCTGAATTATTTTGTCTATTTAAAACAGAAATATAATTTTAAATAGAAAAGTTGAGCAAGAATACACTTGGTAGAATTAAGGGACGTAAAATCAATTTAACATTAATGGAATTCTATATATTTGGTAAATGAGAAATTATATCTAGTACACTTTGTGTAGACTACTCCAAAAAGATAATTCCTTAATTCCCCATGACAATTCTAATTCAATTTAAAATGCATAAAAAAATGTAACACAGACCCCATATTCAGAAGACAGAAATTGATGCCCATTCATGCATTAATTTATTCATTAATCAAAACTTAGCAGGAGACTTATTATATGCAAGGCTGTGTGAATTATAAAAACCCGACTAACATTCATTTCCTGACCTCAAGATGCTCAGAGAGGAGAGATCCAGAATGACAAGTAAATAAATGTTTGTAATTTAGGGAATTGAGTGCCATAATAGGCTAGGGATATGCAGCAGATGCCCGAGCAAAAGAGATAGGTCAGCAGCAAAATGAAACAATGAAAACTTTCATTATTTTAAAAGATATAATCACTAGACTAACTTTTAAGATGGAATTGTATTATAAAGGATATTAAGTATTAAAGTATACTTTGATTATTAGCTTACATGACTTTTGAGCCTTAATTTTAAATAAACACCATATACATGTCTGTTAAAATAAAAAAATCATAATATGCAAAATGACCTTTGTTTTTACAAATTAAGAGGATGTTTTTAAAGCAGCTTATTTTTTTTTCTGCTACACCAAAACAGAACTGTAACATGTAGAGGGTCAGAAAGATGAGTTTGTCCACAGAGGGAAGAAAATAATAGGAATGTTTTCCCATAAACATTATTTTGATACTAACTGTTAAGTAAGAATGAAACACATTTTATGGTGGGTGGTTTTCCACTTGAGTAACCATGCTAGATTATTAAATGAAGCATAACATGGAAGATGCTTTTTATGAACTTAAAAGGCATTATAGGGCTTCCCTGGTGGCGCAGTGGTTGAGAGTATGCCTGCCGATGCAGGGGACACGGGTTCGTGCCCCGGTCCAGGAAGATCCCACGTGCCGCGGAGCGGCTGGGCCCGTGAGCCATGGCCGCTGAGCCTGTGTGTCCGGAGCCTGTGCTCCACAACGGGAAAGGCCACAACAGTGAGAGGCCCACGTACCGCAAAAAAAAAAAAAAAAAAAAAAAAAAAAGGCATTATATATTTTCATTCCTTTAAAAAATCTTTTAATTATTAATATTCTGTAAATATAAGATTATCTAAAAAGCAAGGGAAGTAGGATGGTAGGTCTAGGCTAAGGACAAACCTAAGACTGTGTCCTATATGTAAAAGATATCTGCACCCTCATGTTCATTGCAGCATTATTTACAACAGTGACATATGGAAGCAACCTAGGTGTTCATCAATGGAGGAATGGCTATAGACAATGTGATATACCTATATCTGTATATTCCATTGTGTGTGTATATTTGTGCATATATATATAGCGTGTATAATACATATATGTGTGTGTGTTTATATATATATACACACAATGGAATCTATAGATATAGACATATTCACCCATCAAAAGAAGGAAATCTTGCCATTTGTAACAACATGAATGGACTTTGAGGGCATTACACTTACTGAAATAAATCAGAGAAAGGCAAATGCCTTATAATTTCCCTTATGTGTGGAATCATAAAACACACACACACACACACACACACACACACACACACACACACACAAACATATAGATATACTGAGCAGATTGGTGGTTCCCAGAGGCAGGGATGGGGTAGGCAAAATGGGTGAAGAGAGTCAAAACTTACAAATTTCCAGTTGTACAGTAACTAAATTTCAGGAGTGTAGTTAACAGCTTGGCAGTTGTAGTTTATAATACTCTGTTGTATATTTGAAAGTTGCTGAGAGAATAGATCTTAAAAGTAATCATCACAGAAAAATAATATTTGAAAGTATGTGTGCTGATGGATGTTAACTAGACTTATTGTGGTAATAATTTTGCAGTATATAAAAAACAAATCATTATGTTGTACACTTAAAACAAATATAATGGCATATGTCAGTTCTGTCCCAATTAAGAAGAAATCACATCCTAAAAAGCTTTTGAAAAGTAAGTGAAAGGAAAAGTTGAATGAAAAGGATAATGAATTTTGCTGAGTCTAAAGTTACATGTCTCTAGCTGAAAACAGACAAAAAAGTACATTACCATAGAGTTATATTTGAAAAGATTATTCTTCAGTGAAAGAAGAAATATAAATATGGAATTCAAAATGGATGAAATCTATGTAAACAGCTGAAAAACTCTTAACATGAAATAGATCGAATACAATTGATGGAACAGTATTTTGTATTATTTGTGAACTAACATGAGTCACCTTCTAGGTTAGTTTCAGTTAAATGTAAATTTCAATAACACCTAGTGCAGGGCTTTGCACAATAGTTTCTAAATAAAATGGTTGTCTGAGGGACCTTGGGATAATATGAAAACAATCTTAGGAGCATAGGCACAAAAGTATAGTAGGTTTTCAGTTGACAGTTATGTGGGCTGGCATCCACTAATAAGTACCAATGGAGTGGGAGAGGAAGAATCAAATCATCAGATACTAAAAAGCTAAAGAAGCAGAAAGCAGGAAATGTTACAAAATGGAGAGTACCAGGGAAAGTACACAGATATTGATTTGCATGTAATATTTAATCTATTTTGTCCATTGGATGAATTTTCTCATTAAGTTTTATGTTTTAATAAACATGGAAATCACTGGGAAGAATATTTCAAAACAGTTCACATATTGACAGGTTTTTAAATTTAGGTTAAGAAAAAAGTCATGCATGTGCTTTTACTAATAAATATTCAGTATTCTGTAATCAGAAATCAAGTACCACTAATGTGATAGCACAGGTACAAGGTGAGACTAGAAAATCAGACAATAAAGTGCTACTTGTGTGACAAATAGAAACTTGATTCAAGCTTTTGATTCTTAGAAAATGACCTTCAATGCACTTGAGTAAGAATAAGTAATGGCCTTAAAACTACTAATGATTTTATTTTCTAATAATTATCTTTGTTAATGGTTAATTATTGGTAAAATACTTATCTGTCTATTTTTCTCCATATTTCCCTACCTACTAATGTCTTCTACTATAGCTGTCTTTATTTTCAGTGAATACCTACTCTCTTCTCCTTTTTAGGCAGGCTCCACCTTAACTCCTTTGCTAGTTAAGGCAGGTAAATGGGAGGTAGCTTGAGGGAATTATCCATCGTGAATTAAATAGAAATTATATCTCAGATTGCCAACAAACACATGAAAGGATGCTCAACATCACTAATCGTTAGAGAAATGCAAATCAAAGCCACAATGAGGTATCACCTCACACCAGTCAGAATGGCCATCATCAAAAAATCTACAAACAATAAATGCTGGAGAGGGTATGGAGAAAAGGGAACCCTCTTGCACTGTTGGTGGGAATATAAATTGATACCTCCACTATGGATAACTGTATGGAGGTTCCTTAAAAAACTAAAAATAGAAGTACCATACAACCCAGCAATGCCACTACTGGGCATATACCCTGAGAAAACCATAATTCAAAAAAAGTCATGTACCACAATGTTCACTGCAGCTGTATTTACAGTAGCCAGGACATGAAAGCAACCTAAGTATCCATCGACAGATGAATGGATAAAGAAGATGTGGCACATATATACAATGGAATATTACTCAGCCATAAAAGGAAACAAAATTGAGTTATTTATAGTGAGGTGGATGGACCTAGAGACTGTCATACAGAGTGATGTAAGTCAGAAAGAGAAAAACAAATACCATATGCTAACACATATATGGAATAAAAAAAAAAAAAGGTTCTGAAGAACCTAGGGGCAGTACAGGAATAAAGACACAGACGTAGAGAATGGACTTAACACGGGGAGGGGGAAGGGTAAGCTGGGACGAAGTGAGAGGGTGGCATTGACATATATACACTACCAAATGTAAAATAGGTAGTTAGTGGGAAGTAGCCGCGTAGCACAGGGAAATGAGCTCAGTGCTTTGTGTCCATCTAGAGGGGTGGGATAGGGAGGGTGGAAGGGAGACGCAAGAGGGAGGAGATATAGGGATATATGTATATGTATAGCTGATTCACTTTGTTATACAGCAGAAACTAACACACCATTGTAAAGCAATTATACTCCAATAAAGATGTTAAATTTTTTTTTAAATAAATAAATTCTCTGAGGCTGTCTGATCATCTGTAAAAAAAAAAAAAAGAGTTAACATTGATGATAGGTTGATCACCCAGTCATCCCTTCTCTCTATTGTATCAGATATCTCCAACTAAAATAATCACTCTAAGTCCATTCAGTACTCTAAAAGACAAGCATGAACACATGCTTTATTTCACATACAGAAATATTCAATAACATCAGAGATTCTCTACAGAGAATAAAACCCACATCATAAAGTAGAATGAGCACAGATTTTGTAATCAGACATGGGGTCTCAACCTGACTGAATTTGTTTAGAAGCCAGATGTCCTAGACTAAGTCATGTAACCATAGTGAGTTTCAGTTTCTTCATCTGTAAATAGAGAAAATAGTGCACATTACATAGGTTAGAGTAAAAACATAAAAATATCTGTGTCAGGTATAGTTCTACAGCATACATAAATCAGTGCTCAGTACATTATAGTCCTTACTTTTTCTGAATAAGTATGTGTCCAACCGGTGGTATATGAATGTAAAAAATATAAAAATGTCCACCTAGAAAATCTTTGGTATACCAGTGCATTCATTCTAAACATTTTCAGCTTAATTTACTTGGATAACATATTTCAATACTTACATTCTAAGAAAGTAACAAAGCCACACAAAGTAATATACTGTTTAATCCTCTTGGAAATCCATCTTTTTTATTGCTTATTGATACACAATAAAAAAGCAATAATTTTTAATGAAATCCTAACATAAACAGAAAATATAACACGTGTAAATGGAAGTATGACTCTTTTCACGTATGTATTTATTTGGAAATTATATTAGTTCTGCTCTTACTCATATAGGAAGTACAGTGTCAGACACTAAGAATAGCTCGGGCTATTGAATGAGAAATGTATCCCCTACTCAGCTTATTAATGAAGTGGTCCACTACTTCTTTAGAACACAGAGATCAGCTGCTCCAGATTGCTTTTGTTGAAGATGCAGTAATGGAGCCCAAGTCAAGGGATGTGAGTGGGTCTAGAAATTGGGAATGGCCCTCAGGTTATAGAGCCAACAAGGAAATGGGCATTTTAGTCCTAAAATTTCAAGGAACTGAATTCTGCTAACAACTCTGATACGTAAGGAAACTAATCATGTAACAGGAAACAGGTATATAAGAAAACAGTCTGCCAAACTTTCATCCATACCAATTGCAACAAGTTAGCAGTCTTAACAACCAGAAGAGTCTGCTCTCAGAAGTTTGGACCTACTTGGAGATTGGTCATCAAACAAAGTAACATCTTTTATCCAGAATACTCTAGAATAAGGAATATGACACTTGGCTATTTATTCAGAGAATACTAGCTGGGATTAATCAGTTCTCTACTGACATTTCTCTGTAAAGTGGCTCAACTCTTTTATACGGTATCTTGAATCCTTGATGACCTTGCAACTGCCCCAGCCACTTGAATAGTCATAAACAGACACTGCAGAAATCATGGTCATAATAGGATTACTTAGCTCATAAATACAGTCTTCTAAGTGACCAAGGAAACATGGAAAGTGTTTCTAGTAATCAGAAAAATAAAATCAGTTTTACATCTATCTTTCAAAGACCTAGTTTTCTTCTTTAGATGATGTTAATAGAGCTGCTAATAATGACCAGGAAATGGTATTTTTGCTAACTTTCTGTTTGCTTGGTGTTTCCTGTCTGTCCATTTAGTCATTTCTCTAGGGACTAAATTTATTTCCTCCCAATCTCTTTGGAAAACATCCTGGTAACAGATTCTCATCTTTCTCCTCATCCTCCCTGTTCTTGTCCAAGAATGCATTATCTGTTCTGACTCATGGGCCTTAAAATAAGCCAATGTTGTCACCAATCTGTGTTTACATCAAAGTGTTGGATTGTCGATGCAGAGTCATGGGATCCTATACCTAGCCTCCAAACAAACTTTACTAATGATTCAAAGGATACAGGAAAGAAACAGATACACATGAAGCATTCATTTCTGGAGGTGCCAAATCTGAAGTTGCAGTTTCCTAACTGCCCCTTTATCCTGCACTGGGACTCTTGGTTTTAGGTGGAACTATGGAAAAAACATTTTACTGTGCTTGCAGAACAGTTTTCTTAAAGCAAGTTTTGTTTGTTTGTTTTGTTTTATAAGTTTTGAAGCTTCTTAGTTATGTACTGTTGTCTTGTGGATAGTAAAGTTCTTCATTAATAATTTTTGTTCTCCGTTCAGCTATGCCACATCAATCCATAAATTCCAAGTTAATTGGTGAAAGGTGCTCAAGGTAGACCAGGACTAGTTTATTACATTTTCCCCCAAAGACTCCTCATATCTTTCACATGGCAAATACCATTGGCTTGTTTTGGCGGAAATCAGTTCCAAGAAAATCTGATGGAGCTCAAACATTCCCTCCTGCAGTTCCAAGAGGAAAGAAGAAGTCATAGGCCTGCCATCAACTTGCTTCTTACCACTGTGACACAAGATTTTAAGTGATTTATCCAGTGTCTTACAACTAATGAATACAAGATAGCCTGGCTAATCTTAATTTAGTGCCTGTTCTCTTTACTATTGTATGTAGCCTCTACTCATACTATGTAGCCAGTTTCTCAAAGGAAAATCAAGAATGTCAGGATATTAAAGCAGAGGGTAGGGGTTGGGGGAAGGCATATGAAGCAAGGAAACATAAGAAACCATAGCTAATTCAACTTGTTATTTATTTCTAGAATGCAGGAGATTTTAAGAAAGAGGCAAACTGTAAAATGAGTTTGAACATAGAGGGATGGCCAAGATAATGAGAAACCTTGTGTGATGTGTTAATACATTTGGACTTCATTCTGCAGGCAACTTAGAGCCATTGGAGTTAAGGAGTTAAATCTTTGAATTTGAATTTTAGAACAATAATGTGGATGGCATTATGGAATATTGAGAGAAAAAAAATAACAGAGACAGGGAAATCCAGTAGGAGGGTATAAAAAGAAATATAAGAAAAAGAATCCAATGTCATCAACAAAGACTAGTGATTTCTGCTTGTTAGAAAATAATAGAATCCATAGATCTTGAGTGAGAAATGCTTGTTGAAATTGAAAGGATCATGGAGCATACAAAAAAATTTGCTCAATAATTATTAGGATATATAAGTATGATACACAGATGACAGGTTTGAGCTATAAAAATATGTAGGATACATGAAGGAACAAGTGTTAGTTGAAGTCATGGGAGTGGAAAATAAATTTGTGAGGTTATTTAGAAAATAAGAGAAAGCCCAAGGCCAGAAAGGTGAAAGAAACATTAAGTGTCAGGCACTAGAACAGGGACCAGGAAAAAAAGTCAGAAAGGAAGAAGTAAAATGAAACTTTTCCAGAAATGTCAAAAGACTTGAATTTGTCCTTGAAGACGCATTAAGATTAGTGATGGAAATACTAGAAGAATAGTGACATGCTTTACCCTGAAAATAGAATGAATAAATATGCAGAGGTGAGTTACATATCATAAAACAAGTTGTGACTTTGTTAAATTAACATTTGTTAAGTGGAGCACAGGCTGCCTGATCATGAGCCATGGTTCAACAACAGAACACGAGAGAAACTGAAATAGAGAAGTTTACTACTCTCAGGTCCTGGGGGAAGTATGCAACCCATCTTGAGGGACCACATGGGATGATGAAGGCAGGGTGCAGGCAGAGAGAGAAACAGGACCTAGGACACACATCCCTAATAGAGTCCATGGGTGGAGTGCTTTGGATTTCCTGGGCTAAGACTGTATTGGTTAATTCAGACCAAAAAGAACAGGGTTTTGATAAATTCCACAGGGGTCTTATTAAAGGGACACACAAGGGGAAGACCCTGGGAGGTGGGGGAGACTTGATCACAAGTGCTGTTGGGGAAGTCATATCAGGAACTATGTTTGCTTGTGACTCTGTGGGCTGCTATCTAGGGCATACACTTGCATGAGGGGGCTAGTGTCAGCGTAAGGTTCTTGCAGGTCACTTGGCCAAATAGAATGAATGCTGAGACAGCAATTCCATGGAATGGCTAGCTAAACTCTAAACATAAGTCATAGATAAGTTTCAGGGCTGGCTATGCAATTTGCAGGCCTCAGTCCAAAATAAAAATATGGGGACCCTTATTTTAAAATCCAAGAAAAAAGCTCTTAGTGATACTAAAAAATAAAGCTTTCTTCCTTTCTTCCATGGCTTCTCTCTGTTTCAAATTGTCATGATGCTTTTTACTTCTTATTTAAAGTCATTATAAGTAATAAAAAAATTAACTTTTAAAATGATTAGCATGCTTTTACTGTTCACCTTTATATTGTGCAATACCAGTTTTAAATGCTAATATAAAACTATTTCACTTATAATATGGAATAACCAAATTACAAAATGTGTATTTTGTAGCTCATACATGCACACATATTGTTTTCTTATCAGAACCATGGAAATGCTCCGCAAAACTAACTCACCTGTTTATATTTCATTTCTTGATTCATGTGCATAATACCAACACTTTCTACCTTCTGTGTACTGATGTGTAAGAAAGAACAGAGGAAAAGGAACTATAGTTACCTTTATGTAGCTGCAACACATGCTGCATGCATGTCCTCTGTGCAAATTCTTGCTTCCTTGTCCCAACAGACTTCATTTACAAAACACAATTCAAAGACTAGATGGTTAAGAATTTAAAGATGGGGAAAGTAGAGCATTAACCCAAGTGTGGGACCTTCTGAGTGCAGGGCTTGGGTCACATTTTCATGAAGCTGGCCCTGATAGGGTTGAGTAGTCATGTAAAGCTGGATGATAGGAGTTTCTGAAATTTAGCGAGGTGGGTTACTTTTCACTTGCTCAGTGGTTGCTTATATGTGACTTTAGTAGATTCTGTAGCTTCAATACATTTCTTTGATTATTTCCAGCCTATTTTTTTGGCTTCAGCTGGATTCCTAAAGGATGATTTACATCCCATTTGTGAATTTTTTTTTCCAGTTTGGGCTACTGATTAGACACAGTATTTAAATGTAATATGAATGATATATTCCTGCTTTCAGATTATTTTGAATTTATGAATGCTTTCAATTTGGCAGAAGCAAAAAGAGCAAATATTGATTCTAATATGAGTATGCAATCTGGATATTTAAAACAATTCATTTTACTAGGAAATGAGTAAATAGTTATATAATTATTATCCTCTCTTGCTTTCTGAACAACTCTAGAGGTGAAGATTCTGTGAGGCAGGTTTTTATAATCAATTTCTTGATTGTGACAGCACTTTAAAACTTAGGTGCCTATTTTACTAAGTAGAGAAAGACAACTTTTTGAAAGCTATGCACCAATTTAAGATTCATGAACTTATGCTGAATTTTGCAAGATCATATTTGTCTATTTTTTATACTTATAGTAAGAATTTTTGTGCTGAATATAGAAAATAGGTGAAAAATGAGACTGCCCATTTAAAATGGATGCATTTTACCTATTTCCCTTGTAGTTAGACTAAATTATGATCTAGAAACATTGGTTAGACTTACTGAAATATTTACAACACAAAATAACTTCAGTGGAAGTTCTTCATGGTGATACACAATGCAGAAGACATTTTTCTTTATTTCTTCCTCTATCTCACTTCAATGTGTTTGGAAACTTGGATGTGTATGATAGAGTGAGGATTTTATCCTGTAATTTTCTCCTAAACCGTTATTGGCATTTGAACTGTTAAGATCTCTAAGAATTGGATCTTTTTGAGAATTCAAACAATAATCATGGGAAAGAAGACACTAGGCTTTTTCAAGTTAGATATGGTCTTAATCTGGTATCCATGAAGAACACAGATCCTTTTGTAACAGAAAACACTTCCACAGATCTGTCCTTACCATACTGTACTATAACATCTGTCCTTACCATAACATACTCTTGTTATGTTCAGTTTGTTAATTAATGGTGCTTAATAATGATGATATGTGGATTTAATCCACATACTTTCTATAATGAAAAAAGGTAGAATTTAGAATTAGTATTTTCAAGCAAAGTATATCTCACTTTTAGTGTTTATTTACACATTCATTTTTTTCTTTCACTCATTACCATTTTTATTCAGTGTATACTGCACAACAACTTTCAAAATTTCCTCATGGATAGGATGGGAAGTGGCAACATAGTTTATAATTTAAATAGTGAGTTGGCTATTTGGTTGAAAGAAAGTTTACTAATCACATTTTACTTTTTTCATTGTTTATTATTTTGGACTACAGAAATGAACAGCTTTTTTAAAAAACATTAATTTTGAATATATTTAATTTTTTAAAGTATGTATTACCAGCCTCTTGATTTTCCATTTTAATTATTATAAGATAAATTCATGAAAAGTGAGAAATAGTCAAAATGTTCATTAACATAAAATTAGTTGAATATATCTTTACATTAACAAATAATGTTAACATATATAACATAAATGTTTAAAACATGAACTAGTGATTGAAAAAAGTGGTCATATATCAAATTTATAAAACCTTTTAAAGTGTAAAATAAGAGCAAAAATTAGAAATATGAAAAAATCATCTAAACATTTATGAAAAATAGGTAAGAATAAAGTTCTTAAACAGAAAAAGACTTGCTACATTGCTCTGAACCTGTTGAAACAGAAAAAAAATAATTTTTAAGGCTATGTATTGTACTATTTTTCAGTTAAATTGTTCTTTAAAACATTTTGTTTTCCTCAAATTACTTCATTTTTTTTTATACAGATGGCTTTGGGCCTTAGCTACTACAACAGCTACACCAGACTAAAGTCTGTTAATAGTCAAATGAGTTTAATTAAAATATAAGTAAGTTAAGTCAGTTTCTATTTTAGGTGCTGTTGGACATTGACTAGAACAGAAATGTAGATTACATAAGCTGTGCCTTTCAATTTATGCCCAACACTCAGAAAAATATTCAGTTGTGATCAAAATTATTATTATGGTTTTCCATTAGAGTCACTCCACCATGATATGGAATATATTTTCAAACATCTCCACTGTCCAGGTCTTGTTTCTCTATATTTTTAGTCATTTTTAACTTTGACAAAAAAACAACTTTTCTAAACTATCCTTTGTTGTAAATTCTATATTAAGAGTGAAATGTATTCTTAGCATTCTTGGTTGCTAATTATCCTTACTTGTGAACTGATGGATATTTTAATATCCGTGATAAAGATGCACAGGTTATTCTCATTAAATGCAGACAATCAAAAATGGAAAGAAATGGCATATACATTAAAAGGTATAATTAGAAAGCACATTTCCCATTACTTTCAAACATATAAAATGATTCAGACCTCCCGCTTTAGTTAGGATGTAGAATGTTGCAAGACTTTAACTTTTATTACAAAGAGAATCTGGATAAGCTACATCATCATAGTTCATTTTTTTTTAACTTACTAGAGCAACTATCCACAGAGCAAACCTGTACCTACCTGCCAGCTCTTTCCCATAGGCATTCACCAAGAACATTCTGAAGGCTGTGGGCAGAGAAGGAGAGATGAAAGAAACTATTTGAGACCTGTGGGGACTTGCTTATGTGCAAAATAGTGGACTGCTAAAGACTGTGTGCATAGCAGCAAAGTTTCCATAAATCCTTTCAGTGAAACTTTGGCCCAGACCAAGAATAGCTGGGGATAAGATAGCAAAGGATGATGATAAAATGTTCTGTGGTTAAAAAGTTGGAATAAAATTAGGTAGTAAAGAAAACTCTCCTGTGATCCAAAAAGCTGGTAAGTAGGTTAAAAAGCAAAAAAGGGAGCACACCCACACGAGAGAGGCTGATTTCCAGAGTCTTGTTAGCACTCATATCCCAAAAACTTCTGAAAGGATAACGATGTACAGTCTCTTGATACATCTAAAGCCAATATCAGAATAAATCCATCTAAAGATGAACAAAGGCCCAAAGTAAGAAGAATACAGATGAGATGAATTATTCACCCAACACTAGAAGGCTGAAAAGAAGGAGCATGCCATTTTCTGGAGATAAATATTACTTCGATCTCAACTGTTTACTTATTCACTTTATTCAGCATAAATTTTAAAAAATCATAAGACATGTGAAGAAGCAATAATATCTGGCACATGGTTAGCAAAGGAAGCAATAAGAGCTGATACAAAGATAGCCTAGATATTGAAATTAGCAGGTAGGTTTAAGATAATAGTATAGGCATGCCAAAGTATTAATTCTAAAAGGAGAACACCATGCATGTACATATGGGGGAAGAATTGGTACAGAGTTAGAAAGGATGCAAATGATAATTCCAGGAAATGAAAACCATAATAAAAGAATGAATAATTCATTTGATAGGTTTAGACAAAACCTCATGCCAAGGAATTCAATGGGAAAAGAATAACTTATTCTATTAACACAAATGGTCTTGAAACAACTGAACATACACATGTAAAAGAATGAAGTTGGAACCTTATCTCACACAATATACCAAAAGATAAATAAATAAATGAATAAATAAAAATGCAAATGGATAAGAGACCTAAATGTAAGAGCTAAAGTTATATAAAACTTAGAAGGAAACATAGGAGTACATTTTTTGTGATTTGTGGTTAAATAGACCTTTTTAGATACAACACAAAAAGAACAAGCAACAAAAGAAGAAAAAGATAAAGTGGGCTTAATCAAAATTAAAAACTTTTGTGCTGCAAAGGATACTCCCAAGAAAATTAAAACACAAGGCTCAGAATTGAAGAAGATACTTTCAAGTCATATCTGATAAAGGAGTTGTATCCAGAGCATATAAAGAACTCTTACAACTCAATTATAAAAAGAGTACACAGGGCTTCCCTGGTGGTGCAGTGGTTGAGAGTCTGCCTGCCAATGCAGGGGACATGGGTTCGTGCCCCGGTCAGGGAAGATCCCATATGCCGTGGAGCGGCTGGACCCGTGAGCCATGGTCGCTGAGCCTGCGCTCCACAACGGGAGAGGCCACAACAGTGAGAGGCCCACATACCGCAAAAAAAAAGAGTACACAATTAAAAATTCTGCAAATAAAATGCCTATACATTTTTTCAAAGAAGATATGTGAGTGCATATAAAAAGATATTTAATACCATGAGTCATTGGGGAAATAAAAATGAAAACCAAGTAAGATACAACTTCACAACCTCTAGAATGTCTATACTAAGGGAGATAATAAAGAGTGTCAAAAAGAAAAAAAAATTAGAAACACAGTATATTGCTGCTAGGAATTAATGGTACATCCATTTTGGAAAACTCTTTGGCAGGTCCTCAAAATGTTAAATACAGAGTTACCATATAACCCAACATTTCGACAGTCAGGTATATTCCCAAGAAAAATATGTTCACACAAGAACTTGTACATAAATGTTTATAGCAGCATTATTTATAATAGTCAAAGTGGAAACAATACAATATACATGACTGATAAATGGATACAAAATAAAGTATATTGCTACAATGGATTATTAGTCATAATAATTTAAAAGAAGGAATGAAGTACTAATACATACTACAACATGGAGGAGCCTTGAAAACATCAAGCTAAATGAAAGAAGCCAGAGACAAAAGACCACATACTTTATGAATCCATGTATATGAAATGTTCAGAATAGACAGAGGCAGAGAAAGAAAAAGATTAGTGAATGGCTAGCATTAGGAGGTGGGGGGTAAAATAGCTGCCAATGGGTAAAGGATTTTTGGGGGTTGATGAAACTTTTCTAAAATTAAATTCTGTTGATGGTTGCACAACTCAGAGAATATACTAAAAAATCACTGAATTTTATACTTTCATCCAATCAATTGTATGATTTGTAGATTATATCTCAATACAGCTTTTAAAAAAGGAAAACAAACAAAACCCTAGACCTGGCCCAGAGAGGAAAGGATTAGTAAGTGTGATATTAATAGGAATTGTACCATACTGATACTTAACTTGTGTCCTAGTAGAGGGGAAAGAGAATAGACCTAGAAATATTTGAAGAGATATTTGAAAATAATTTTATTAATTTGCTAGTGCTGCTCTAACAAAGTACTACAGACTGTGCTGCTTCAAAAATATAAACTTATTTCCTCACAATTCTAGAGGCTAGAAGTCTGAAATCAAAGTGTCAGCATGGTTGGTTTCTTCCATGGCTGCTCTCCTTGGCTTTTAAATGGCCATCTTTTCCCTGTGCCTTTGAAATGCCCTTCCATCTGTGTCTCTGTCCTAATGTCTGCAAGGATACCAATCATATTGAATTAGGGCCCATTCTAATGACTGCATTTTAACGATTATGTCTTTAAAGTCCCCGTATTCAAATACAGTCACATTCTGAGGTACTGGGAGTTAGGACTTAAATATATGAATTTTGGGATCACACAATTTAGCCCATAACAGTAATTTTTCAAATTCATTGAAGCTATCAATTTAAGATGCCAGAATCACAGTAACACCACAGGATTTTTAAAATGTACCTAAACATAGCCAAAATGCTTAAACTAATAATAAAGAAAATAATATTAAAATCATCCAAAGGAAATAAAAACGTGGTATACTAAGGAATCATTACAAATATTATCATTTACTTCCCATCAGAAACAAGAGAGGCCAGAAAACAGTGGTATAATATCCTGAAGATGCTGAAAGAACAATAAATGTTCTGCCGATGCAAGAGTATAGCCAGCAGTAAGAACATATTCGTGATAACGGATATCAAGTCACTCCTTACATGAATCTGACATTTAATCTATTATACCATTGATTTAAATTATACACCTTTACTCTCAGTTAAGTATATATTATTAAAAGAGGCACTTTCGGGACTACAAGGCTGTATGTAGTGTTACAGCATTTCTAAAACTTAAATAAGATTCTACATATCAAGTGGAGGTGGGGAGAATTTCAGATTTACTGAGATCCATCACAGCACAGTTCTGTGTCAATACAATCAAAGCACATAGATATTGAATAGTAAACATTTGTAGACCAGAAGTTTCCAAGAGGGGGAGTAGTATGAGGGAAATAGAGTTGTAGCAAGACAGGCTGAGAAACAGAGAAAATTAGATTCCAGCCTTATTGTAATTAAATAAATCTCCCTGTGTATGGAACTCCATTTTGGGGATATGCCCACAAGCCTGCAGGATATATATCTCAATTGCTCCTCAAGCAATCCAGTCTTTGAGTTTTGGAAAACAGATAATTTGGTTTTCCCTGTAAATTAATGAGACAATCATAAAATCATAGAATCTCAAAGGACCTTAAAAATGAGCTTAGGCACCTAGTTTTACAGAGAAGAAGCCAAGGTAATGGAATGGTTTTTTTAAGTAAAATTTATACATACATACATACATACATACATATATATATATATATATATATATATGTATACAAAGCAAGTATATTTCTAAAACTGAATTCATAAACTTACTAGTCACAATGATATTTAAATTTTCAAAAATAGTAGAATTCTCGTTTTCAACATTATAAGAGGAAATAGCCCTGACACACAATTCTGTACAATTTTCTTTAACTTTATAACATGATGTTATAATCATTCACATATGTAGATGGAGACAGTATCAATACATAAAACAGTCCAATATGGTTTAGAGCTCTTTACAGTCATTGTGTAGACATGAAAATCCACATCAGTGGAAAAACCTAGCCTTCAATTTAATGCAAAATAACATACAAAGTTTCATAAAATTCATCTCCATACAGTACTTACTATACAAGGCACAGTGAGATTTTAGGTTTAGTTGGCGATATCTACTATTTTATTTTATTTCTGGTTTTGATCAGATCATAGAATTACCAGAGTCTAATCAAATGGTAACCTCTATAACTGTGAAATGCTCATAAATTTTACATTAACATAAAAATGGTTCAGAGCTTTAATGTCTTCGATCTAAGCAATTTTTTTAATGTTCTAATAAAAATGTATAAAAAAGAAAGAGCTTGGAAATGGTGTGCTAAATGGAATATACATCATATAAATTATTGCATTATAAACTATTAAACTATATGAAACAGTTATGTGTATGTTTATTTTGTATCACATAAGGCAAAATAAGCAAAAAATGTATTCTAACTTTTATAAAAATATTTTTAGACATAAGAGAATATAGCAACCATTCTAGATTACCAAATGGCATTTATATAAAGGGAAGAGAAATCATATTGGAAAAATTGGTTTAAGTAAAGTCAATACAAAATATATAAAAATACATTATGAATCTGGTGTTAAAAGCTTTTTAAATGACCAATGATTAAATTATCCCTTCACTAGATTTGGAAAAAAATTACTATTACTGATTTTAAAAGCAACTTCTAAATAAACTATGATATATATAAATTAATTACTGCTTACAGATAAGCTGAGCTTCCATAAAACATTTACAGCTGAAATGATTGGTTAAGTATTTTTTTACTTTATGTACTAGGAAACCATCAAATTAGGAGAAGTAAAATAAGTCTATCAAATTCATTTCTTTCATATATAAATATGTATGTAATATGACTTGGCTTTGCAATTTAAAAATAAGTTAAATCTGGATGTCTAACGCATTTGCTTGGAGTTAAAAGTTGTAAATGGTTTAGGGTAGGAGAGTCTGAATTCCTTTGAAATGTATTCCATCACATACAGAAGGAGAGATTTTTAATATAAGCATCAAGCTTTCAAAATTAGATTTTACTTTTTTAAAGTTTATTATTATTTTTATTGATGTATAGTATTATAGAAGTTTCAGATGTGCAACACAGTGATTCACAATTTTTAAAGGTTATATTCCATTAATGGATTTTAAATTGGAACAATGACATAAACAAAATGGTATGTAAATATAGTAATTTATATATTTAAGAGAGCGGATTTATCATTTTTATTACTCCGTCTCATTAGCTAGGAAAACAGAATGAAGAGCATTATATATGAAGCAGAAAGACCCTAACTGAAAACTTCATGCCAGCCACTATCTCATGTGTTGGGTATAACTTTGAGACAATAGAAAACAGTAATGGCAATGTTGGTTCTCATTTGCGATAGGAAGGCATAATGTATGAGGAATGATACTTAAGGTGACACTGAGAGGGGGAGCAAAAGCAAGGAATAGAAGAAGTGCATTTTGTGTGACGATAATGCTGAAACATGAAATGGAATGGGAGGGAATTGTTTGGATGTAATACTGTTATCATACTGTTATCAAGGAGAGAAGGGGACATTGTACTCACAATTCAGGGGAATGACAGGAGAGTAGGAGCATTTTAAGATTAGTTTTCTGCTTGTATAAATATTTTAGGGTGTAGGAGAAGATAGAAATCAGAGAGAATGATTAGTGTTTTTCTTTTTCCAATCCAAACATAAAGAAATAAAGCTAAAGTCTATGATCTTGGTGGAGGAATGGACTGGGGGAAGGAGAAGCTTTAATGAATAAATCTAGTTGGGAAAACTTTTAAGGGAAGAAATGACTAATTTAGTAACAGGTTAGGTGATGAAAAGGGAAACTTAAATCATCTTATATCCCTAGTTGAGGAGATGGGACATCTGACTAAAATGGCAGAGACTGGCTTTATGTTCAAAGCTCTTTTCTTTTTTGATCTCTTTCCAGATGTCAATACAGTACACTTTGAAGCTTTTTGCTAAACTGTATGATATGACATTTTTCAGAAAGACTTACTTTTCCTTTCAAATTCTTTTAGTAAGGAGAATTCTAAAAGGCATTATTCTAGAAGGAGTTATATTCATTCTACCATTTCAAAACATAATTTCAATTTAAAGATCAGCCCATAGCAACACTTTTAAAACATTCGAAAGAGTGCTTCTTCATAGAATCAACTAAAATGAAATGCATAACAGTTTAGCAAAGAACTCTAAGCTGCATATTTGATTCTCTCTCTGGGAAAAGATATGTAGAAATTTTGCTTAGTTTTCTAATTTTTAATACTACGTAAACATGTATGTATATGAAATATTGCATATCATGGATACGGATTATATGCCTTATCTCTTATTTTTATATTTCCTTCCTTCTGATTGCTTTGTGTTTATTCTCTTTCTTTTAAAGGTAGAAATGTAAGTACTGATTTGAGATATTACCTCTTTTAAGATCTAAGCATGCTGTGCTATAAATTTCTCTTTCATGACTACTTAAGCCGTATGCCTCAAATGTGATGTTTTCATTTGCATTCTGTGGAATTTTTTTTAATAAATTTATTTCTTTGTTTATTTATTTTTGACTGCATTGGGTCTTTGTTGCTGCGCATGGGCTTTCTCTAGTTGCGGTGAGCGGGGGCTACTCTTCATTGTGGTGAGTAGGCTTCTCATTGTGGTGGCTTCTCTTGTTGCGGAGCACAGGCTCTAGGTGTGTGGGCTTCATTAGTTGTGGTATGTGGGCTCAGTAGTTGTGGCTCGCAGGCTCCAGAGCATAGGCTCAGTAGTTGTGGCACAGGGGCTTAGTTGCTCCACGGCAAATGGAATCTTCCCAGACCACGGCTTGGACCCGTGTCCCCTGCACTGGCAGGTGGATTCTTAACCACTGTGCCACCAGGGAAGTCCTGGATTTTTAAAATTACCTTTGAAAAAGTTTTTTGACCCATGGATTGTTTAGAGGTGTGTTGTTTAACTTCTAAGTTTTTGAAAAATTTCCTGTTGTTTCTCTGATTGATTTAACTTTGGTTGAATAACATGATTTATATTATTTCAGTTTTTAAATGTATTTCAAGGTTTTATGAACCAGAATATGATCTATTTTCATGAGTGTCTCATGGATGCTTGAAATATATATGTGTGTGTGTGTGTGTGTGTGTGTGTGTGTGTGTGTGTGTGTATATAGTTGTTAGCCAGAATATTCCAAAAATGTCATTTAGATTCTATTGGTTGATGGTGTGGTTCAGTTCTTCTATATAATAGCTAATTTTTTTTATGTGCCTAATAGTTCTATCATTTCTTGTTAGTGGAGTGTTGACTATATTCTTCTAATCTCTGTCTTTTCGTTGGTGTATTTAAAACATTTACATTTAAAGTGATTATTGATAGGTTTAAGTCTGACATTTTTATTATCCATTTCACTTGTTTCCTTATTTCTCATTCTTTTGTTTTCCTTTTCTTGGTTTCATAGTGGTGGCTCTAGGGATACAACATACACACCTAATATCACAGCCTACTCTCCTTGACATTTTTCAACTTTTAGTAAATGCTGAAGTCTTATTTCAACAGAATTTATTTGTCCTTCCCATTTCTTAAATACAGTTGTCTCAATATATACTTTGAATATATTGAACATCACAATATATATCATTATAATTTGCTTCAGTCATCAAGTATGATTTAAGAAACTCATGAAGAGAATCGCCTATTATGTTCACCCTTACAGTCACCTATACTTTTGCTCTTCCTTCTTTTCTGTCATTCCAAGCCTTATTTTCTGATCATAACCTTTCTGACTGGACAGGTTCCTTTAGCCATTCTTTAAAGGTAGGTCTGTTGGTGGCAAATTATCTTAGCTTTTGTTCTGCTGAGATTGTATTTATTTCTCTTTTATCCCTGATGGATGTTTTTGCTAAATACATAATTTTTGGCTGGTTGTTCTTTTTGTTCAGCTGTTGAAATTGTTGTCCAACCTCCTACTGACCTCCATGGTTTCAGATGAGAAATCTCTGTTATACAAATTTGTGTTCCTATAGGTAATATGTTATTCCTTTCTGGTTGTTTCTAACATTTTTTCTTTGTCTTTAGCCAGAAGTTTAATTATCATGTGTATTGGCATGAATTTCTTTAGATTTATCATACATGGGATTCTCTCAGCTTTGTGAACCTGTGACTTTATGTCTTCATCAAATTTGGGAAGTTTTCAGACATTATTTCTTCAAATATTTTTTTCAATCTCACATTCTCTCTCCTCTCCTTCTGGGACCCCAAGTGTAAGTGTTAGTTCTTATGTTTTGCAAGACCCTGAGGCTCTTCATTTTCTTTTCAGTCTGTTTTCTTTCTCTTGTTTAAATTAAGTGACTGATATTGATCTGTCATAAAGTTCATTGATTTTTCTGGCATCTCCACTCTACAGTTGAACCCATCTAACAATATTTTTATTTTGGTGGTTGTATTATTCAGTTTTCTTTGATTTTATAATATACATTTGACTCCTTATTAAAAAAATACTTTTATTTCTTTGTTAAGAGTTTCTATGTTTTGTTGTTGTTGGTTTCTGAAGAACATGTAATTGGTTGCTGAAGCATTCTTGTGCTAGTCCCTCTAAAGTCCTAGTCAAATAATTCCAGTATCAGGTTCATCTCAGTGCTGGCATTAGTTGATTGTATTTTCTTATTCATGTTATAATTTTCCTGGTTCTTGGTATTACAAATGATTTTCATGTGTTCTAGACATTTTGTCTATTATGTTAAGAGATTCTTGGTTCTATTTAAATATTTTATTTTAGTAGGCAATTGCCCTGCCCATGTCGGTTTTGACCTTTTATCACCTGGTTTCACTTGAGCTCAGGTGAGATTTCTGCTGGTGCCACCTGTGAGAAAGAAGACACTTTCCTGATCACAGTGTCCTTAGGTGGGGTGGGGCATGGGGACAGCAACAGATGCCAGAACTGCATGATAGAGAGTGTTTTCCCTGACCTTTTTCCTGGCCATGCAATACCAAAGATCTTCCCATTCTATTTTTACTAGTAGCACTGGGGGAGGAAACACTTACCTGGGCAGATTTCTACCACTGGATAGGTGGCCAGTAGATAGTGGGTCTGTTGTCATCTCTAGTGCTATACGAAGAACTTTTCTGCCTGTGGATGTGAGGCATGGGTTGGTTAGCTAGCCCACTTCCACTGTTGCTGCTTTTGCAAGCACAACCTGGGGCATAAGTCAGACCTTGATCTTCAGGCAGATTCAGGACACTGCTGACTAGGTATAGGTCTGCCCATTAGGCACTCCTCAATTCCTCTTTCCTATTCTTTAGACCAGAGAGAAAAGGCTTTCCCCCTTCTTCCTTCCTTCCTTCTTCCCTTCCTCTTTCTCCCTCCCTTTCTTCCTTCTTTCCTTTCCTTCTTCTCTCTGTCTCTTTCTTTTCCTCCCTCTCTTTCCCCATTTTTTCTTCCTGGCCTATATTCTACTGAACCTTTATAGTTGCAGGTCTGTCTGACACTCAGTTTGAGTTCTGTATGAGATAAAAAAACAAACAAGCAGACAAACAAACAGAAAAACACAGAACTTATCACAGTGCTGTTCTTCAAGTCCTAACGTTCCTAGCCAGTCCAACATCTTTTTTCCACCTTTCAGATCATTTCTACCTTTCCACTTTCTATAATTGCTGAATTATTCCCAGAGTATTTACTCATATGAGTGGAAGAACAGGGGAAAGTGAGTCTATGCCATCTTGTCCCAGAACTGAAAGTGCACTTTATCTTTTTATTAAAGAAATCACTGTGTAACAAGAGTATAGTTGCAAACACTCATTCTGCATCCACCCAAAATAAATGTTATCATTGTATTACAATTGATTCAGTTATCAATTATTAAAAAAATAAAATGTTGGGGATAAATGTTAAGTCCTTTATATTACCTTTATCTTCACAGTCCTCTCTTTTCCTCCCTGGAGGCAATCACTGTGATGAATTACATATAGAGTGAGTGATTTTGTAATTCTGTTACAAAACTCTGCATTCACATGCATTCTTATTGTTTGAAGTTTTAAGAAGATAAATCAATGGTATCCTACTACATATAATATCAACCTTACATCTGCTCTCTCACTCTTCTAAAATACTACACATGGAATCACAAGAACTATTTAGGAAATCTGTATCTTCTCAAATAATATTAGAGCCTAATCCCTCACACTATTTCATCTTACTCTGATGTTTCCTCTGAGTACAAAATGTTAGGCCTGGAGATTTCACCAAGAAAATGCATTCAACATGAATTCCTCCACCTTGATTCCCTTTGACTCTTTCACCTTTCCACAGTTTTCTTTTATAGACTCTAATGGAGTGAGTTGCTAATAGCTGGTTGTAATAGAATTGGTTAATTGTAGTGAGAAAAGAGAGAGAGAAAAATCCTGCCTTAATATTTGGAGTCTATCTATTTAATGCAAACTGCTCATATTTGGGGGTGACTTCTGGGGTTCCAGTTTATAGCTTTAAAGATTTAAATTTTAAAAAATCTGTCTGCAGGCACTTGTCTGGTTAATATGGTGGTGAAAAGCACAAAGTTCAAATTTTGAAACTCCAAGGTTCTAATGCAGACTTTTAACTTTAAAACGACTTGCATTAAAATTAGAGCCATCATGTCTTAGAATGTCTTAGAATTCCACTGGGAGATCTTGTCTCATTTTGAATGTCATAATGACTAAAATTCCTCACCTACCTCATCATCCCCATCCTCCACAAAGGCTTTGTAATGAAATTTCCTGTGAATTCTTCAGCTATTCTGACTTGTAATGGGGGAGATATATTTAGTCGTCACCTTACAATTCGAGTGAAACAGCAAACTAATTCCAGCTGAAGAATACATCTTTTGTTCTTTCAGCAAAATGTCCTCTTGGCAGCTGTCTGTTGGCACTAAAAAGGGCAGCAGGCTTAGGGCTATGCTTGCCAAGAAAAGGAGTTCCCTAGCAAGCTGTAGTCTCTGTCTCTATACAGAAATCAATGCCTTTTTCCTAGGGTTAATCCTTTTATCAGATTCTACATATGTAGAAGTTAACTGTTTTTTAGCCAGAGTACTCTTATTATTTGAGGTTATTTCTGGTATAAACTCTGAAAAGCTGTTCTTTTGGAAGGGGAGATATGTTAAAATGAGCTGTTCTGATTTCCTTTCAGTAGGCTTTGTCTTACATTTTGAAGCTTTGTGTTAATGCTTTTATTAGGTAACTTTAAAATGTGTCAGAAAATTGTCCCCGCTCTACCACTGGAAAGGGGTATGCATGCAGCACATTTATGCACAGTTTACAGCACTGTGCATGTCTAAGTCTGGCAAGCACATCAAAGGAAATACCAATGTTAGTATGACATTTTGACTTTGTGAGCTAGAAGGTCACTTGGGTAATTAGTGCTAGATAAACCCTGAGGACATGCTGTGCTAGTGTGATCATTTCAGCAATGCCCACTGTGACTAACAAGCACCAAAGTGGAAGAAACTTATTTATAAATTATGAAAATCTTCTTAGCTATTTTTTAAATACCTTCACTTTCCTTAATTTTCAGCACTCTTTGAGAGAAGGGGCTTTGCCTAATTTGATAAATAATGCTAAAAATTTACAAAGAGGATTATGTACATTGAGATATAATTTAAAGGTAACTACAAATATTATTAATGGTGTGGTTGGCACTTGCGCCCTCCAAAATAGAGGCTTTAATAATGGTTTTTAGTTTAAAATATTTTTTTCTCGGAAATTCTGGGTTTTATTTGTTTTTTGGTTTTGGTTTTGGTTTTTAATTCCTTCGACTTCATGAAGAATCTGAGTAGAATTGGGGGACTACGTTATTCGAGGTGCTGGCAAACATTAACCACTCTCTTAAACTAATTGAGCTTAATTACTCACCTTACTCTTCTTTTGTATTAATTTATGCCCTAGATCTACTTATAAGGATTTCTAGATTACTTTTTTAGGTACATGAACAATGAGATAACATTAAATAATTGGAATAGAAAATGAGTATTAGTGAAAAGAACACACGTATGGTGATATAGGATATTTACTTTAGAGAGATTCAGTCAACTCTGTGATTCTTGAAATGAAGGGAATACATATATGTTCACCAATGTTATTTTCCCCAAAGCACAAGGACACATATAGAATGTATCATTTTAAAGACCATGTTATAATCTAACATGTTATAATCAATTATTTTGAGTGATATCAGCAAAACAGCAGAGGAAGGAACACTACACTACCTTTCTCTACAAAATCAATGTATAAATTGCCAAACGTTGCTATAATCAAACTTTCCTGATATATGGAGTCTATTCAGAAACTTACAACAAGGAGAATGCTTAATGAAGAACATAACAGCACAATTTTAGTAAGAAAGCTCTACAGTGTTTTACTTTACTTAGTTACCATCATTCACTTTGCAGCTTGGCAGTGGCCTTGAAGATGGCAACCTACTCTCTTGGTACAGATTGCTGGTACCAAAGGGAACAATATGGATATGGACCTTGAACATACAAGATTCACTCAGTGTAATATATCACATTAATTGAATGGACAAAAAAAAATGTGATCATCTCGGATGCAGAAAATGCATTTGACAGAATTCACCACCTTTTGATCATAGAAATATCCACTGTATAAAATAGGAAATTAAGGTAACATTTGCAACATGATAAAGGGTATTCATGACAGACCCATAGACGATATCATACCTAATGGTGAAAGACTAAAAGCTCTACCCCAAAGATCAGGAATAAGACAATGATGCCTGCTTTTACCCATTCTGTTCAACACTGTGCTAGAAGGGCAATGAGGCAGAGGAATGGGGCAAGAAAAATAATTAAAAGACCTTAAAATTGGAAAAGATGAGGTAAAACTCTCTCAGTTTGCAGAACACACACACGCACACACACTATAGGTCTATTAAATGAATGCTGAACTGTTGCAGGATACAAGATCAAAATATAAGCTAAGTTGTATTTCTATACACTAGCAATAAACAAACTGAAAAGGAAATTTGAAAACAATTCCATTTACAATAAAATCAAAAAATAAAATAATTAATAATTAATTAAAATAAAGAGGTTTGGAAATTATACACTGAAAACTACAAAACATTTTAGAAAGAAATTAAAGAGGATCTAAATAAAAGATATTCCATGTTTGTGGTTGGGAAAATAATATTGTTAATGTGGCAGTACTCCCGAAGGAGTTCATAGATTCATTGTAATCCTGATCTAAATCCTAATGGTGTGTTTTACAGAAATGGACCAGTTGTTCCTAAAATTCATATGAAAATGCAAGGGACCCCAGATAGCTAAAACAACCTTGAACAACAAACAAAATTGGAGGACTCATACTTCTTGATTTCAAAAATTACTGCAAACATACAGGAATCAAAATAGTACATTGCTGGCATAAGAATAGACATATAGATAAAGGAATGTAATTGACAGTCCAGAAATAAACCTATACATCTATGGCCAACTCACTTTTGACAAAAATGCCCAAACCATTCGATTGGGAAAAAATATTCTCTTCAACAAGTGGTGCTGGGGCAACTGGATATCCACATGTAAAAGAATGAAGTTGGACTTCTGTCTCATGCCAAATATAAAAATTAATTCAAAATTGATCAAAGACCTAAGCATAAAAGCTAAAATTCTCAAATGCGAAAAAACAGCAGTAAATCAACATGACCTTGAATTTGGCAGTGGATTTTTGGATTTGACACCAAAAGTGCAGGCAAGAAAAGAAAATTTTTTTCATCAAATTTTAAAAGTTTTGTATACCAAAGGGCATTATCAAAAAAGCAAAAGATGCAACCTACAAAATGAGAGAAAATATTTGCAAAACATATATATGAGTCTGAAATATATAAATAACGCTTACAACTCAAAAACAACAACAAAACTAAGCGATTTTTGAAAATCGGGCAAGGGACTTAAATAGATATTTCTACAGGTAATATATACATGTATGTATATATAATATATATGTATATATATATATATATACATATATATATATACACACACACACACACACACAAATGACCAACAGGCCCATAAAAACATGCTCAGTGTGATTAGTCATTAATGAATTTCAAATCAATACCATGATGAAGTAATAATTCATACACACTAGGATGGCTATAATCAAAATAGGGAAAATAACAGGTGTGGATGAGTATGTGAAAGTTAGACCCCTTATATATTGTCGGGGGGGGGGGTATGTAAAATGGTGCAGCCACTGTAGAAAACTGGCACCTCCTCAAAAAGCTAAACATAGAATTATCATATTATCCTGCAATTGCACTCCTAGCTATATACCCCAAAGAATTTAAAACATGTTCAAACAAAATCTTGAACATAAATAGTCACAGAAGCACTATTCACAGTAGCCCAAATAAGAACAACCTAAACACCCATCAACTGATGAAATGATAAACAAAATTAGTATATCCATTAGGTGGAATATTATTCAGCAGTAAAAAGGAATGGGATACTAATACATGTTAGAACATGTAAGGACCTTGAAAACCTTACGTTAAATGAAAGAAGCCGGGCACCAAAGACCACTTACTCTGTGATTCAAATTCAGCGTGTAAGTTCAGACTAGGCAAATATATAGAGGCAGAAATTAGAGAACTGTTTGCCAGGGGATAGAAGGAGAGGAGAACAGGGAGTGACTTCTTAATGGGTATGGGTTTCTTTTTAGGGTGATGAAATATTCTAGAGCTAGATAGTGGTGATGGTTGCACAACATCGTGATGTACTAAAAACTACCGAATTGTACAACTGTAAAGCAGTTAAAATGGTGAATTTTATGTTAATTGAATTTTACCTCAGTTAAAAGGGTGTGCATGTGTATAATGATTTATGCTAAATGTCTCGTGATTTTTGTATCTTCCATTATATTTACTTTGGATCACTTAGAGAAACCTATACCCAAAATGTGTTAATCCCGTCTTTAGCCATGGTGGGGGCGGTGAAGAAACAAAAATAGCTCTGTCCCGTCAGAGTGAAGCATAGTAATTAAGAGCATCGAACTTGTGTCCACACTACTTCAACCTTCAAGACACTGTGTTGGAATGCTGTTCCTGCCATGTGCTAGCTGCTCACCTTTAGGCCACATAGGAATCTCTTATTGCCGTAGGCACTTGAACTATTTGGTGAGTCTGTATTTTATAAGATTATGGTAAAGTATTAAATTCATTGATACAAACAAAATCTTAGAATTGTTTTTGGCCTATAGTAAGTTTATAGAATTAACTCTTGGTTTTAGTGTCCTAAGACAGCCCATCATGATTTAACTATCAATATTATTGCACTAGAAACAGATGAAATTTGTATCAATAACTAATGATTTGTTCTAAACTCCCCCTGGTATACAAACTGAATTTTCCACAGTGCTGCTTTAATGAATGCCCCTTTAATTCTGTTAGTAACTACTGTACTTTTTATTTTTGCTTTCACACTAAAATCATCAAAGGATGCAAATATATCTATGTTCAAGCTATCACGGCCCAAGATACTGAAGCACATTTGTGTCTCCTTATCCCTTTTCCTCTTAAATCACACTGTGCACACATCCCCCTACATGCATGTACAAAATTGCATGCACACACTCAAACAGGCAGAGCTTTCCCTCCTCAAGGGTACTTGCTGGAGCAGGGCATTGGTAGCATTTTCTTCGTTCTTGTTCTCAGCCCAGACCATGAGATTTCTCTGGTTAATTGTCTTAACTTACTCTATAAATCTATCTGTAAAAATCTGGGAGATGTGCTATTTTCCCTTTCTCTATTCATAGCTTTAAAGTAAAAGACATACAATCCTGAAAAAGGAGACCATTAGACAGATTCACTGGAAGGCATGAAGCCTGGTGTCATGTTCTCTTGTTCAGTGTGACAGGACTAGTATCAGTAGCCATTCATCGATATCCCTAATTCTACTTTAGTTGGGATTCTCTGTTTTATCCATTCTGCTAGACTTTCTAAGCAAGCCAAACTGTTATTGTCATTCATTGGTTCTCCTGGTTAACTAATTCTATTTTTTCCCCTCTGTGATCTTTACCTTTATAGAAAAATTAGAGTATACATGCTTACGGAATTTTAGACTGTCTGAGATTACATATGCATATTGACCAGCATTATACCATTATCCAGGCTCTTTCATCTACTAAAATGAAATCCCTATGTCTGTTACCGAGTCCAAGCTTGTACTGCTTGACACATGACAGGCCAATAAATCGAGAGATGAGTTTTGGGGCAAGGAATAGTGACTTTGTTCTCAGTAGACTGAGAAGATGGTGGACTGGTGTCCCAAAAAACCATCTTCCCTGAGTAGAATTCAGGCTTCTTTTATACCAAAAGAGGAGGGGTTAAAGTCCTGGTTCCAGCCAAACTCTGGAGGGGATGTCTTAATCTCTCCATTCATGCAGCCATTCACAGGTGGGCCTGGTCAGGATGTTTCCTGTGAGCTAAACAAAGGTATTTTAGCTTAATGCTCATTACCTGTGAGGCAGGATTCCCAGAGATGGGCCATTATGTATAATTTAAGCTTATAGGCAACATCCTTTCAGTGATTAACTTGTAATAGAATACAAAGTTTCCTCCCTATTACAGTTCCAGCTTTATCTACCAATAATTTACCTGAATTAAGAGCACATCACAAATGATAATCTTTTTCCATAGCAACTTTTCCCAAATCATCCCTTTCAAAATATTCCCTGTAACTTTTATACTATGAAAATATATGAGAGTCTGTGGAATGCCTCACCAACCACCGTCTATCATAGGTATTTGTATGTCTTTATCTCAACATGCTTATGGTAGTCAGGTAATATTTGCCAGGTGGTCTGCCTAGAAATACAAACATTTCTGATGGATTTTTAAGTATGTTGTTACCCAAATTAATTCATATTTATTTGAATTTCAAGCAAAAAGGAAAATCATTTTTAATAGTACAGAATATAAAGAATCTCATATATGTAAGATTATTCCTGGTATTTATGACTTTAATAGAGAATGGGTGATTTATTTACTATATACCATAAATATATACCAGTGAAATAAGAAAAGTAAGTACACTGAGCATGTCATCAACATTTTCTTTTATTAACAAAGTGACAAAGGATTGACCATGTGCTTTATATGTTTTATATACTTCAGTATTTAGCACAACTCTAATTATTCTCTTAGGCAACTCTCTTGCCTATTCACAGTCACTCTGAGCCAGTTCTGAAAATTAGAGGAACTTATTCTTCATACTTAGGAACAGAAAAGAAATTGACCTCTTACTCTTGTGGCAAAATTTCTTTATTCCTCTATTTTTACTTTCATGTTTCTAATTTTATGAAATATAATTCAATTAGAGAAGTAATATATGAATGCACTTTTTACACATGAATATATAATGTAGATATAGCTGTGTATGTATATATGTATATCTGCATTTGTGGATATAAATGCATATATATGCATGTATGCATATGTGTGTATACAGACTCATGTTAGAGCTAATCCAACAGTTCTTCTTGTCGCTGTATTTTATCTGTGGCATAGAACATTTAAAAATGTTTTTCAGTAAGGAAAATACCACAGCAAGGATCCATGGTACTAATGAATATGAAAGCATTTAAGACAAAGAGTGTATTCTCAAATTAGCATATATATGTTGCATGCTACAATTTGTGAGCTCTGTATCAATTGCACATTTCTTTCTGAAAAGTTGCGTTTAAGAATGATGAAATTGGTTTCCAGGTGCTATCAACATGAGTTTGTTTCTTTTGACAATAAATCAATAACTCTTTCTGACATGACTCTTATAGTAGTAAGAATCCTTGCAGTAATCCACTTTCTCGGTGACAGACAGATAGCTATGCCTTGAATTTTTGAAAGTGCTACTCAGTCTAAATATTGTTCTGGTGAGCATTATTTCTTTGGCTCAAGGGTGAATGGCCATTTAATGTGATGAAGAAAAGCAGTTGTCATTTTGGAAGGAGCAAAAGGGAGGAATAAGGGCATGAGAAATGCACACCAACGTAGATATGGAAAAGAAATTGATGGATTTAATTGTAATCAATGGAGAAAACTCAGATGACAGCTCAGAATATGAATAATTTTATTAGCAGATGAGAATTAGGGACTAAGAAAGGATATCACATATATGGTCTCTTTGGGTCTCCTAACCCTTTTGAGTAGGTTTATATTTTGAAAACCTACTCTACAAATTAAGTATTATTACCTCAGATTATAGATGAAGAAATTGAGATAAGTTAATTAAGATTTCACACCCGAAAAAAATGAGAGAATGAGAAATAAAATTTGAGGTCTGTCTGACAACAAAACTTTTGGCATTCTAATATAGTGTCAACTTCCATGGTTAAGTTACTAATATAGTATAACTAATGATTTATTGTTCACAATTAATGTGTAATCCATATGAAAACTTTCTGTAAGGTATGACACATTGTTTTACATATTTGAATTTTGAGTTATTAATGCTTTAGCAGAAATAATTTGATATTCATTTTTGTAGGGCAAGGAGGCTTTATTGAATTTTTTTTTTACTCTCAAATTTCACAGAAAAAAATAGATTCTTGTTAACTCCACTTTGTGTCAGGATCTGCTCTGCACAATGTGAAGATTCTCTGACAAATTCTATTTTCTTGACTGTGCTTCATTCCTTTTCTGTCTTAGCTTCTCATGTTTCAGCTCTAATACATCTACAGTATATTTCTGGAAATTTTGTATAGCTAGAAAATAGAGTCTCTTATGGAAATACCTGAGAGGTATGGCGAATTTATCTGGGGACTAGGAGTCATAGAAGTGATTTTTGTTTATTCATGTCTCTAGAGCTTAGTTTTCCAGTAAATATCCTCAATAGGTTTGACTGCTTTTACCTTTCAAACTTTTGTCCTAGTTTAAAGGTTGTAGAAGAATTCAGTAGTGGCAAAGCCCAGGCTGAGTTGGAAAATCTGTTTTATTGACTTTGATCACACAGATAGCATGGCTGTTTGTAAGGAGTCAACCCAAGGACAGCTCATAGTATTAATAATGAACTTTTGCAAAAATTTGTGGCATCTAAGCACTGCCCATGTTAAAATCCCCTCTATCTTAGTATCTTTTATCAAACAGCAACCTAGATTCTACAATGCTCAGATCTAGTAATTAAAATGGCTCTTGCATGAAGTTACACATGCGCAATTATTTTTGGCATAAGGATGAATTTCCTAGGGTGCTGGAGTCCTTCCTAGTGTATCTACACTAGTCATTCCTAGTGTATATGTCATCATTATGCTACCTTATAATTGGGTATAATTTTCTGAACTCTGTTGTTAACGTTCTTCTGCTGGCTTTCTGAACAATCCAAATGCCTTCTGATTTATAAGTTAACATCTCTCCCATACAACCTCTTTTTTTGTTGTTTATCATCTTGCATAATAGTAAATTCTGACCACTAATGCCAAGTATAAGCACACAGGATGCTTGGGAAAAATCATTCTTGCTCTAATGTTCTACAATTAAGCAGTATCAGCCCTTCCCTGAATATGAGTGGGACACATGAACTGCACTCACTGTGGGCCTCCAAAGAGATAGTAGTGACAGGAATGTACCTAAAAGGGAGCTTTAACAAGCCATATATGCAAATGAAGTCTATGGAAACATAGACATTCAAGGTATATGTCTTTATGACACTGCTTCTCAAACTTCAGTGTATATACAAATAACCCTGGCTCTTGGTAAAATGCAAGCTCTGGTTTGGTAGATCTGGGGTGGGGCTCAAAAATTGTGCATTTCTAACAAATCTCCAGATGATATTGATGCTGTTTGTCCAAGGACCACAATATGCTGAAATGTTTCTCACGTGAGAACGAAGAAATCACACTAAATTTTCCTTATTACTTCTTCAATTATATTAGAGTGAAACTTACTTTTATTACATTATGTGTTCATCATTCTAAATTTTAGTACTTTATGTTTTTTTGCCTATTTAACTTTGTCTCTTTGATTATTTTCAAATCATGCGAGTTTATGCAAATTTCTGTTGGCTTCCCATGGACTTGAAAATACTTGAGAAGTGACCTTGTCTTTAATCTTAGTCTTCTCATATCTTGTTACAATGCCTAAGAGTTGCTCAAGAAATTTTGGTTGATTAATAGCTGAATAAAGGAACAGGTGAATGATAAGTGAAAATATAGTCTCCTTGTTCTGTTAGCATTTAGTAATGGTACTTAAAATTAGTACATTTTTTTTTCATTTCCTTTGTGAAGAATAGTATAAGAAAGTGGGTCCATTCATTACAGAACAAGAAGACAGTATCATGTAACAGGAAGGCAGTGTAGCAGTTAATTGAGAGCACAGATTCTGGAGTCTGATTATCTTGGTTTCAATCCTGGATCCTATAATTACTGACAACGTGACATTTTATAAGTAATATAGTCTGTTAATGTCCAAAATTCTTCATGTATAATGTGAGAATTAAAAAGAAATCTACTCATAGGTTAGAGTTAAATTACATAATTCATGTAAAATACTTGAGAGTGCCTGGCCAGTAGTACACAGTACATAACAGCTATTTTTTATAACTGGAATATTAACGCTTACTCTTTTCAGAAGTTTTAATTATGTTCAAAGAGAAGATAACAAAGTTCACAGAGGTTATTAAGTAATTTAAAAACTAAATGATAATCCTTCACCAATCCTATAGACTCACTATTTCTATTTATAAAACGAAGAACTATTTCTAAAACTTTTTCCATTGGCAAAATTATGCTAGCACTTTATTACTTAAAACACTATAATATAGGGGTCAAGCCACAAAATAGGTGTCAAGATTTAGCACAAGTTAAAGACAGATACTTTTTAAAAGTGTTGCAAGTTTCAGTTATATATCTTAAACTTTTACATACGCATGTACATTTGATTTATTCAATTAAGACACCTAGGTGCATTTGAATTTACATTGGACTATGGATATATTCCTTCCTTTGTAAACTAATTGCCTAGGATCACGATGATATATTTTTAACACAGTTACCTGGTACTGTAGTGTAGAATTTCTCTTTCTTGCTGAGCCATTATTACAATGCCACATTAAATAATTTCTCTGGTTGAGCCCTTGTCTTATTTTTCAGTTTAATTTTAGCGAAAATGTTCATATGTGTGAGTTATGAAAGAATTATCTAACACTTGCAAATTTTTAAAGAAACTAAAGTCTGGATTGCAGCTCTTTCTAAAAAGTTATGAGGAAAGGGAATGCCATATAGAGATAAGTTTGAGGTAGAAATATATTATTTTTGCATAAATAAAAGTAGTCAGAAGTAAGAGAGTGACGCAAACTGTTATGATGACTAAAGGACCTCACTGTTATGGCGATTGTCTAATTCTGAGCAGTTATCATGCTAGCTTTGTATCTTTGGGCAATTTTTGTACCCTCTGTGGACCATTTGTTTGATTGTTTGTTTGATTAATGTGGGAATGAATTAATTAATCTAGGCATCCTCTAAGGTCTTTTCCTATAATAATGTTCACAATTAGCTTCAACCTGTACCTACTCTTCCCAGTTAATTACATCAGAAAGTCATCTGGTTCTATCTCTAAAAAATTCCCAGTCTAGCTCCTTCTTTTCTTTTTCAGTACTACAACTTTAGTTCAACTCTCACCTTAATTAAGCTATTCCAGTAGACTCACAATTAGTCTTCTTTCATCTACTTTTACCTCAGAACAATAGTTATCCCCCAAAATAGAGCCATTTTTTAAAGGTGAATTGGACTGTGTCATTCCCCTGCATAAAACTTTCAGTAACTTTTCAGTATATTTAAGAGACAATCTTATTTCTTATCATGACCTGCAGTGATATCTCTTCTTACCCCCTTCTGCATCTTTACCTATTTCTGTAACCCTCTTTCAGTCACTTTTTATGCCCCAGCCACACTGGACTTGAATTTGCTAAGCCCTTCCTTCTCAGAGGCCTTAGATATGATGTTTGCTTTGCATAGAACACTGTTTCCTTTATTGTTACAAGGATAGTACTGCCTTGTCATAAAGATCTCAAATAAAATAGCATCTGCTTAATGAGGCTTTTCTTAACAATAAAAAGTAAATTACTGAGACTTTAGACTTCAACTCCAAAAAGAAGAGTTTGAAAATTGTCCTTCCCATCCTTACACCAAGAAAAAGGGGGAGAAACCAAAAATCAGGGACTTTTTGTGTCCATCAAAGAACTGGGTTTGCAGGGCAAAATGTACTCACAAATCTGAAGACACAGGTAAATCCAGAGAGTCAGAGCTAAGATCTGTTTACCTAGAGGAAAACCTGCTGGAGAAATAAAATGGTTGGAAAACTCAAATAGTAATTTTGTCAATTACCTGGAAGTTGAGTGTGGACCATTGAGTGAGGGAGAAATTCCTAGGGTCTCTGGTCATGCATGAGGGAGCTCCACTTTATCCCCAGGAAACCTACCTTTTTCTCATAGTGAAAATTCAAGAAAGGCCCATCATGGCTTTGGCAGTGTGAGGGGGAAAAGTAATCCTCATGAAATGAGAAAGGCCTACTACTCTAGGGAAAAGACTTGACTAGAGTCTTGCCTCACACAGGTAAGGAAAGGACATTCCCCTCACTTCAGCCCCATCTTGTCCTCCTCTGTCAACTAAATGAGGAAGGGGGAAAACTTTATAGGAAGAAACACTTGTAGAGTTCACAGAACACAGGCAGAGGCCCTTCAGCCTCACCTCACCACCACATCAACAAGGTTCCAGTACAATAATAGTGCATTACATCTGAGAGACCTGCAAGACATAGGCACTCTCTGGGGGGGGAAAAAAAAAAAGGGTATTTAGTGTAGCCCACATATGAGAAAAGAGACCAAAACAGTGAGAAGAAAACAAGGACACTGAGGAGATTTTTAGCCTCTGACATGTATGCCTACAGCAAATATTAAGCATAGCCAAACTTCTGGTGAGCTCAATGTAAGTCATAAGGCTGAGACTTTCCAAAATTAATGATGGACATCAAACCATGTTCCAGGAAGTTCAGAGAACACAAGACAAGATAAACACTAAAATAACTATGCTAATCATCTTATAGGCAAACTGCAGCAAGTCAAAAAGGAAAATAAAATCTTGAAGAAAGGTGGAGGTTCATGAGGAGGTGGGTAAATTTATTTACAGAGGGACAAGGATAGTAATTATGTCAGACTTTTCATCAAAATTACATCAAAAACCTTGCAAGCAAGAAGAGAGTGGCATGGAATATTTAAAGTGATGAAAGAGGAAAAAACCACTAACCTAGAATTCTGTATGCATTGAAATTGTCTTTCAAAATTGAAGGGCAAATTAAAACATTATCAGACAATAACTAAAACAATTCATTTTTAGGATACCTGCCCTTCAAGTAATGTTAAAGGGGGTTCTTCCAATAGAAAGGAATGGTGTAGGTCAGAAATGTGGATCTATGTAAAGAAAGAGCATTGCAGAAGGAATAAATTAAGGGGAAATAAAATAGTTAAGTTTTCTTATTTGTAATTAATTTAAAATAAAATTGATTTTTTAAATCAAAGTGACAATTGGGTGATTATAGCATATGTGTAAGTTAAATAAATCGTACCAGTAGCACGAAAGAAAGAGAGAAATTGGGAATATTTTGTTATATAGTACCGGCACTATATATGAAGCAGAAAGTGTTATTTGAAGGTGGACGTAGATTAGTTAAAAATGTGTATGGTAAACTCTAGGGTGACTGCTAATTTTTAAAAAAGAAGTATAATTGATCCACTTAGAAAAGAAATCAGATGGACTTGTAAATGCTTAATTAAAACAGAAAACCACTGGGAATGAGTAGAACATAGTTACAAATATGGTAGTTGTTAATCCAAGTGCATTATTACTTTAAATGTGAAGTGTCTAAAAATACACCAACTAAAAAACAGATTAGTAGAATGGATTTATTTTTTAAAAAGCAACAAGATCCAATTATATGTTGTCTAACAAGGAATGCCCTAAATATAAAGATTCTGAGAAGAAAAAATTAAAAGGGTGAAGAAAGTTATACCATGCTAAAACTTTCTAAATAAAGCTAAAATAGCTATAATAATTTCAGAAAAATCAGTTTTCATAACGGAAAATTATCAGAGATAAAGAAGAGGGCTACATAATGATAAAGGGGTCAATCCTCCACAAAGACATCAAAATCTTAAATGACTATTAACAATATAGTATCTAAATAGGTGAGGCAAAAAACTAATATAATAAGGAGAAATAGATAAATTCACAATAATAGTTGAAGACTGCAAATCCATTCCCCTCGTCAGTAATTGATAGATCAAGCAGGCAGAAAAATCAATGAGTATATTGTTGACCTGAAAAGCGATATCAATCAATGTGATCTAATTGACATATATAAAATGCTTCAGTAAGCACCAGAAGAGTACACATTCTTCTCAAGCTGTCATGGAACATTCATTTACAAAAGTAGATCATATATTGGGGAGTAAAACACACCTTAATAAGTTTAAAAGAATAGGAATCATACAACATATGTTCTGAGGCAACAGTGGGATTAAACTAGGAATGAATAACTGAAATATAGCTGGAAAATTCCAAAATATTTGGAAATTATACAACAGACTTATGAACGACATATGGGTCAATGAAGTCTCAAGTGGAGTTTGAAGACATTTCAAACTAAATGAAAATAGAACTTAAAATTTGTAAGATGCAGTGAAAACAGTTCTTAGGTAGATATGTATAATGTGAAACATGTATATTGGAAAATAAGGAAGATTTAAAGTCATTAAACTAAGCTCATTATCTAATTCCCTCTATATTCCTGGAACCCAGAAAACAGTCTGTCATACAAGTTTGTTTCTAAGGTCATCACATTGGCAGCAAGATACTGTATTTTTTGTTTGTTTTGTTTTATTGTTTTTTTATTTGTACAGAATTTTAAAATTTATGTTATTGAAGTATAGTTAATTTACAGTGTGTTAATTTTTGCTGTACAGCAAAGTGATTCAGTTATACATATATATATACATTCTTTTTCATATTTTCCATTATGATTTATCACAGGGTATCAAATTTATGATGTCTCTTATACGTGGAATCTAAAATATGACACAAATGAACTTGAAACAGAAGCAGACTCACAGATATAGAGAACAGACTTGTGGTTGCCAAAGGGTAGGGGGAGTGGGGGAAGGATGGATTGAGAGTTTGGGATTAGCAGATGCAAAATATTATATATAGAATGGATAAAGGTCCTACTGTATAGCACAAGATATTGTTTTAATCACCTATAATAACCTTATGGCAGACAGCATTGTGTCTTGAAGAAAACATACTTTGAAGGAAAGCACTTTTGGTTTCCCTCAAAGTGTAAATGAAGTGCATTATAATTACATAATCTAAGAGTGAAGCTCTCCACTGAAGGATATAATTTCATTCAACAATTTTCAGTATTCACTATTTTAATAATATTGAGTTAATATTGTATTGTAAACTACACAATTTGGTCTGTTTAACATTATTTTAATTACTTGGTTTTTATTTATAGATAAATTTCTTCCTTACTTTCACAGGAGCTTTATTATTATTTTTTTTATTTTCTCCCTTTCCCAGCCTCAATTTGCATTTAGAATGCTTGTTACAGAAATACTCAGACAGATTGAAATTTTGCAAGACACATTAAGTGCTGCAGTAGGTTGAAGAAATGAGGCCTTTAGGGAGACAGCAGAAGCTCCTCATAATGTAAAGCTTTGGTTATGATCCTGTTGTGAAATCCATCTATTATATGTGAGGGGTACAAAAAGATATTAACTGATCAACAAAGTCCTCTTGAATGTTCTGCCTGATTTTTAATTTTGGAGCATGGTCTAGTGATCTATATAGGATTGCTAGAGCTCAAGATCATAGGTTCCCACCCTTGGCTTACCAGGCTTTAATTATAAAGAGACAAAGAAAAAAATGATGTACACTACCCTAGGTTTTTTTTTTTTCATTTTCCATAACCTTCCTTAAATAAGTTCCATAGATTAAATAAAGAAGTGTATCTAATCCTTTCTATTTCTTGTAATAAAAATACTGTCCTAAGTGTTAAACTGTCATGACACAGTATTAGTTTGGAAGAAACTAAAAAAGAACTCAAATAGCTGCACAAGAAGAGTTGACATTATCTGTCTCTTTTCAGAAATTTTGTGTTTAACTTCAAGGGCATTACTTGCTTATTTAAAATATTTCAGCAGTGTAAATTTAAAAATTAAATTTCTCCTTACTCAGCCCTGTGCAATTTTACTTCACATTCAGAGACAATGTAACACCTACCAGCTTGGTTTGTATAACTGATGACTTTTTACTCTCCATCCTTCTTTATATTTATATATACATATGTGATATTATATCTATTCTATATTCAATTATTTATATAGCTGTAAGGTATTCAATGCAAAGGAAGTAGTAGAATGTTTCACCATTTCTTTAAGCCACTGTAATAAGTGTATAAGCTTCTACCATAGCTTACACACACACACACACACACACACACACACACATTCAAGTTTTGTGTAAGAGTTTCCATTTCTTGGAATTGCTGCACCACATTGTATGTGAGTTTATTTATATTAATAATGACTAGGGTTGCATTAAATGTATGTATTAATTTAGAAAAAAAGTACGTCTTTACAATCATATTATCTCATCCAGATAAAGTTTTGTTTCTTCATATATTCTCTTTCATGTCCTACAGAAATTTTTATTCGTTTTCTTATATACATGTTGCACATTTATTTTTAGCTTAATGCAAAATACTTTAAAAATATGTTTGTATGAGAGGTTTTTCATTATATGCTCAATTTTGTGTGGATATTTTGTATTATCACAAGTGCAGTTGACTATTGGTATACTTTAAATATTATTGACTATATTATTTTAGCCAGAAAAATAGTTTTCTTTCTGTTTTTTTTATCTTTTGATAATATAAAATTGCTGAATATATACATAGTTTAGGAATTTGCAGGGGAGGAAGAGAGGGAATATAGTTAGTTGATATCTCCATTTCTTTTAAAAAAGGATTTTGAGGAAGATGCCTCAAATATTATTTATTCCAATAATAAACTCTGTGGTGCCTGGAACACAGTGGGTAGAAGGTAATGTTTGGTAATAAATGAAAATAATGAGTAAATGAATGATGATTAAATTAATGACTAGATAACTGAATATTTCTACCAAACCATATTAATTGGTTGCTGTAGCTAAGATTATCTGCTACCCAGAAAAAATCTGTTCTCTCTTACTTCCAGGTACCATGGCTAGACTTTATTTCTGAGTTTTTCTTGCAGCTGTGTATAGCTATGTAACTAACTTAGCCTGAGAGGAAGTAGAACATAGGCCCCAAGGCTATTGGTATGGGATCTTCATTCTTTCTCCCATTTCCATTGATTACAGCCTAAGCAAAGTAGAAATCCCACATGGAACATGCAGTACCCTTAGGTGATGACAGCTATGCAAAGTAGAGAATCTGGAGCAGGGCTGCTTGCAAGCTTAGGACACATACCCAGAGTCGGGCATGACAGGAGAAAAAATGTCATACAGACAAGCAAGGATAACAAAACAATCTTGTCATTGGGTCTTTTTGTTACAGTTGCCTGCCTTAGTATAATACTGTAATACCACCTTTTTTAGCTTCTCAGTATTATTACCCAACTGACTGTCCTCTACTTGAAATGTCTCTAGCTTGACTTCATGACATCACACTTTCTGATTTTCTCCTGCATCAGTAGCCAGTTTCTTAGCCTGCTTTGATAGCTCCACATTTTCTATCTAAATTCCAAGCCCAGAGCTTAGACCTTGGCTTATTATCTTTTCTACAAACGCTCTGAGCTAAAAATATCTCATCCATACTTACGGATCAAAATACTACAGTTTATGGAGATAGTTCAAATTGCAGTTCTAATTTTATCCTCTGAGTTCATGATTCATATATCCAACCCCTCACTTAAAAGAGTTAGTATGATGTAGTATATAAGAGCATGGATTCTGCAACCAGCCCACTTCTGACACTTAATAAATGTGTAATTTTAGACAAATCATTTAACCACTTAGTGTCATAGTTTTTTCTTGTTATAATATTGTGATAATAATACTGGTTACCTCATATGACTGTATTGAGGATGGAATGAGTTTATATAGTCCATTTGTATTTAAAGCACTTAAAAGTCTACCTGGCACAGAGCAAAGGTTACTTAAGTTGTTACCATTATTTGAATTTTTCTTGGGGTATTTCACCAATATATAAAATATATCTAAAACTGAAGTTTTGATTGCCCACAAAAGCTTCTCTTTTTTTCTCCAGCCTGTTCTAATACAGTAAATGACAGTCAACTACCATGTTCCACAAATTAAAAACAGGATTCATAGGTTTCCTCTATTCTGCTACATATATATGCAAGATAACATACACACACACACATATATATGTCTTCAATCAATCCACTCCATTACACCATTTAACTGCGTAACTACAAAATACCATTTTATCCAAAGCTACCATTATTTTCCCACTGGATTACTGCCTCCATATTTACCTTTTCATAACAGTTTATACCTCATACAGTCTACCACTCACACAGTAACGGCTAGCACCATCTATTTATTTTTATATTTGGATTGTTTTTAGTTAGGTTTATTGAGGTATAGTTTCCATATGATAGAATTCACCATTTTGGATGTAAATTTATATGTTTTGATATATTTATATAATCATGTAGCCACTATCACAATCAAGATAGAGAAAATTTCCATAATCCCCAAATATTCCCTTTTGCCCTTTTGTCATCAATTTCCACATCCCCAGTTTCCCTCTGTGCTGGGCAAACATTTATCTATATTCTATCCCTATAGTTTTACCTTTTCCAAACTATTACATAAAAGGAGTCATATAGTATAGATCTGTTTTGAGTTTGCCACAGTGCTTTTCAGATTCATTCATAATAGTTCCATTCTTTATCTCTGAATAGCATTCAATCTTTTGGATACACCACTGCTTGATTTTAGGTATATAAGTATTTATAATTAATATACAGGCATACCCTGGAGGTATTGTGGGTTCTGTTCCAGACCACCACGTTAAAGTGAGTATCACATTAAAGCGAGTCACTTGAAATTTTTGGTTTCCCCGTGCATATAAAAGTTATGTTTACAGTGTACTGTAATCTGTTAAGTGTGCAATAACATTATGTCTAACTAACAATGTAAATGCCTTAGTTAAAAATACTTTATTGCTAAAACATGCTAACAAAACTTCAATTTATAAAAAATGCAGTACCTACCAAGCACAATAAAGTGAAGTGCAATAAAATGATGTATGCCTGTATAATTTTGGTTACTTGATCCCTTTATCATTGACATTTTATATATATATATATATATATATATATATATATATATATATACACACACACATATATACACACACATATGTATACATATACACATATACTTTATATTTTAGGGGCCTTAAAAATAGCAAAAATTCATTTTTCTTAGTTTGTTTTTGCTTTAATCAGAGACTCAAATGCTGCTTAATTGAGTGTGTTTGCGTCAAAATATATCATGAGGTTGCAGTCAAGCTGTTGATCCAGGTGTCATCTGAAGGCTCAGCCTGCGGGAGATCTGCTTGCAAATGAATTCATGTGCTGTTTGGCAGTGTTCAGTTCCTTGTGGGTTGATTGAAATATTCAGTTATTCAATGGCTATTGTTCAGAGTCCTCCTTCAGTTCCTTACCAAGTGGGACTCTCTAGAGGGCAGATCACAACATGGCAGCTGACTTCCTGAGGGTGAGCAAGAGAACAAAAGAGAGAAAACATGCAAGATCGAAGCCACAATCCTTTTATAAATTTATTTCAGAAGTGGCATCCAGTTACTTCTGCAATGTACTGTGCATTAGAAATGAATCAGTAAGTTCATTCCAAACTCAAGAGGAGGAGATTATATCGTACAAGAGCATAAATACAAGTTGGGAAACATTAGGGAGCATCTTAAAGGATGCCTACTATACGATATACCTTGTTATTTTAATTAAAGTTTGCATAGTATATCAGTTTCTGTTCTTCTACCACTAACCTATACATCTCTTCCTAATAAAAGTTAGTATCTTAGAGACAGCATAGAGTTGGGTCTTATCTTTTACCCAGTCTGAGCAATTTAAATGCATACTTTTTTGAGTTATTTAAATTTGTCTATTAACAACAGGGCTCAGGAAATCATACCTAATGATAAGATAGCATAATAGTAACAGATACACAATTAACATGAATATACAAACTCTGGCACCACAGGAAATTGATCCCTCTCTCCAAAATAGCATGGAATGATTGAGCATGTGTGAAATCATGTAATGAAACACTTTGTTAGAGCTGATCAATATAGAATGTAAGTTGTTATGTGGTGAAAGATACTAAGATGGAGGGAATTTTAATGCTGACTGTGCATGATATGCAAAATTTTCCATGAGCCTGGACCCATTGCCACACTTCATTTGCTGTGAAATGAGTTCCTTGATTAGAAGCAATGCTATGTGGAATAACATAATGGTGGATAAGGCATTTTGTAAGTCCATGGATGGTATAGCTTTGGCAGAGGTAAGGAAGGCAAATCTGTGTCCAGAGTAAGTATCTATTCTAGTAAGAACAAAATAGAATATTGCCTTTCCATGATAGAAGTGGTTCAATGTAATCAATCTGCCACCAAGTAGCTGGCTGATCACCCTGGGGAATGGTGCCATATTGTGGACTCAGTATAGGACACTGCTGCTGGCAGATTGAGCAGCAAGCAGTGATTAATAGCCAGGTAGACCTTGGTGAGTGGAATTCCATGTTGCTAAGCCCATACCTAGCCTCCACACCTGACATCATGGTCTCTTTATTCATGAACCCATTAGGTAGCGATAGAGGTGACTGGGGGAAAAGGCTGACTGATATCCACAAAATGGGTCATCTTATCCATTTGATTATTAAAATCCTCCTCTGCTGAGGTCACCCTTTGATGAGCATTCACATGGGATACTGTTATGACTTTGTTTAATTAACATTTGTTAAGTGGAGCACAGGGTGCCTAATGGTTAGCCATAGTTCAAAAACAGAATACAAGAGAAATTGAAATAGAGAAGTTTATTACTCTCAAGTCCTGGAAAAGTACACACACACCTCAAGGGTCCACATGCAGAGGTCAAGGCAGTGTGCAGACAGAGAGAGAGGCCGGATCTGCAGTACATGCCTTTATCAAGGTCCATGGGTGAAGTACGTTGGGGTTCCCAGGCTAGGGACAGGTTTAAAACCAAAGAGTGGGGTTTAGTTAATCCCTACAGTGGCCTTATCTAAGGGCTGTATAAGGCATACAGATGCTGGGAGGCAGAGGAGACTGTTGATCACAAGGGCTATTAGGGAGGTCATATCAGAAACTTACATCTCCTTGTGACTCTGCACACCACAATCTATGGTGTGAACCTGCATAAGGAGGCTAGTGTCAGGTTAAGGTCCCTGTAAGCCACTTGGCCAAACAGAATGGTTGTTGAGGCAGCAATAGCATGGAGTAGCTTAGCTAAACTCTCAAAAGACACAATACCTTCACAATTTTCACCCAGTCAGAAAAGTCTGTCCACATACTTCTTCCTTAAATTGCTGTATTGTCAATTTCCCACTCATATTCCTTCCAAGTCCCTAACCATCCAGCCAAATCGTTGGCCACAGCCCATTCATTGGTATATAATTGCACATCTGACTATTTCTTCTTCCAAGCAAATGAACAACCAGGTGCACTGCTGGAAGTTCTCCTCACTGGGAGGGTTTCCTCTACCGCTGTCCCTCAGGGATGCCCTGGAAAGAGACTGGAGTGATGCAGCTATCCACTTTCAAGTGGTGCCTAAATATCATGCAGAACATCTTTAAACCAAGCCCTAGTCTTTCATTCTCCGTTAACTGATCATAAGTGAATCCACATGAGGCTGTAGATGCAGGCTGGGAGGGAGAATGCAGTTTAGCAAGATTGGGGACCATGGGCTTTTGAGACACTTCTTCATGTAACTCACTTGTGCCTTCAGGGTCTTCTTGGGCTTGATCACTTGTCGATGAAGAAATGCTGCTGTGCACACCCAGCCTTAAGGTTTGTTGGGTCAGGTAATACCCAGTTTATGATGGGAATCTCAGGTTCCATGGTAACTAGGGGCCTCATGGTTGAATGTCAGTTTCTACTAAGGCCCAGGAGCAAGCCAAGAATTGTTTCTCAAAAAGAGAATAGTTATCCACAGAGGATGACAGGGCTTTGCTGTAAAATTCTAAGGGCCTCAGCTGTGATTCACCAATAGGAGCTTGCTGAAGACTCCAAATAACATCTCTCTCTGCCACTGCCACTTTAGCACCATTTAATCTGCTGGATCATATAGCCTAAGCATCAGAGCAACTTGCACAGCTGCCAGGACTTCTTGCAGAGACCTCTTGTTTTGTTTTGGGCCTCATTTAAAACTAGCGGCTTTTCAGGTCACTCAAAATATGTTACGTCCAATATCTAGAGTCCACTAGGCCTCTGTTTTGGTTGTGGGAGTGACCAGATGCAAAAATTGATCCTTTACTTTAGAAGGAATATCTCAACATACCTCAGACCACTGAAGTCAAAGGCCCCTGACTTTTTGTTATATCTGTTTCCTACCCACTGACATGCAAATGTCTTAACAAAAAGTCTAGAATAGTTGCTGCTTCTTGCTCACTAGGTCCATTCAGAACAATGTGACCAACGTAATGGACCAGTGTGATTTCTTTTGAAAGGGAAAGGTGATGATCATGATTCCTGCCAACCAAATTCTGACAGGGGACTGGAGAGTTGATACACCTCTGAGGCAGGACAAAGAAGGTGTATTACTAGCCTTGCCAGCTGAAAGCAAACTGTTTCTGGTAGTCTTTGCTGACAGGTATGGAGGATAAAAAAGCATTTTCCAAGTCAGTACTTGTACCAGGTGCCAGGGTATGTGTTAATTTGATCAAGTAATGAAACCACATCTGATAATGCAGCTGCAATTGGAGTTACTACTTGCTTAAGCTTATGATAATCCACTGTCATTCTACAAGAGCCATCTGTCTTCTTGCAGAGGCCACATTGGTAAATTGGTTGGAGATGTGGTGGGAATCACAATCCCTGTACCTTTCAAGTGCTTGATGGTGGTACTAATCTCTGTAATTCCTCCAGGAAAAAAGTATTGTTTTTGGTTTTCTATGTTTCTAGATACAGAAAATTTTAGGGGCTTCCTCTTGGCCTTTCTTACCATAGTAGCTATCACTCCACAAGTCAGGAAACCCGTATGGGAATTTTGCCAACTGCAAAGTATGTATATTCCAATTATGCATTTGGAACTGGGTAAATAATGATAGGATAGGTTTGAGGATCTCCTTGCCCCACTGTGAGATAGACCTAAGCTAAAACTCCATTGCTCACTGACCTCCATGAGCCCCTACTCTAACTGGTGGACAGAGTGATATGTTGGGTCTCCTAGAATCAGTGTCAGCTCACAGCCAGTGCCCAGTAGTCCCTGAAGGTCTGGTTATTTCCTTTTCTCCAATGTGCAGTGATCCTGGTAAAAGGCTATAGGTACCTTTGGGGAAAGCTGGACTATTAACAGTATAAATCTTTGTCAGTGTACTGGGATTCTTTCTCAAAGGGATCCAGCCTCCCTTTCATTCAAGGAGTTATGGGTCTGTACACTGGCTCATACCTGGGAATTGATTAAGGTGCTCTGTCTCTCTTGTTTTTATAATTCAAGTTAGGCTTGTGTTCACTTCATGTAGGACTTTTATGCTTATACATATCAAGTGAGAATTGAATAGGCTTCCTCTCTGTTTCAGTTCTAGGAACACCTTGATCCACTAGCCAACACCATAATTCTGTATAGGTCAGACAATTTTAATTGCTACTTTGGCTCTGCTGTCCATTGTGGTAGACACAAGCACCTTGCTTTTGGTGATTGAGTCCTGCCACTTGGCCCCTGTCACCTCAGAATCCAATTACTCCTATTGCATTTAAGTTTCTCAGTTGAGTGGCTGCAATTACCACTGTAAGGTCTGACCTACAGAGAAGAGCAATCACTGAACTCTTCAAGGATTATGTGGCTCCCCTCACAAATATATTTTTCATGGTACTGATGAAATATGTCTTCTGGCCCTTCAGTCTGGGTGAGCAAGTCTTAAATGACAAATATGCTCTAACATTCCAATCTTCCGAAGGTGTTGTATCCTTTCCTATGCAATAAACTGAGGGAAGTCCAGTATTTCTAACTCACTCACTGTGGGCCAGGCCAGCTTTTAGTCTATGTTTCAATCAACCAAACACATTGTCAGAGCCCTTTTTAACTCCCAGAGCTACAACTTTAAATGGAGAACCTATTCTTAGTGATTCCGTACTTAGATAAGTATGGAATATCTATCATCTATCTATCTACTTCTCTATCTCCCTATCTATCTATCTATCCATTTATCTATCCACCTGTCTCTATTATATAAGGAATATATATATACATATATATGTATGTGTGTGTGTGTATATATATATATATGTGTGTGTGTGTGTGTGTGTATATATATATATATATATATATATATATATATATATATATACACATATATAATCGGCTCATGCATTATCGGGAGTGAGAAGTCCCATGATCTGACATCTGAAAGTTGGAGGCCCAGGAAAGTTAGTGTACTTCCAGTTCAAGCCCAAAGGCCCAAGAGCTAGGGAAGGTGAAGGTACAAATCTCAGTCCAAATGCAGAAGACCAATGTCCTAGCTCATCCAGTCAGGTAGAGTGTGGATTTTTCTTTCCTCTGCCTTTTTATTCTATTCATCCCTCAACAGACTGGATGGGGCCCCCCACATCAGGGAAACCTATCTGCTTTATTCAGTCTACAGATTCAAATGCTAATCTCAATCAGAAACATAGTCACAGGCACTCCCAGAAATAATGTGTAACCAGAAATCCGGTTTCTCAGTGGCCTGGTCAAGTGGACAAATAAAATTAACCATCACCTCCTTCTTAGACTTCAAACTAATTTAGTAGTCCAGTATACTCAGCTCTCTGACGGTCTCAAGAAAACTATGATTGTGTTGTTCATCCTTTTTTCATTATTTCAGGGCCAATGCACTTTCTAGCTTTTTACACAATAAGTAGAAGAGGAAATCCTAGATTTGTCTTTCAAATGTGTATACAAGGGCTTCCCTGGTGGTGCAATGATTAAGAACCTGCCTGCCAGTGCAAGGTGCACGGGTTCAAGCCTTGCTTTGGGAAGATCCCACATGCCGCGGGGCAACCAAGCTCATGCGCCACAACTACTGAGCCTGCACTCTAGAGCCCGCGAGCCACAACTACTGAGCCTGTGCACCTAGAGCCCGTGCTCTGCAACAAGAGAAGCCACCGCAATGAGGAAGCCAGCATATCACAGGAAAGAGTAGACCCCGCTCGCCTCAACTAGAGAAAGCCCGCGCAGCAACAAAGACCCAACTCAGCCAAATAAATAAATAAATAAATAAATAAATTTATAAACAAACAAAAAAAAGTGTAAACGATATCATGGCATGCCTCTGTTTACAATTATCTAGTGAATTGTATTTAATACAAAATTCAAACTTGTTACCATGGTCCTGAATAATTTTTATCCTGCCTTCTTCTCCTAGTTCTTTTTTTTTTAACTGTTCTTTTTGCTTCTTACTCAGTTCTAATATATTGTACTCCCTGCAGCCCACTATCAGTTCTTCAAATATGCCAAAATGTTTATCACCTGATGACCTTCATACATGCTGTTCTCTCTCAAATTCTTTTCCTCAGATTTTAAACTGGTTTATTGATTCTGAATACTTAAGGTTAGCTCCTGGTTTAAATATCATCCTAAGAGATGTAAGAGACTTTTTATATGTCCCTGACGTTCTGTTTCCTTTAGAGGATAATTTCTAGTAATTGTATTTCTTTTAATGTGAGTACTTAATTTCTTTGTTTTCCCAAAGCAAGCATCTTGGGAATTGATACAATTTCCATTTCCCTCAATGTTAAGACTTAAAGCTCTTGAAGAGTTTTCCATGCATAATAGGACATTTACAAACATTTGCTGTTTGCTTTGGTAAGCATGAACCTTGTCATTTTTGAAACTCTGATTGTATACTCACTGGTTTCATTGGAGTCAAGGCTGATGTTGAGGAAAATAACTTTCCTACAGGATGGTTCAGCATAAAGATGAACTTAAAAGACCAAACAGAATGTGGTATAGCTTTTGTTTTCTTTTACCCTTGACATATGTTTTTGTAATCCCTTATGCTTAGAGTTGTTAATTATTCTCTGTCTTACTTTACTGTGTCTGTTGTGTCTGGTTATATTCCATGGGTTCTCAGAGGAAAGCACAAAAAGTCCAGGTGTGATGTTAACAAAATACATACACCATATGAAAAATTGTTAGGTATTGTACAATATGGATTACAGTGAAAGTTATTTCTATGCTAATATCATATACTCATCAAACTCATCTTTTAAGACAAGCCCACTGAATTATTTTTACATTTATTTAAGCCATATTCTCCAGTTGTGTGTTGATTTTTAGTAACATTTAAATGAGGCACAGTTTCTTTAACAGTATTATCTGTTGTGTTTTTTGATAGTGCTAACTTTGCACTAATTGATTCCTAAGGATTTAGAAGCAATGTAGATTTAGGCAGTATTTCTAAAACTGTTTGCTCTTAAACTTCTTTATCATAATTTAAAACTTTTCCAACTAGCGGTTAAAAGAGTACATATCTTTTATACAGACAACATCCAAAATTATGTTTCAAGTCTTGAGATTTATCATAAGTTCCAGGTTCTGCAATTTGACCCAAAGTTGAACACTTAAAGACTTGAAGACTTAGACTAAAATTTTATTTTCCTTTCTGAACACTTTCTTTCTTATTTTTATTCATTTCCTATAATACTACTTTATTTTCCCATGCTTCTCCACCCTCCAAAATGCAAGAATTTGGGGATATGTTTGGAATTTATTCACCCTTGTGAATTATCCTTCATTTTTATATTAAATCCTAATGGTTCTAATCCCATATCAACATTATTGATATACATCTACATCTCACCACCTCCACTGCCATAGAATATAAGGTGATCAGGATTGCTTATCTAGACTAATACCAGTCTCCTCAATGGCTTCACTTCCTCAAAGTTATTTTACTTTCAATGTATTTAAAAATTCTGCCTTCATTATGAGGTTTATCCTGGTGGTGTATTTTAGGCTACTTCTCTTATAGTACAACCATCTTAATGGTAAAGGGGAGGTTATGATTCAAAACTGTAGTCTAATATTAGTGAGTTAAGAATCCATTCTTTGAAAGACCAGCTTAAGTAACAGACTACTTAATTTTTCTTATAAAATGATAACTGAAATATTTGACACTTTCCACATTTTAATGAGAGGCAAGGTTATACTAGCAGTTAAGATTCCTTTAGCCCACAGTGCAGAGTTCTGTTCTAATGTGCAAAGTGCTTTCTATCACTATATCATTCAATTCTTATAGGAATTCTGTAGGGTTAGGAACTATTACTATTTCTACCTTACAGATGAAACCATGGTTTACAGAGTTTATTTCAACTCTTATTTAGCTAATATGTGGCAGAGTGAGGATTTTAAATTCAGGTCTTTTTTTATCCCAAAGCAAATACAGTAATTGTAATGAATATCTCCTCTCTCTTAGAGAACTTGATAAGAAGTTTTTAAAATGCCGTATTACCTCATCTTGACAATAAGACTCTGCCAATTTAAGTTGAGAGATGTTAAAGACTTGCTGAAGGTTGTACAGGAATAAGGTGTCAGAGATGGGTCTTGTGAGTCCCAAGACCATAGGCTATACCCATTACTCCACTCTACAGTTATGGCTATGTTCAAATAGGCCCAGGGTTTTCATTAGTTTGTTTGTTTTTTCCCCTATACTTTTTTTCCACTAGCTTGGAAGAATTCACAACTGTACAACTTCTTTAAGTAGTGCACTGAATTTAGTTCAAAAAGCTCTAATGATAAAATGTTGTGAAAAAAATTATGTGAGAGGAGAGCATTGGTTTCTTTTTCTCCTAATTATTGTGCCTGAAATTTGGATTATAAACCTGAATTTTTCCTGAATTTTAAAATTGTACTATCTGTTATAAGTCACCTGAAATCTTTGCATGTCCCCAGTGATATATTTCTATAAGAAAGTGAGGATTGAAGAACATTCAAGGAGAAGCCTTATCTGTCAGATATGAGGGGAGAATTGTACTTATACTAATGTTCTTATATCAAATCTCCTACGATAAATAAGGTGGATTTCTCAGTTCATACATACATGCATTTACTCAAGATTTGGTTTTTCAAGAGGCAGATATCCATTGTTTGGCATCCTGTTGGCACCATAAAGAGGGTCATAGAGATGAGCAACATAGTTTTGAGATGAATTCGAACTTAAGGGTGTAGAAAAATGGACTTTAAATCCTTATTTCTTGGATAAATAGCCTGTTTTTTTTAAATGTATGAAACAAGTATAACTATAGATGATGGAAAGCAGAATTAGGTAAGATAGGAGACTAAAGAGGAAAAGATGAATTAACAGAAAGTGGGAAAAATTATATAAATGGTTTTATTTAAAGCAATGATGTGACACTTTGAAATGGATAAAAGACATCTGCAAGAGGTCGATAAAGATAAAAAGACGTATATATTTAGCTCTATTGCTGTCAAAACTCTGCTAATGTGATTAAGGCATTGAGTGTATGGACTTTGCATAAAGCACAATCCGTTTAGGCATATGGCAATGATCACAAATAATTTTGAAGTGGAAGTATGGGTGAAGTAAACAAAAAATGTCACCACTACTCAAAACATAATACAACCTACACGAATTACCATTTCAAAAACATCCACTTCATTTTAAAAATGGCCATTTTGATAGTTTCATCTTTATTTCATTTCATATTGCTTCTTTTAATAGTCAACATGAACCATATGTGAAAAATTCAATATCATTAGTAATCAAGAAAGTTTTTAAATAAAAAATAAAATAAGAGCTAATGTTGGTACAGTTAAGACAAAATTAGCATGTTCATTTATGCATAGCATGTCTATGAAGAATCATTAAGCTTAATCTTTGACATCCTCTACATTTATGACTTTATCTTAGTAAAAGAATTCAAAGAAAGAAATCACACAATTATGAATAATTGTACTATAATTTCTAACTGGAAATATGTAGATTATTATATGGGATACTTATTTTAAGCTGGACCAGGACAGCCTACATTTCACATTTTGACTTTTGGCCAGGACAGGGCAACTAACTATGATTTCTAATGATCTTTCACAACTATTTTAAATCTTACATTCTTCTGGTGGCACCCAAAGCCAGTTTGTTTATTGATGTCTTTCACCTGACATAACCAACTTGAGAGTTTGGCTTTGCTAGCTGACCAGAAGAGCATAAAGGACTTCATTACAAACTATAAACTCTCTGAAATCAAGACTCATCACATAAATCTTGGTAGTTCAGTTTGGAGGTGAGGTTGGTTCTTGTCTGAATAAGAATGAGCTTCAGGATCTAGCACCTAGATATCTCTTGGATTCCCAGTGTTGTACTGTATCCTTTTTTTTTCTTTTGCGGTACGCGGGCCTCTCCCATTATGCAGCACAGGCTCCGGACGTGCAGGCTCAGCGGCCGTGGCTCACGGGCCCAGCCGCTCCGCGGCATGTGGGATCTTCCCGGACCAGGGCACGAACCCGTGTCCCCTGAATCGGCAGGCGGACTCTCAACCACTGCACAACCAGGGAAGCCCAGCCCCTGTACTGTATCCTTTTAAAGACCTTATATGAATATGCTCTAGGAAATTCTGTGACTCCTTTCAGTTGCTCAAGCCTGTGAATTCTTTGCCGTAAATGTGGAATATAGAGAAAGTACATTAAGTTCAAAACTGGTGTAAATGCCTCAGTAAAGAGTGATAAATCCTTTATGGACTATTATGTAAAGTTTTTAATTACAAATATCATTTTAAAACATAGAGTTTTTAATATAATGTTGAAAGAAACTATTGAACTATTACTAAATTATGATCTTGAATACATTTAAACTCTATGTAGGCAGTGATGTAACACATTCAAATTCTCTAAGAGCTAATGCTTATCAATGTGCTGAAATATGGTTAATTTCTGTCTGTTTCTGGTCCTGATCATTACACTGCTTAAAAAAAAAATTAACTCAAATTTTGATGTGCCATGAAGATATGTTGTACAATTAATCTGTAAATGCCTTTGATTACTTGTTTGTTTTAGGACTTTTACAAACTACCTTAATTAGGAATTCAGTAATAACTATTGGGTGATGTTACCATGAATGTTTCTTTTTAATTAATATAAACTCATTTATTATTTTTAAATTTCAATATGGAATCTCTCTACCCAGTCCTTCCATGATTCACCTCAAAAACTGAATAAATGAACACACATTTTAGGGAAGTCATAAGTGGTATTAAAATTTTCAATTTGCTACCCAGTTGGTTTTGCAGTTTTATCTTTTCATAACCATATTTATGAACATTACTTATGCAAATAGAGAAGAATTGGAAGGGAACACAGAAAATTAGACTCGGTATTTTACTATGGTAGAATTGTGAACAAAATATTATTTTTTTGTTAAAATAATTTATGATAATACTGATAATAATAATAACAAATATTTTGTGCTAGTCACAATTTTAAGTAATTTCCATGAATTGACTCCATGTGTATTATGGATTAGGGTTAGGGTTAGGGTTAGGGTTAGGGTTAACCCTAACCCTAACCCTAACCCTCATTCCTTGACAAATGAGGAATCTGAGACATGGAGGTCAAAAGCATACATGCAAAAGGGGAAAAGCAATATGGAGGAAATACAAAAAAAAGGAAAAAATTATAGATATGGATGCAAAAGGGTCTTGGTAATTAAAAAAGTTTCAGCTTTATCAAGGTTGCAATTGACAAATAATACTGTAAGACAAAGTGTGTATGGTGATGAATTGATATATGTACACAATGTGAAAGGATTTCCCTTAACTGGGTAATTAACACATCCATTACTTCACATGTTTAGCTTTTTGTGTGTGTGAAAACATTGAAGTACTACTCTATTAGCAAATTTCAATTACACAATTGAAATTACAGTGTACAATTACAGTGCATCAACTGTCATAGCCATATTATACAGTAGATCCTCAGATGTTAGTCATCTTATTACTGAAAGTTTGTACTTTTTTACCAACCTCTCCCTAGCTCCCTACCCACCCTACAGCCCCTGGCAGCCATTATTCTACTCTTTGTTTATATGAGTTTGAGTTTTTTTCTTAGATTCTACATACCTTACCATGCAGTATTTATCTTTCTCTGTCTCACTTATTTCCCTTAGCATAGTACACGCAAGATCCATCCATGTTGCCACAGGTGACTGGATATCCTCCTTTTTTTCATGGCTGATAATATAATCAGCCATGAATAATATGAATAATAATATTTAATATTTTAATAATAATAACCAACCTCTCCCTAGCTCCCTACCCACCCTACAGCCCCTGGCAGCCATTATTCTACTCTTTGTTTATATGAGTTTGAGTTTTTTTCTTAGATTCTACATACCTTACCATGCAGTATTTATCTTTCTCTGTCTCACTTATTTCCCTTAGCATAGTACACGCAAGATCCATCCATGTTGCCACAGGTGACTGGATATCCTCCTTTTTTTCATGGCTGATAATATAATCAGCCATGAATAATATGAATAATAATATTTAATATTTTAATAATAATATTTGTGTATGTATGTGTGTATATAATATGTACATACACACACACACACACACACACACACACACATACATACACACACACAAACACACACATAACATCTTTCTCCAGTCATCCATCAGTGGAAACTTAGGTTGTTTACATGTCTTGGCTATTGCAAATAATGCTGCAATGAACACGAGAGTGCAAAAGTCTCTTCACTATTCTGTGTTTATTTCCTTTGGGAATATATCCAGAAGTAGTATTGCTGGATCCTATTGTGCTATTTATAATTATTTGAGGAAATTTGATACTGTTTTCCATGGTGGCTGCACCAATTTACATGCCTACCAACAGTGCACAAGGTCCCTTTTCTCCACATCCATGCCAACAATTGCTATCTCTTGTTAATTTGATGATATCCACTCTAACAGGTGAGGTCACATTTTATTGTAATTTAATTTGCATTTTTCTGATGATTACTGATGTTGAGCACCTTTTCATGTTCCTGTTCACCGTTTATCTGTCTTCTTTGGGAAAGGTCTATTCAGTTGCTCTGCACATTTTTTCTTTAACGTCTTTACTGGAGTATAATTACTTAAAATGGTGTGTTAGCTGTATAAAAAAGTGAATCAGCTATATGTATACATATATCCCCATATCCACTCCCTCTTGCGTTTCCCTACCACCATCCCGATCCCATCCCAGTATGTGGTCACAAAGCACCGAGCTGATCTTCCTGTGCTATGTGGCTGCTTCCCACTAGCTATGTATTTTACATTTGGTAGTGTATATATGTCAGTGTCACTGCCTCACGTCGTCCCAGCTTACCCTTCCCCCTCCCTGTGTCCTCAAGTCCATTCTCTATGTCAGTGTCTTTGTTCCTGTCCTGCCACTAGGATCTTCAAAACCTTTTTTTTAAAAATTTCATTCCATGTATATGTGTTAGCATACAGTATTTGTTTTTCTCTTTCTGACTTACTTCATTCTGTATGACAGACTCTAAGTACATCCACCTTACTACAAATAATTCAGTTTCTTTTCTTTTTAAGGTTGAGTAATATTCCACTGTATATATGTGCCACAACTTCTTTATCTATTAATCTGTCGATGGACACTTAGGTTGCTTCCATGTCGTGGCTATTGTAAATAGTGCTGCAATGAACATTGTGGTACATGACTATTTTTGAATTATGGTTTTCTCGGGGTATATGCACAGTAGTTGGATTGCTGGGTCATATGGTACCTCTATTTTTATTTTTTTAAGGAAACTCCATACTGTTCTCCATAGTGGCTGTATCAATTTACATTCCCACCAACAGTGCAAGAGGGTTCCTTTTTCTCCACACCCTCTCCAGCATTTATTTCCTGTAGACTTTTTGATGATGGCCATTCTTACTGGTGTGAGGTGATACCTCATTGTAGTTTTGATTTGCATTTCTCTAATGATTAGTGATGTTGAGCATCCTTTCATGTTTTTGTTGGCAATCTGTATATTCTCTTTAGAGAAATGTCTGTTTAGGTCTTCTGTCATTTTTGGTTTCAGTTGTTTTTTTTGATATTGAGCTGAATGAGCTGCTTGTATATTTTGGAGATTAATCCTTTGTCAGTTGATTTGTTTGCAAATATTTTTTCCCATTCTGAGGGTTGTCTTTTCATCTTGTTTATGGTTTCCTTTGATGTGCAAAAGCATTTAAGTTTCATTAGTTCCCATTTGTTGATTTTTGTTTTTATTTCCCTTTCTCTAGGAGGTGGGTCAAAAAGGATCTTGCTGTGATTTATGTCATAGAGTGTTCTTTCTGTGTTTTTCTAAGAGTTTTATAGTGTCTGGTGTTACGTTTAGGTCTTAAATCCATTTTGAGTTTATTTTTGTGTATGGTGTTAGGGAGTGTTCTAATATTTTTTAACATGTAGCTGTCCAGTTTTCCCAGCAGTACTTATTGAAGGGCTGTCTTTTCTCCACTGTATATTTTTGCCTCCTTTATCAAAGATAGGGTGACCATGTGTGCGTGGGTTTATCTCTGGGCTTTCTGTCCTGTCCCACTGATCTATATTTCTGTTTTTGTGCCAGTACCATACTTTCTTGATTACTGTAGCTTTGTAGTACAGTCTGAAGTCTGGGAGCCTGATTCCTTCAGCTCTGTTTTTCTTTCTCAAGATTGCTTTGGCTATTTGGGGTTTTTTGTGTTTCCATACAAATTGTGAAATTTATTTTCTACCTCTGTGAAAAATGCCAGTGGTAGTTTGATAGGGATTGCACTGAATCTGTAGATTGCTTTGGGTAATATAGTCATTTTCACAATGTTGGTTCTTCCAATTCAAGAACATGGTATATAGCTTACCATCTATCATCTTTAATGTCTTTCATCAGTGTCTTATAGTTTTCTGCATAGAAATCTTTTGTCTTCTTAGTTAGGTTTATTCCTAGGTATTTTATTCTTTTATTTGCAATGGTAAATGGCAGTGTTTCCTTAATTTCTCCTTCATATATTTCATCATTAGTGTACAGGAATGCAAGAGATTTCTGTGCATTAATTTTGTATCCTGCTACTTTACCAAATTCATTGATTAGCTCTAGTAGTTTTCTGGTAGCATCTTTACAATTCTTTTTAGAGTATCATGTCATCTGTAAACAATGACCGTTTTACTTCTTTTCCAATTTGGATTCCTTTTATTTCATTTTCTTCTCTGAGTGCTGTGGCAAAAGCTTCCAAAACTATGTTCAGTAACAGTAGTGTGAGTGGGCAACCTTGTCTTGTTCCTGATCTTAGTGGAAATTGTTTCGTTTTTTCACCATTGAGAAAGATGTTGGCTGTGGGATTGTCATATACAACCTTTATTATATTGAGGTAAGTTCTCACTATGCCTCCTTTCTGAAGGGTATTTTTCGTAAATGGGTGTTGAATTTTGTCAAAAATTTTTCTGCATCTATTGAGATGATCATATGTTTTTCTCCTTCAATTTTTTAATATGGTGTATCACACTGATTGATTTGCATATATTGAAGAATCCTTGCATTTCTGGGATAAACCACACTAGGTCATGGAGTGTGATTCTTTTAATGTGCTGTTGGATTCTGTTTTCTAGTATTTTGATGAGGATTTTTGCATCTAAGTTAATCAGTGATATTGGCCTGTAGTTTTCTTTTTTTGTGACACATTTGTCTGGTTTTGGTTTCAGGATGATGGTGGCCCCGTAGAATGAGTTTGGGAGTGTTCCTCCCTCTGCTGTATTTTGGAAGAGAAGAATAGGTGTGAGCTCTTCTCTAAATGTTTGATAGAATTCGCCTGTGAAGCCATCTGGTCCGGGGCTTTTGCTTGTTGGAAGATTTTTAATCACAGTTTCAATTTCAGTGCTTGTGATTGGTCAGCTTATATTTTCTATTTCTTCCTGGTTCACTCTGAAGGTTGTGCTTTTCTAAGAATTTGTCCGTTTCTTCCACGTTGTCCATTTTATTGACATACAGTGTTTTGTAGTAATCTCTCATGATCCTTGGTATTTCTGCAGTGTCAGTTGTTACTTCTCCTTTTTCATTTCTAATTCTATTGAATTCAGTCTTCTCCCTTTTTTTCTTGATGAGTTTGGCTAACGGTTTATTAGTTTTGTTTGTCTTCAAAGAACCAGCTTTTATTGCTCTTTGCTATCATTCCCTTCACTTCTTTTTCATTTATTTCTGATGTATTCTTTATGAATTCTTTCCTTCTGCTAACTTTGGTTTTGTTTTTGGTTTTTTTTGGTCTTCTTTCTCTAAATGCTTTAGATGTAAGGTTAGGTTGTTTATTTGAGATTTTTCTTGTTTCTTGAGGTAGGATTGTCTTGCTATAAACTTCCCTCTTAGAACTGCTTTTGTTGCATCCCATGGATTTTGGATCACCATGTTTTCATTGTCAGTTGTTTTAGGTATTTATTTTTTTTTGTGGTATGCGGGCCTCTCACTGTTGTGGCCTCACCCGCTGTGGAGCACAGGCTCTGGACGCACAGGCTCAGCAGCCATGGTTCGTGGGCCCAGCCGCTCTGTGGCATGTGGGATCCTCCCGGACCGGGGCATGAACCTGTGTCCCCTGCATTGGCAGGCGGACTCTCAACCACTGCGCCACCAGGGAAGCCCTGTTTGTATTTTTTACAGTTTTTTCCTGACATCTACTCTCATCTACTCTCATAGTGTGGTTGTAAAAGACACTTGAAACAATTAGTTTTCTTAAATTTACTAAGACTTAATTTGTGACCAAAGATATGATCTATCCTGGAGAATGTTCCATGAGCACTTGAGAAGAAGTTGTATTCTGTTGGTTTTGGATGGAATGTCCTATAAATATCAATTAAGTCCATCTTGTTTAATGTGTCGTTGAAAGCTTGTGTTTCCTTATTTATTTTCATTTTTGATGATCTAACCATTGGTAAAAGTGGGGTGTTCAAGTCCCCTAATATTGTGTTACTCTCAATTTCCCCTTTTATGACTGTTAGCAGTTGCCTTATGTATTCAGGTGCTGCTATGTTGGGTGCATAAATATTTAAAATTGTTATATCTTCTTCTTGGATTGATCCTTTGATCATTATGTAGTGTCCTTCTTTGTCTCTTATAATAGTCTTTACTTTAAAGTCTGTTTTGTCTGATATGAGAATTGCTAATCCAGCTATTTTTGATTTCCATTTCCATGGAATATATTTCTCCATCCCCTCACTTTCAGTCTGTGTGTGTCCCTAGGTCTGAAGTGGGTGTCTTGTACACAGCCTATATATGGGTCTTATTTTTGTATCCATTCAGCCACTCTGTATCTTTTGGTTGGAGCATTTAATCCATTTACATTTAAGGTAGTTATCGATATGTATGTTCCTATTACCATTTTCTTAATTATTTTGGGTTTGTTATTGTAGTTCTTTTCCTTCTCTTGTGTTTCCTGCCTAGAGAAGTTCCTTTAGCATTTGTTGTAAGGCTGGTTTGGTGGTGCTGAATTCTCTTAGCTTTTGCTTGTCTGTAAAGGTTTTAATTTCACTGTCAAATCCACGTGAGATCCTTGCTGGGTAGAGTAATCTTGGTTGTAGGTTGTTCCCTTTCATGACTTTAAATATGTCCTGCCACTCCCTTCTGGCTTACAGAGTTTCTGCTGAATGATCAGCTGTTAACCTATGGGGATTCCCTTGTATGTTATTTGTTGTTTTTCCCTTGCTGCTTTTAATATTTTTTCTTTGTATTTCATTTTTGTTAGTTTGATTAATATGTGTCTTTCTCCTTGGATTTATTCTGTATGGGACTCTCTGCGCTTCCTGGACTTGATTGACTATTTCGTTTCCCATATTACGGAAGTTTTCAACTATAAGCTCTTCAAATATTTTCTCAGTCCCTTTTTGTTCTCTCCTTCTTCTGGGACCCCAGTAATTCGAATGTTGATGTGTTTTATGTTGTCCCAAACTTCTCTGAGACTGTCCTCAATTATTTTCATTCTTTTTTCTTTATTCTGCTCTGTGGTAGTTATTTACACTATTTTATCTTCCTGGTCACTTATCCATTTTTCTACCTCAGTTACTGTGCTATTGATTCCTTCTATAGAATCTTTAATTTCATTTATTTTGTTGTTCATCATTGTTTGTTTGCTGTTTAGTTCTTCTGCGTTAAACTTTTCTTGTATTTTCTCCATTCTCTTTCCAAGACTTTGGATCACCTTTAATATCATTACTCTAAATTCTTTTCCAGGTAGACTGCCTATTTCCTCCTCATTTATTTGGGGTGGGTTTTTACCTTGCTCCTTCATCTGCTGTGTGTTTCTTTGTATTCTCATTTTGCTTGACTTACTGTGTTTGGGGTCTCCTTTTCACAGGCTGCAGGTTCATAGTTCCCGTTGTTTTTGGTGTCTGCCCCCAGTGGCTAAGGTTGGTTCAGTGGGTTGTGTAGGCTTCCTGGTGGAGGGGACTGGTGCCTGTGTTCTGGTGGATGAGGCTGGATCTTGTTTTTTGGTGGGCAGGACTGCATCAGTGGTGTGTTTTGGGGTGTCTATGACCTTATTATGATTTTAGGCAGCCTCTCTGATAATGGCTGGGGTTGTGTTCCCGTCTTGCTAGTTGTTTGGCATATGGTGTCCAGCACTGGAGCTTGCTGGTTGTTGAGTGGAGCTGGGTCGTAACGTTGAGATGAAGATCTCTGGGAGAGCTCTAGCCGATTTATATTACGAGGAGCTGGGAGGTCTCTGCTGGAGCGATGTCCTGAACTCGGCTCTCCTACCACAGAGGCTCAGGCCTGACATCCAGCTGGAGCACCAAGACCCTGTCAACTACATGGCTCAGAAGAAAAGGGAGAAAAGAAAAAAAAAGAAAGAAGAAAATTAATAAAATGAAATAAAGTTATGAATATAAAAATTAAAAAAATAAAAAATAATTAAAAGTAAATAGAGCAAATAAACCAGTAAACAAATCCACTGATGATAACGAATGCTAGAAAGTGTACTAAAAAGTAAATGGAGAGATAGAACCCTAGGACAAATGGTAAAAGCAAAGCTATACAGACCAAATCACACAGAGAAGCATACACACAGAGAGAAAAAATATATATATATATATAAAAGAAAGCAATCATATTAATAAATCTACCAATGATAATAAGCTCTAAATACTAAACTAAGATAAACATAAATCTAGAAACAAATTAGACACAGAAAGCAAACCCCAAGTCTACTGTTGCTCCCAAAGTCCACCACCTCAGTTTTGGGATGATCTGTTATCTATTCAGGTATTTGGCAGATGCAGGGTACATCAAATTAATTGTGGACATTTAATCCACTGAGGCTGCATGCAGAGATTTCCCTTTCTCTTCTTTGTTCTCAAAGCTCCTAGGGTTCAGCTTTGGATTTGGCCCTGCCTCTGTGTGTGGGTCACCCTCTGGCATCTGGTCTTCACCTAGACAGCAGGGGGTAAAAGGAGCAGCTGATTAGGGGGCTCTGGCTCACTCAGGCCTCTGGGAGGGAGGGATATGGAATGTGGGGCCAGCCTGCGGCAGCAGAGGCTGGCATGACGTTACAACAGCCTGAGGCACATTGTGTGTTCTCCCGGGAAAGTTGTCCCTGGATCACAGGACCCTGGTAGTGGCAGGCTGCACAGGCAGCCTGGAGGGATGGTGTTAATAGTGACCTGTGCTTGCACACAGGATTCCTGGTGGCTGCAGTAACAGCGTTAGTGTTTCATGCCAGTCTCTGGTGTCTGTGCTGACAGCCGCGGCTTGCCCCTTTCTCTGGAGTTCATTTAGGTGGTGCTCTGAATCCCCTCTCCTCATGCACCCTGAAACAATGGTCTCTTGACTCTTAGGCAAGTCCACACTTTTTCCCAGACTTCCTCCCGGCTAGCTGTGGCACACTAGCCCCCTTCAGGATGTGTTCACACAGCCAACCCCAGTCCTCTCCCTGGTATGTGACCTCCGAAGCCCGAGCTTCATCTCCTAGCCCCCACCCACCCCAGCGGGTGAGCAGACAAGACTCTCAGGCTGGTGAGTGCTACTCGGCACTGATCCTCTGTGTGGGAATCTATCCACTTTTCCCTCTCCACCCTTGTTGTTGCTCTCCTCGTGGCTCCAAAACTCCCCCGCCACCCCGTGCCCATCCCTGTCTCCACCAGTGAAAGGGCTTCCTAGTGTGTGGAAACTTTTCCTCCTTCACAGCTCCCTCACAGAGGTGCACATCCTGTCCCTATTCTTTTGTCTCTGTTTTTTCTTTTCTCTTTTGCCCTACTCAGGTATGTGGGGAGTTTCTTGCCTTTTGGCAAATCTGAGGTCTTCTGCCAGCGTTCGGTAGGTGTTCTGTAGGAGTTGTTTCACATATAGATGTATTTTTGATTTATTTGTGGTGACGAAGCTGATCTCCATGTCTTACTCCTCCGCCATTTTGAAGGTCCTCTCTGCACATTGTTTTAATCAGATAGTTTCTTTTTGGGCTACTGAGTTGTGTGATTTGTTTATATATTTTGGATATTAACCCTTTATCACATATATATTTTATAAATATTTTCTGTCATTCAGTAGTTTGTCTTTATATTTTGTTGATGGTTTCCTTTGTTGTGCAGAAGCTTTTTAGTTTGATGTAGTCCCATTTTTTATTTATGTTTTTGTTGCTTTTGCTTTTGGTGTCAAATGTAAAAAGTCATTGCCAAAACTGTTGTAAAAGAGCTTTCCATTATGTTTTCTTCCAGGAGTTTTCCAGTTTTACAGGTCTTAAACTTAAGTCTATAATCCATTTTCATTTAACTCTCTTAAGATTTTATTTGTCAATTATACCTCAGTAGAGCTGATAAAATATGATTAGTTTCTCGGGGTATTTTTTCGTGATCCATGTTTATAGTTCTCTGTTACTATTGTACGTAGTGTAGTCTAAACCATTTATATTCACTGTAGCATTCAATCAAGTAACCAAATTTGTCTTGTTCTGGAGAAAAGAGAAAGCTAGAAAATGAAAAACTAGATCTTTGTAGTCATATTTTTGAGCAAACATTTTTTTACACTGTAACAAATTTAAAGGTGATAAAATAAGCATACATATGTCACAAAATATTTTTATTCATTTATTTAAATTTTTATTGGAGTAGTTGATTTACAATGTTGTGTTAGTTTAAGTTGTACAGCAATGTGTTTCAATTAGACATATACATATATCCACTATTTTTTAGATTCTTTTCCCATATAGGTCATTGTATTTAGTAGAGTTCCCTGTGCTACACAGTAGGTCCTTATTAGTTATCCATTGGTTATATAGTAGTGTTTATGTGTCAATCCCAATCGCTCAACTTATCCCTGCCTCCTTCCCCCACCCCAGTAACCATAAGTTTGTTTCCTACATCTGTGGCTCTATTTTTGTTTTGTAAGTTCATTTGTACCTTTTTTTTAGATTCCATATATAAGCAATATCATATGATATTTGTCTTTCTCTGTCTGACTTAGTTCACTCAGTGTACAATCTCTAGGTCCATCCATGTTGCTGCAAATAACATTTCTTTTTTATGGCTGAGTAATATTCCATTGTATATATGTACCACTTCTTCTTTATCCCCTCCTCTGTTGATGGACATTTAGGTTATGGCTATGTCTTGGCTATTGTAAATAGTGCTGCAATGAATTGGGGTGTGTGTATTTTTTGAGTTATGGTTTTCTCCAGATATATGCCCAGGAGTGGGATTTCTGAATCATATGGTAGTTCTATATTTTGATTTTTAAGGAACCCCTATACTGTTCTCCATAATGGTTGTATCAATTTACTTTTCCACCAGCAGTGTAGGCACGTTTGCTTTTCTCCACACCCTCTTCAGCATTTATTGTTTGTAGATTTTTTGATGATGGCCATTCTGACTGGTGTGAGGTGATACCTCATTGTAAGTTTGATTTGCATTTCTCTAATAATTAGTGATGTTGAGCCTCTTTGCATGTGCTTTTTGGCCATCTGTATGTCTTCTTTGGAGAAATGTCTATTTAGATTTTCGACCCATTTTTTGATTGGGTTGTTTGTTTTTATGATATTGAGCTTCATTAGCTGTTTGTATATTTTGGAGCTTAATCCATTATAGGTCAATTTTTTTTCCCCATTCTGTAGGTTGCAATTTTTTTCCCCATTTTTTTTTGCAATATTTTTTGCAATTTTTTTTCCCCATTCTGTAGGTTGTCTATTCATTTTGTTTATAGTTTCCTTTGCTGTGCAAACACTTTTGAGTTTAATTAGGTCCCATTTGTTTATTTTTGTTTTTATTTTCATTACTCTAGGAGGTGGATGAAAAAAGATAGTGCTATGATTTATGTCAGAAAAAAGATAGTGCTATGATTTATGTCAGAGTGTTCTGCCTGGGTTTTCCTCTAAGAGTTTTATAGTATCTGGCTTTACATTTAAGTCTTTAATCCATTTTGAGTTTATTTTTGTGTATGGTGTTAGAGAGTGTTTTAACTTTATTCTTTTACATGTAGCTGTCCAGTTTTCCCATCACCACTTATTGAAGAGACTGTCTTTTCTCCATTTTATATTCTTTCTTCCTTTGAAGATACATGCAAAAGTACTCAACAAAATACTAACAAATGAATCCAACAATACATGAAAAGGATCACACATGATTATCAAGCAGGATTTATTTCAGGGATACAATGGATCTTCAATATACACAAATCAATCAGTGTGATACACCACATTAACAAACTGAAGAATAAAACCATTTGATGCAGAAAAAGCTTTTGAAAAAATTGAACACCCATTTATGATAAAAACTCTCTGGAAAGTGGACATAGAGGGGACCTACCTCAACATAATATAGGCTATATATGAGAAACCCACACACAACATCATTCTCAATGGTGAAACACTGAAAGCATTTGCTCTATGATCATAAAGAAGACAAGAATGTCCACTCTCACCTTTTTTATTCAACATAGTTTTGGAAGTCCTAGCCGTGGCAGTCAGAGAAGAAAAATAAATAAAAGGAATCCAAATCAGGAAAGAAGAAGTAAAACTGTCAGTGTTTGCAGATGACATGATATTATACATAGAAAATTACAAAGATGCTCCCAGAAAACTACTAGAGCTCACCAATGAATGTGGTAAATCTGCAGGACACAAAATTAATACACAGAAATCTTTTACATTTCTATATACCAACAACAAGAGATCAGAAAGAAAAATTAAGGAAAAAATTCCATCTACCATTGCATCAAAAAGAATAAAATACATAGGAATAAAGCTACCTAAGGAGGCAAAAGGCCTGTATGCAGAAAACTATAAGATAGTGATGAAGTAAAAAATGAAAAACAGGTAGAGATATACACCATGTTCTTGGATTGAAAGAATCAATATTGTCAATGTGACTACACTACCCAAAGCTATATACAGATTCAGTGCAATATCTATCAAATTAACAATGACATTTTTCACAGAATTGGAAAAAACAGTTTACAGTTTGTATGGAAACACAAAAGACCCCAATTAGCCAAAGCAATCTGGAGAAAGAAAAATGGAGGTGGAGGAATCAGGCTTCCTAACTTGAGACTAAACTACAAAGCTATAGTCATCAAAACAGTTTGGTACTGGCACAAAAACAGGAATATAGATCAATGGAACAGGATAGAAAGTCCAGATATAAACCTACTCAACTAATCTATGACAAAGGAGGCACATAAAACATTTGAATAAGCTATTAATCTGTTATTCCATAATATATAAAAATAACTAAAATCAAAACCACTTTTACTGACAATTATTTCTTAGATTTTGTCTAGGAATGCAAAGTTTATTTATAAATTAACTGAATTTAATATTAGTCTGAGGTCTCAAAGTTGACTAAAAATCTGAAAATGTAATTTAAGTTGACACATTAAAGCTACATGATTTTTAAGTATTATTAAAACTGAGTAGTAAAAATATTAATTATAAAGGATATCCATTATTAAAATGAATTTACAATTTGTGGTAACAATAATTACTTGCTCAATTTATCCAGCAAAAGTTGGAAATTGAACATTTTTTAAACTGATATATCAATCCACAACTTGTACTAATTAAAATAATACAGCACTATTTTTACAACATGGTAAAATCAAGGAGAAAATAACATTAAATCCCTCTTGTTTTTCCACCAATCATCAATTTATCAGGTTATTCATGAGTAATTTTTATCAATTTTTTTAATATACCTCTGTATTACCCTTGAATTTTGAATCTTGAAGTTATGACAAAAACTCAAGTGGCGGAGGAGGAGCTTCCAGTTGGAGGAAGAGTAAGACGTGGAGATCAACTTCCTCCCCACAAATAAATCAGAAATACATCTACATGTGGAACAACCCCTACAGAACACCTACTGAACGCTGGCAGAAGACCTCAGACTTGCCAAAAGGCAAGAAACTCCCCACATACCTGAGTAGGGCAGAAGAAAAAAGAAAAAACAGAGACAAAAGTATAGGGAGAGGACCTGCACCAGTGGGAGGAAGCTTTGAAGGAGGAAAGGTTTTCACACACTAGGAAGCCCTTTCGCAGGTGGAGACTGCAGGTGGCAGAGGGGGAAAGCTTTGGAGACACAGAGGAGAGCACAGCAACAAGGGTACGGAGGGCAAAGTGGAGAGATTCCTGCACAGAGGATCCATACCAGCCAGCACTCACCAGCCGAGAGGCTTGTCTGCTCACCTGCCATGGCGGGTTGGGGCTGGGAGCTGAGGCTCTGGCTTTGGAGGTCAGATCCCATGGAGAGGACTGGCGTTGGCTGCGTGAACACACCTTAAGGGGGCTAGTGCACCACAGCTAGCCAGGAGTGTGTCTCGGAAAAGGTCTGGAGCTGCCAAAGAGGCAAGAGACTTTCTTGCCTCTTGGTTTCACGGTGCTTGAGGGGAGGGAATTAAGAGCACAACCTAAAGGAGCTCCAGAGACGGGCATGAGCTGCAACTATCAGCGCAGACACCAGAGACAGGCATGAGACACTAAGGCTGCTGCTGCAGCCACCAAGAAGCCTGAGTGCAAGCACAGGTCACTATCCACACCTCCCCTCCTGGGAGCCTGTGCAGCCTGCCACTGCCAGGGTCCCGTAATCCAGGGACAGTTTCCCCAGGAGAACACACGGCGTGCCTCAGGCTGGTGCAATGTCAAACTGGCCTCTGCCGCCGCAGGCATGCCCCGTGTTCCATTCCCCTCCATCCCCCTCCATCCCCCTGGCCTGAGTGAGCCAGAGTCCCCAATCAGCTGCTACTTTAACCCTATCCTCTCTGAGCAAAGACCAGATGCCCTCAGGCAACCTACAGGCAGAGGCGGGGCCAAATCCAAAGCTGAACCCTAGGAGCTGTGCGTGCAAAGAAGAGAAAGGGAAATCTCTCCCAGCAGCCTCAGGAGCAGTGGATTAAATCTCCACAATCAACTTGATATACCCTGCATCTGTGGAATACATGAAAGGACAACGAATCATACCAAATTGAGATGGTGGAATTTGGGAGCAAATATATGTATATTTTTTCAATTTTTTTTTTTTTTTTCTGAGCCGTGTGGATGACAGGATCTTGGTACTCCGGCCAGGTGTCAGGCTTGTGCCTCTGAGATGGGAGAGCTGAGGTCAGGACATTGGTCCACCAGAGACCTCCCAGCCCCACATAATATCAAATGGCAAAAATCTCTCAGAGATCTGCATCTCATTGCCAAGACCCAGCTCCACTCAATGACCAGCAAGCTACAGTGCTGGACACCCTATGCAAAAAAAAAAAAGCAAGACAGGAACACAACCTCACCAATTAGGAGAGAGGCTTCTTAAAATCATAATAAGGTCATAGACAACCCAAAACACACCACCAGACACAGACCTGCCCAACAGAAAGACAAGATCCAGCCTCATCCATCAGAACACAGGAACTAGTCCTCTCCACCAGGAAGCCTACACAAACTACTAAACCAACATTAGGCACTGGGGGCAGACACCAAAAGCAATGGGAACTACGAACCTGCAGCCTGTGAAAAGGAGACCCCAAACACAGTAAGTTAAGCAAAATGAGAAGACAAAGAAACACACAGCAGATGAAGGAGTAAGGTAAAAACCCACAAGGGCAAACAAATGAAGAGGAAATAGGCAGTGTATCTGAAAAAGAATTTAGAGTAATGTTAGTAAAGGTGAACCCAAATCTTGGAAATAGAATGGAGAAAATACAAGAAACGTTTAACTGAGAAGAACTAAAGAGCAAACAATCAATGGTGAACAACATAATAAATGAAATTAAAAATTCTCTAGAGGGAATCAGTACCAGAATAACTGAGGCAGAAGAATGGATTAGTGACCTGGAAGATAAAATAGTGGAAATAACTACTGCAGAGCAGAATAAAGAAAAAAGAATGAAAAGAACTGAGGACAGTCTCAGAGACCTCTGGGACAACATTAAATGAACCAACATTTGAATTAATGGGGTCCCAGATGAAGAAGAGAAAAAGAAAGGGACTAAGAAAATATTTGAAGAGATTTTAGTTGGAAGCTTCCCTAACATGGGAAAGGAAATAGTTGATCAAGTCCAAGAAGCGCAGAGTCCCATGCAGGATAAATCCAAGGAGAAACACACAAAGACACAGATTAATCAAACTATCAAAAATGAAATACAGGGCTTCCCGGGTGGCACGGTGGTTGAGAATCCGTCTGCCGATGCACGGGACACGGGTTCATGCCCCAGTCCGGGAAGATCCCACATGCCGCCGGGTGGCTGGGCCCGTGAGCCATGGCCGCTGAGCCTGCGGGTCTAGAGCCTGTGCTCCACAAGGGGAGAGGCCAGAACTGTGAGAAAAAAAAAAAAAGAAAAGAAAAAATATTAAAAGCAGCAAGGGAAAAACAACAAATAACATACAAGGGAATCCCCATAAGGTTAACAGCTGATTGTTCAGCAGAAACTCCGCAAGCCAGAAGGGAGTGGCAGGACATATTTAAAGTGATGAAAGGGAAAAACCTACAACCAAGATTACTCTACCCAGCAAGGATCTCACTCGGATTTGACAGTGAAATTAAAATCTTTACAGACAAGCAAAAGCTAAGAGAATTCAGCACCACCAAACCAACCTTACAACAAATGCTAAAGGAACTTCTCTAGGCAGGAAACACAAGAGAAGGAAAAGACCTACAATAGCAAACCCAAAACAATTAAGAAAATGGTAATAGGAACATACATATCAATAACTACCTTAAATGTAAATGGATTAAATGCTCCAACCAAAAGACATAGAGTGGCTGAATAGATACAAAAATAAGACCCATATATAGGCTGTGTACAAGACACCCACTTCAGACCTAGGGACACATACAGACTGAAAGTGAGGGGATGGAGTAGTATATTCCATGGAAATGGAAATCAAAAATAGCTGGTCTAGCAATTCTCATATCAGAAAAGACAGACTTTAAAATAAAGACTATTACAAGAGACAAAAAGGATACTACATAACGATCAAGGGATCAATCCAAGAAGAAGATATAACAATTTTAAATATTTATGCACCCAACATAGCAGCACCTGAATACATAAGGCAACTGCTAACAGCCATAAAAGGGGAAAACGACAGAAACACAATCATAGTAGGGGAGTTGAACACCCCACTTTCACCAGTGGACAGAGCATCCAAAATGAAAATAAATAAGGAAACACAAGCTTTAAATGATACATTAAACAAGAGGGACTTAATTGATATTTATAGGACATTCCATCCAAAAACAACAGAATACAATTTCTTCTCAAGTGCTCATGGAACATTCTCCAGGATAGATCATATCTTTGGTCACAAATCAAGCCTTGGTAAATTTAAGAAAATTGAAATCGTATCAAGTACCTTTTCTGACCACAGCTCTATGAAAGTAGATATCAATTACTCGGGGTCTCTTCCCTCCGCCGTCACGGAACTGCCCCGGAGCCCGAGGGGAGGGCGGCCTCACTGAGGCTGCCGGCTCTGGAGGGGCCCCGGAGGCCGAAGCCGCGACAGTCGTGGGGACGGCGGGCCGGTTCCCTGAAACCTCCACCTCGAAGGCCACCTTTATTCACACAAAAAAAGGATTCTTCCATTTGAAGGTTAACATGTCAGAGCCGAGTGGATGAAAGGCTCTTGCTGCTCCAGCCAGGAGTCAGGACTCTGCCTCTGAGGTGGGAGAGCCAACTTCAGAAAACTCG
>NW_006773247.1:1283096-1313323 GCF_000442215.2 Lipotes vexillifer | reverse complement strand
AGCACAGGTCACTGCCCCCACCCCTCTTCCGGGGAGCCTGTGCAGCCCGCCACTGCCAGGTTCCCGGGATCCAGGGACAATTTCTCAGGGAGAACACACGGCGGGCCTCAGGCTGGGGCAACGTCACGCCGACTTCTGCCGCCGCAGGACCGCTCCGCACTCCGTGCCCCTCCCTGCCCCCGGCCTGAGAGCGCCAGAGCCCCCGAGTCAGCGGCTCCTTTAACGCCGTCCTGTCTGAGCAAAAAGCAGACGCCCTCCAGCGACCTACACGCAGAGGCAGGGCCAAGTCGAAAGCTGAGCCCCTGTGAGCTGTGAGAACAAAGAAGAAAAAGGGAAATCTCTCCCAGCAGCCTCAGAAACAGCGGATTAAAGCTACACAATCAATTTGATGTACCCTGCCTCTGTGGAATACATGAATAGACAGCGAATCATCCCAAATTGAGGAGGCGGACTTCTAGAGCAAGATCTATGATTTTTTCCCCTTTTCCTCTTTTTGTGAATGTGTATGTGTATGCTTCTGTGTGAGATCTTGTCTGTATAGGTTTGCTTCCACCATTTGTCCCAGCGTTCTATCCGACCATTTTTTTTTTTAATTTTTTTCTTAATAATTAATTTTAATTTAAAGAACTCTGTTATACTTTACCTTCTTTCTATCTTTCCTTCCTTCCTTCCCTTTTTGAGACAACGAATCGTCCCAAATTGAGGAGGTGGACTTGGAGAGCAAGTTTTATGATTTTTTCCACTTTACCTCTTTTTGTGAGGGTATATGTGTATGCTTCTATGTAAGATTTTGTCTCTATAACTTTGCTTCCACCATTTGTCCTAAGGTTCTATCCTTCCCTTTTTTTTTTCCTCTAAATAATTATTTTTTTAATTCAATAACTTTATTATACTTTATTTTATTTTACTGTATCTTCTTTCTTTCTGTATTTTTTCCTTCCTTCCCTCATTCCTTCCTTCCTTCCCTCCTCCCTCCCTCCCTCCTTTCTTTCCTTCTTGCCTTCTTCCTTTCTTTTCTTCTTTCTTTCTTTCTTCCTTCCCTCCTTCCTTCCTTCCCTCCTCTCTTTCTTTCTTTCTTTCTTTCTTTCCTATTTCCTCCTACTTATACTAATTCTCTCTACTTTCTCTCCCTTTTATTCTGAGCCGAGTGGATGAAAGGCTCTTGCTGCTCCAGCCAGGAGTCAGGACTCTGCCTCTGAGGTGGGAGAGCCAACTTCAGAACACTCGTCAAGAAGAGACCTCCCAGCCCCACATAATATCAAACGGCGAAAATCTCCCAGAGATCTCCATCTCAACACCAGCACCCAGCTTCGCTCAACGACCAGCAAGCTACAGTGCTGGACAACCTATGCCAACCATATAGCAAAACAGGAACACAACCCCACCCACTAGCAGAGAGGCTGCCTAAAATCATAATAAGTCCACAGACACCCCAAAACACACCACCAGACGTGGACCTGCCCACTAGAGAGACAAGATCTAGCCTCATACACCACAACACAGCCACTAGTCCCCTCCACCAGGAAGCCTACACAACGCACTGAACCAACCTTAGCCACTGGAGACAGACATCAAAAACAACGGGAGCTACGAACTTGCAGCCTGCAAAAAGGTGAACCCAATCACAGTAAGATAAGCAAAATGAGAAGACAGAAAAACACACAGCAGATGAAGGAGCAGGATAAAAACCCACCAGACCTAACAAATGAAGAGGAAATAGGCAGTCTACCTGAAAAAGAGTTCAGAATAATGATAGTAAAGATGATCCAAAATCTTGGAAATAGAATGGACAAAATGCAAGAAGCAGTTAACAAGGACCTAGAAGAAATAAAGATGAAACAGACAATGATGAACAACACAATAAATGAAATGAAAAATACTCTAGATGGGATCAATAGCAGAATAAATGAGGCAGAAGAACGGATAAGTGACCTGGAAGATAAAATAGTGGAAATAACTACTGCAGAGCAGAATAAAGAAAAAAGAATGAAAAGAACTGAGGACAGTCTCAGAGACCTCTGGGACAACATTAAACGCACCAACATTCGAATTATAGGGGTTCCAGAAGAAGAAGAGAAAAAGAAAGGGACTGAGAAAATATTTGAAGAGATTATAGTTGAAAACTTCCCTAATATGGGAAAGGAAATCGTTAATCAAGTCCAGGAAGCACAGAGAGTCCCATACAGGATAAATTCAAGGAGAAATACGCCAAGACACATATTAATCAAACTGTCAAAAACTAAATACAAAGAAAGCATATTAAAAGCAGCAAGGGAAAAACAACAAATAACACACAAGGGAATCCCCATAAGGTTAACAGCTGATCTCTCAGCAGAAACTCTACAAGCCAGAAGGGAGTGGCAGGACATACTGAAAGTGATGAAGGAGAAAAACCTGCAACCAAGATTACTCTACCCAGCAAGGATCTCATTCAGATTTGATGGAGAAATTAAAACCTTTACAGACAAGCAAAAGCTGAGAGAGTTCAGCACCACCAAACCAGCTTTACAACAAATGCTAAAGGAACTTCTCTAGACAAAAACACAAGAGAAGGAAAAGTCCTATAATAACGAACCCAAAACAATTTAGAAAATGGGAATAGGAACATACATATCGATAATTACCTTAAATGTAAATGGACTAAATGCTCCCACCAAAAGACACAGATTGGCTGAATGGATACAAAAACAAGACCCATATATATGCTGTCTACAAGAGACCCACTTCAGACCTAGAGACACATACAGACTGAAAGTAAGGGGATGGAAAAAGATATTCCATGCAAATGGAAACCTAAACAAACCTGGAGTAACAATTCTCATATCAGACAAAATAGACTTTAAAATAAGGACTATCAGAAGAGACTAAGAAGGACACTACATAATGATCAAGGGATTGATCCATGAAGAAGATATAACAATTGTAAATATTTATGCACCCAACATAGGAGCACCTCAATACATAAGGCAAAAACTAGCAGCCATAAAAGGGGAAATCGACAGTAACACATTCATAGTAGGGGACTTTAACACCCCACTTTCACCAATGGACAGATCATCCAAAATGAAAATAAATAAGGAAACACAAGCTTTAAATGATACATTAAACAAGATGGACTTAATTGATATTTATAGGACATTCCATCCAAAAACAACAGAATACAATTTTTTCTCAAGTGCTCATGGAACATTCTCCAGGATAGATCATATCTTTGGTCACAAATCAAGCCTTGGTAAATTTAAGAAAATTGAAATCGTATCAAGTACCTTTTCTGACCACAGCTCTATGAAAGTAGATATCAATTACAGGAAAAATCTGTAAAAAATACAAACACATGGATGCTAAACAATACACTACATAATAACCAAGAGATCTATGAAGAAATCCAAGAGGAAATCAAAAAATACTTAGGGACAAATGACAATGAAAACATGATGACCCAAAAACTATGGGATGCAGCAAAAGCAGTTTTCAGAGGGAAGTTTATAGAAATACAATCCTACCTTAAGAAACAAGAAACCGGCCCCTCCCTCCCGGAAGGCCTCGGGGCAGAGCAATTAGAGAAAGAAGAACAAAAAAACCCCAGAGTTAGCAGAAGGAAAGAAATCATAAAAATCAGATCAGAAATAAATGAAAAAGAAATGAAGGAAACAATAGCAAAGATCAATAAAACTAAAAGCTGGTTCTTTGAGAAGATGAAAGGACAGCCTCTTCAATAAGTGGTGCTGGGAAAATTGGATAGGTACATGTAAAAGTATGAGATTAGATCACTCCCTAACACCATACACAAAAATAAGCTCAAAATGGATTAAAGACCTAAATGTAAGGCCAGAAACTATCAAACTCTTAGAGGAAAACATAGGCAGAACACTCTATGACATAAATCACAGCAAGATCCTTCTTGACCCATCTCCTAGAGTAATGGAGATAAAAACAAAAATAAACAAATGGGACCTAATGAAACTTCAAAGCTTTTGCACAGCAAAGGAAACCATAAACAAGACCAAAAGACAGCCCTCAGAATGGGAGAAAATATTTGCAAATGAATCAACTGACAAAGGATTAATCTCTAAAATTTACAGGCAGCTCATGCAGCTCAATAACAAAAAAATAAACAACCCAATCCAAAAATGGGCAGAAGACCTAAATAGACATTTCTCCAAAGAAGATATACAGACTGCCAACAAACACATGAAAGAATGCTCAACATCATTAATCATTAGAGAAATGCAAATCAAAACTACAATGAGATATCATCTCACACCAGTCAGAATGGCCATCATCAAAAAATCTAGAAACAATAAATGCTGGAGAGGGTGTGGAGAAAAGGGAACACTCTTGCACTGCTGGTGGGAATGTGAATTGGTTCAGCCACTATGGAGAACAGTATGGAGGTTCCTTAAAAAACTACAAATAGAACTACCATATGACCCAGCAATCCCACTACTAGGTATATACCCTGAGGAAACCAGAATTCAGAAAGAGTCATGTACCAAAATGTTCATTGCAGCTCTATTTACAATAGCCCGGAGATGGAAACAACCTAAGTGCCCGTCGTCGGATGAATGGATAAAGAAGATGTGGCACATATATACAATGGAATATTACTCAGCCATAAAAAGAAACGAAATTGAGCTATTTGTAATGAGGTGGATAGATCTAGAGTCTGTCATACAGAGTGAAGTAAGTCAGAAAGAGAAGGACAAATACCGTATGCTAACACATATATATGGAATTTAAGAAAAAAAAATGTTATGAAGAACCTAGGGGTAAAACAGGAATAAAGACAGAGACCTACTGGAGAACAGACTTGAGGATATGGGGAGGGGGAAGGGTGAGGTGTGTTAGGGCGAGAGAGAGACATGGACATATATATACTAACATACGTAAGGTAGATAGCCAGTGGGAAGCAGCCGCATGGCACAGGGAAACCGGCTTGGTTCTTTGTGGCTGTCTGGAGGGGTGGGATAGGGAGGGTGGGAGGGAGGGAGACAAAGAGGGAAGAGATATGGGAACATATATATATATGTATAACTGACTCACTCTGTTATAAAGCAGAAACTAACACACCATTGTAAAGCAATTATACCCCAATAAAGATGTTAAAAAAAAAAAAAAAAGTAACAAGAAAACTCTCAAATAAACAAGCTAACCTTACACTTAAAGCAGTTAGTGAAAGAAGAACAAAAAAACCCCAAAGTTTGCAGAAGGAAAGAAATCATAAAGATCAAATCAGAAATAAATGAAAAAGAAATGAAAGAAACAATAGCAAAGATCAATAAAACTAAAAGCTGGTTCTGTGAAAGGATAAAAAAAGTTGATGAACCATTAGCCAGACTCATGAAGAAAAAAAGAAGACTAATCAATAGAATTGAAAATGAAAAAGGAGAAATAACAACTGACAAGCAGAAATACAAAGGGTCATGAGAGATTACTACAAACAACTCTATGCCAATAAAATGGACAACCTGGAAGAAACGGACAAATTCTAAGCAAAGCACAACCTTCTGAGACTGAGCCAGGAAGAAATAGAAAATATGAACAGACCAATCACAAGCACTGAAATTGAAACTGTGATTAAAAATCTTCCAACAGACAAAAGCCCAGGACCAGATTGCTTCTCAGATGAATTCTATCAAACATTTAGAGAAGAACTAACACCCATCCTTCTCAAACTCTTCCAAATATACCAGGGGGATGAGCACTCCCAAACTCATTCTATGAGGCCACCATCACCCTGATACCGAAACCAGACAGAGATGTCACAAGGAAAGAAAACTGCAGGCTAATATCACTGATGAACATAGATGCAAAAATCCTCAACAAAATACTAGCAAACAGAATCCAGCAGCACATTAAGAGGATCATAAACCATGATCAAGTGGGGTTTATTCTGGGAATGCAAGGATTTTTCAATATATGCAAATCAATCAATGTGATACACCATATTAAGAAATTGAATAATAAAACCATATGATCATCTCAGTAGATGCAGAAAAAACTTTTGACAAAATTCAACACTGATTTATGATAAGAACTCTCTAGAAAGTAGGCACAGAGGGAACTTACCTGAACATTATAAAGGCCATATATGACAAACACACAGCCAACATCATCCTCAATGGTGAAAAACTGGAGCCATTTCCACTAAGATCAGGGACAAGACAAGGTTGCCCACTCTCACCACTATTATTCAACATTGTTTTGGAAGTTTTAGCCACAGCAATCAGAGAAGAAAAAGAAATAAAAGGAATCCAAATCGGAAAAGAAGAAATAAACCTGTCACTGTTTGCAGATGACATGATACTATACATAGAGAGTCATAAAGATGGTACCAGAAAACTACTAGAGCTAATCAATGAATTTGGTAAAATAGCAGGGTACAAAATTAATGCACAGAAATCTCTTGCATTCCTATACACTAATGATGAAAAATCTGACAGTGAAATTAAGAAACACTCCCATTTACCACTGCAACTAAAAGAATAAAATACCTAAGAATAAACCTACCTAAGGAAACAGAAGACCTGTGTGCAGAAAACTATAAGATTCTCATGAAATAAATTAAAGATGATACAAATAGATGGAGAGGTATACCATGTTCTTGGATTGGAAGAATCAACATTGTGAAAATGACTGCAGTACCCAAAGCAATCTAAAGATTCAATGCAATCCCTATCAAAGTACCACTGGCATTTATTCACAGAAGTAGAATAAAAAATTTCACAATTTGTATGGAAACACAAAAGACCCCATATAGCCAAAGCAATCTTGAGAAAGAAAAATGGAACTGGAGGAATCAGGCTCCCTGGCTTCAGACTATACTACAGAGCTACAGTAATCAAGACAGTATGTACTGGCACAAAAACAGAAATATAGATCAATGGAACAGGATAGGAAGCACAGAGATAAACCCATGCACATATGGTCACCTTATCTTTGATAATGGATGCAAGAATATACAATGGAGAAAAGACAGCCTCTTCAATAAGTACTGCTGGGAAAACTGGACAGCTACATGTTAAAGAATTATATTAGAACACTCCCTAACACCATACACAAAAATCAACTCAAAATGGTTTGAAGACCTAAATATGAGGCCAGACACTATCAATCTCTTAGAGGAAAACATAGGCAGAACACTCTATGACATAAATCACAGCAAGATCCTTTTTGACCCACCTCCTAGAGAAATGGAAATAAAAACAAAAATAAACAAATGGGACCTAATGAAACTTAAAAGCTTTTGGACAGCAGAGGAAACCATAAACAAGACCAAAAGACAACCCTCAGAATGGGAGAAAATATTTGCAAGTGAAGCAATTGACAAAGAGTAAATCTCCAAAATTTACAAGTAGCTCATGCAGCTCAATATCAAAAACACAAACAGCCCAATCCAAAAATGGGCAGAAGACCCTAATAGACATTTCTCCAAAGAAGATATTCAGATTGCCAACAAACACATGAAAGAATGCTCAACATCATTAATCATTAGAGAAATGCAAATCAAGACTACAATGGGATATCATCTCTCACAAGTCAGAATGGCCATCATCAAAAAATCTACAAGCAATAAATGCCGGAGAGGGTGTGGAGAAAAGGGAACCCTCTTGCACTGTTGGTGGGAATGTAAATTGATACAGCCACTATGGAGAATACTGTGGAGGTTCCTTAAAAAACTAAAACTAGAACTACCATATGACCCAGCAATCCCACTACTGGGTGAATACCCTGAGGAAACCATAATTCTAAAAGATTCATGTACCACAATGTTCATTGCAGCTCTATTTACAATAGCCAGGACATGGAAACAACCTAAGTGTCCATCGACAGATGAATGGATAAAGAAGATGTGGCACATATATACGATGGAATATTACTCAGCCATAAGAAGAAATGAAATTGAGTTATTTGTAGTGAGGTGGATGGACCTAGAATCTGTCATACAGAGTGAAGTAAGTCAGAAAGAGAAAGACAAATACCGTATACTAACACATATATATGGAATTTAAGAAAAAAAAAAATGTCATGAAGAACCTAGGGGTAAGACCGGAATAAAGACATAGAGCTACTAGAGAATGGACTTGAGGATATGGGGAGGGGGAAGGGTAAGCTGTGACAAAGTGAGAGAGTGGCATGGACATATATACACTACCAAACGTAAAATAGATAGCTAGTGGGAAGCAGCCGCATAGCACAGGGAGATCAGTTCGGTGCTTTATGACCACCTAGAGGGGTGGGATGGGGGTGGGGTGGGAGTGAGGGAGACGCAAGAGGTAAGAGATATGGGGATATATGTATATGTATGGCTGATTCACTTTCTTATAAAGAAGAAACTAACCATTGTAAAGCAATTATACTCCAATAAATATGTTAAAAAAAAAAAAAAGAAAAACTCAAGTGGCTTGCTTTTCTTTTTCCTAAATTTCAAGGTTGTCTAGAAAAATAAAGTTTTAGAAAGTAAACATATATAATAAAAAACAGTTTTAAATATTCATTTTGATAACTATTTAGATTCGATATTTAAGAGTGTACATATAATCACACAATGTATTTTCTTTTATGACTAATTAATCTCCAAGCTTCTCAAAAGAATGGGAGAAACAGAAGAGGAAAGACCAAAAGCAAAAGAGAAAGGAAGCTGGTTTCACACAGAACTGAAGTTATCACTGTAAAAGGCAAATTATCTTTCATCTGCAATATGGAAGTAAAGTTTAGATGCAGAAAACCTTATGTGAACATCTACTCTCAAAGAAACTAACTCCACATGTTTATTACTTTCTTTTAAACAGTGAGTCATCTTTTAAAGATATTTACAGAGTAAAGAAAATCTTGTGTAGATACATTTTTCTCACTGACATCATTTTCCTTTTGCCTAAAGGACTGACTTTACCATTTCTTATAGTAATCATTCATCAACTTTCATGTCAGAGGAAGTCTTTATTTCTCCTGTTTTTGAAATATCTATTGACTGGGTTTAGAATTATAGGTTCACAGTATTTTCTTTATATTTCTTTCCTTAGGGTTTGTTGAAGTTACTTGACCTGTGGTTTATACTTTTCATGAAGTTCAGAAATTTTTCGGTGATTATTTTTGCAAATACCACCCCCATACCCCCAGCCCTATTCCTTCAGTTTCTCCAATTACAGGAATATTAGGCCATTTGTAGTTTACTTCTTTTTTCTGTTTCATATTTTTTTAACTTTTTAATTTGAAATAATTGTAGAGTCACAGGAAATGTCAAATATACAGGGAGGTTTAATGAGCCCTCCATTCTGCTTCCTCCCATGTTGACATCTTACATAATTTTGCTATTGACAGTCCAATATGCAAACCAAAAAATTGACATTGTGTAATTCAGAGAGGTTATTCAGATTTTAAATTACGCATTTACTCGTTTGTGTGTTGTGTGTGTCTGTATATATTTATACTCCATTTATCAGTGCATAGCTTCATGAAGATAAGAGAACTGGCTACTCCTTTACCTCATTCCTCACCCTGGTCTAAATCTCTCACCCCTGACAACCACTAATCTGTTATTCTCCATCTCTATAATTGTTTTTCATTTCCTAAATATTCTGTAAATGCTATCACACAGTATGTAAATTTTTAAGATTAGATTTTTCTTTTCCTCACTCAGATAATTCCCTTGATGTCCATCTAAGTTATTACACATAGCAGTAGTTTCTCCATTTTTAGTACTGAGTAGTGTTTCATGGTATGGATGTAACAGTTTGCAGACGTTCACCCACTGAAGAATATTTGGGTTATTTCCAGTTTGGGGCTTTTACAAATGAAGTTCTCTGAACATTTGTGTACAGCCTTTCTCTTGCACATAGGTTTTCATTTCTGTATCATAAATGCTCGAGTCAGTGTTTCATTGTGTATAGTTTCTACTGGTTTTTTTTCAATCTCACTAATCTTTTCTCCTACAGTATGGGATCTATTAATCCCATCCAGTGTATTTTTCATTTTAGACATATTTTTCATCTCTGAATGATTGATTTGGGTCTTTAAAAAATATCTTCCTTATCCCTGCTTAATATTCTCAATATTTTCCTATCTTCTTGTCTATATGGTGTCTTATAATAATAACTATTTTAATGTCTTTATCAACTAATTCTGTCATCTGTTATTTCTTGCTCTGTTTCTATTGATTGATTTTTCCTGCATCTTATGTCGGGTAATTTTTTTTTAATTGAATGAAAAACATTCTGAATTTGATATTTCTGGGTATTAGATATTTCTGTATTCCTGTAAATATACTTGAGGTTTGTTCTCTGGTGCAATTAAGTTTCTTGGTAACAGCTTGATTTTTTAAGGGTATGTGCTATTCAGGGTCCAGCAAGAGAAGTAGCAGAACCATTAGGATGAAGGATGAATATATACATAGGAAATAAGTGAATTGGCTTATTCAGTGTGGGGGCTGGTTAAGTGGTTTCTACAAGGCTATTTCTGTATCTAAAGCTAGAGCTCAATGTCCACAGGGTAGGCAGTCTGATGAAAAGCTTGGAAATAGCCTGGAACCCCATGAACTGGAACCTCATAAGGATTAACTAAAATTCACGTCCTTTTTTCTTGCCTCTGAACTAGTTGAGAAACGTATCCTGCATAAGTCATTGCCCTTCTTGTAACTAAACATACATGGCCCAGGAGTCAGAAACTGAATGAAGATCCAGAGAGAACAGTTAGCAGCCTCAGGCCCAGCTGCTACTCTGGGTCAAGGAAGTGCGTCAGCAGATTAACAATACGTGTATCTGCATCAGAATGGCTGCTCCCTTGCTTGAGTCCTCCAACTCCCACTGGAGAATAACCCTTGGAACCTCCCTGAAACAAGAAGCACACTAGAAAGGCAATTCTGAAATGCTGTTAGAATTTCCAGAACAGCCTTAAGTCAAGTCTAATTTTGTTTTACTACTGAAGCAACTTCCTTCTGAGTACTCTTCCCAATGTGCCGTGAATTCCATGTTTTTCTACTCTGGTGATAGGAACACAAATTATTCTTAAACCTATAGAGCTCCAGGTCCCTCTCTTCCTTTCAGATGAGTTTGAGTAGTTTCCTCACACACATGTACTGCTTACTACTCAGCACCCTCTGCAGATATCTGGAGCTCCTCTCCCCACCCTCTCTTTTTCTCTGCAGTTCTGTCCTCTCCAGTAGTCTATCCTGAGAATTTTAGCTCCTTGGGTTCCCTGAAATCCTCACTCAGTCTTTGCAACTCAATCAGACTCTTCCTGGCTTTCCCCTTCCTGTTCTGTGTCCTGGAAACACTCTGTTCGGTAAGTGGTGGTAGTTGTAGGGTTTACCTCATTTTCTATCCCTCTGCCAGAAGCATTGACTTGGTTGGCTGATATCCAGTGTCTGAAAATGTTTGTTTCATATATTTTGTCACCATTTTAAAGTTGTTTTTGAGAAGGGGAGATCCAGTTTTTATTTTTCCAGGTTGGCTGAAAGAAATATTCTCTATTAGATTTAATATTATTATGATTCACCCTTTCTGGAGGGCATAATCTTCAAGAGATTTTTTTAGACAAGAGAATATTTTATTCATCCTGTCCCCTCCTATTGATGGGTCCTAAACTTGAAACTTTGTCTCCATAGCCCAGTAAAACTTTAGAAAAAACTGCTCTGCTTTTCATAGTTTTGTATTTTTGCCTCTCACCTTGCACTGCTGCAGAATTTACCTTTCTTGGGGGAAGTTATGGTGAAACTGGATGTTGCTGAAATCTCTAGTGTTATATCTTCTCCATGAAATCATCAAATTCACAGCTGGTTTCCCTATCCAGTGACAGTTGCCCTCTTTCTTTGTAGAACATTTCGGTATCTTGTCTTTTCCCTTAATCAGCACATGGCCCCAGTGAAAAAATGCCTGCTCATTATAAATCACCTCTCTGAAGTTTTGTCCTCTAAATAATTACAGCTCCTTTTGTCTTTGTTGTCCCATCAGTTTTCAGAAATATTTATAATACTTTCTAAATACAAACTTGTATTCTTCTGCCACAAGGCTACTCCATTTACCCAAAAGTAGAAGTCAACTGTTACTTTTTAAATCATGGTTTTCTGATATTCAGATATATACATACATGAATATATACAAATATACATATGCATACAAATATACATATACACATATATTTAAATATATACATATACATTCAAATATATACACATGTACATTCAAATATATACAAATAAACATACATAATATATATACATATGTATCTCCATAATGCCATTTTGATTATATTTATATCTTTATAATTATTTTGTTATAACTATAGTTTTAAGCAACATTCAGAATAGTGCTACTGGGTCATCTACGTGTATCTTGTGTTGCCTTCATATTGAAATTTTTATGTAAACTCTGAGACTTTATTCAGTTTATAGCATATTTGAAAAAATAATGTTTCTCCTTAGCATATAGAAATTAAGACAAGCATTTATTAAGTACTAAGTTCTAGAAGGTAAGCAAAAGATTCATACATTTATTATATCTCTGAGGTTTAAAAATATTTATTTCTGCTGGGTACAGCATAAATAAAGTTTTTATAAATAAAGCAGGATTTGTGGCCATATTGTAGAACAAATGAGCCAATGATATCTCTCACTCTGATATTAAATGGACATTCTTTTCAAAGAAAGGAATTAAAAAATATTGCTCTGACTCTGAACTGCACAGAAACTTAAGAGATGGTTTAGACTTAAAACATACATTTTGATATCCCAAATTAGATGAGTATTGCAGATTCATTATACAAGGAACATACTCTTTAGAAGGCTGGTATTGGATAATAGATGAATAAATGCACTGGAGTCATGAAGAGGTGGGAAAACTGGAGTCCTGATTCTAGTATTTGTTTTCCTGTGTAGTAGGGAGGTCTGTTAGCTCCTTTGAGCATTTGTAATAGCTATTAAATAATTCTGACCCATGTCTTGTTTGGCTGACAAGCTGTTGTGAAAAGTAAATGAGATAAAAGATATGAAATCAATTTATAAACATAAAACTATGAAAATATATGTAATCATATTCAGGAAACTGAGTTTCCCAGATTTATATTTCATTTAAGTGTAGTGCTTTTTAAGTTCTCATTAAGATAAGAGCATTGGAAGCAGCGTGCTCTGCTGTGTAATATTTTAGTTGGGGATAGGGCTGATAGAAATCAGATGTTTTTCCTGACTGAGTGGTTGAGAAAAAATAGACATTCATATTTATACCTAAAAATTAGCAATGTTCTTGCTTATTTTAAACTTCCAATAATAATAAAACCACAGCTCTTGAAGTGTGCCGTATAAGCAATTTTGCTTTTGAGCCCTTTAAAGCCAGAGATTGATTGTGAGGAAAGCCTAGACACACACCTATATCTTGAGTAATAATCAGGAGTGAAAAATATATATCAGTGCTTTTCTCCAAAGACAGAGTTTTCAGTCTGCTAATGATGGATAGAATAAAGCCTCAAAACTCTGCTTTCTTATTTGTTTTGGATTTGTATGGTATATAGCCCCAAAGATTCTTAATATAGAATGAATGTACTTTTTTCATGCTGGATGCTATGACTTGAATCTCATAAGACAGGGCATAATAACATGACAAGCTTCTCAATACCTTTGATCCCATTTGATAAAGAACAAATCTTCAATTTCCCATATTTCTATTAAAAATACAGCTGCCTCTGCAGCAGAGATTCAGAAATCCCAAAGATCAGACAACTAGGGAAAAGCTCTCTGGCAGACTCAACTGGTATATCAGTGCTCTGAGGAAAAGGATGTGTGGAAGCAGCAGAGCTTACCCTGGTTACTTCAGTTGAATAACTTAGATAAATATCGTAATACGAAAGAAATAAAACTAGCTGAGACTACATTTTTAAAAGATATTTTTTTCTTCAACATCCTGTTTTATCTACCTACAATATCAACCAGCTGTATTTATAAATAGTATGTAGAACTGGTTAAGAGTTGAGGTTCTAGTGTCAACAAATATGGCCCATAACTAGGCTCTGCCAACTATTAGGTTAGATATCGTAAACTAAGGCTCCATTTGTGTATGTGCCAAAGGGTAAAAAAAACCCCATGATGGCTACCTCGCAGAGTTAGTAGAGTTGAGACTATGATTGTAGAGTACTTAATACAGTCTAATGGGTGGAATGGCCTGGAGTACAGTACTGGTAAATGTTATTAATAATAATTATATACATTATACATATGATCATATTAATTATTAAAAAGACACAACATCTATTATGGTCTCACTATTGGGTGGCACTAACAAATACATTTTACTTAGGTTCAGGTTTATGAGGGATTATAATGAATCACTTAGACACTACTGATTGTCTACGGCATGCAGTACTAAGGATTTTTACCATTTTGAGTCTCATTCAGAAAGACTCCGAATGGTGCACTATTGAAAAGAAGGCCCCGTTGGACAAGGATTCTCCCTAGTTGTCATGGTGACCCACACATTCCAAAATGTGTGGAAAATTAACTGATAATGTCAGCATTTAAAAAGCCTAAGTACTAGCTTCAAATACAAGGTTTTGAGTTAAAATGCTGTAAGTGGACAATGGTCATTTTCAAATCAATCTTGCCCTTTACCTCGCAGTTAAATTTCTTCAAATAACATCTACTATTTTCAGAGCAAACTGAATGGATTTCTGTATGATTGAACCCTATAGTCAGGTTAAACTCTAAGGGAAAAAAAAGCCATACTCTAACATTAATATTTTCATTCTTTGCTGCTTGGTTGAAAAATGAAATGACAGACCAAGAAATTTATGTTACTTTGTTTGAGCATAAGATGGTCCTTATCCAAAGCCATTCTTACTTTAAGAATGACAATGAGAGAAACATCATTTGTGAAGGTTATTTACTGGAAAAAATACAAATTCTAGAATGAAGGTTATGAGTTTAAATTCTACACCTATTAAATACTAGCTAGATGACCACAGGGTTAAATAATTTTATATAATTATACCTATGCCCAATTTTCCTTATCTCAAAAGACAGAAAGGCCCTCTATCTTATAGGAATATTAGATGGAATAACTAAAATAACATTAATGATAATTAAAATTCAAATTTTGTAAACAGACCTTCTTGGAGTGTTTGTTGTGTTTCTGGCACTCTGTTTATTAATTGGACGTATTTATTTATCTATGAATGATTTAAACGGTGCCAGGAAATAAGGACTCTAATAATTTTTTTACTCTTTATATAAAATCTTAAATTACCTCATATATGCATGGCTCTATGATGAGGAAGTATAATGCAGTATGATTATCTCCTTTTTCTTATCTCCACTCTTAGACTGTGAGCTTTCAGAAACTTGGAAAGAGATTGTCCCTTGAAAATTCAAAGATAAAACATTTTGGCAAAGTTAGATTGCACCCTCAATAATGTTTGTTTAATGAATTAATACAAATAAGTAAACTATGGATTGATAAACTCCAGGAAATAGATTTAGTTAAAGATAGGTGCTTTAAAATTCAAGGAACACTATAAGGAAATAATCACCTAGATAGATCAAGGCAAAGCCTATTTAAATGCCACACAATTGGCATAGAAAAAAGTATTATAAATTCAGAGAAAGAAGGCACTTTTATGATTTAGAGTTAGATTTGAATAAAGTTCTGCAAGTGGGACCTGGAGATATGAAATAGAGAGAAGACTACTGCAAGGCAGGAGACGGCATATATCAAGACCTACAGAACTGAATAACTCTAACATCTTCATAGCATATGGTGCAGGCTGCTATGGATTCCTAAACATCTGTGTAGCAGAATGGGGAGATGAGGTTGAATGGAAACTTTGGTCTGCTTTGACCTTATTAATAGTTATCTATTGAGGTTTGAGCAAGAGTTTGCTATAAGAATTATATTTACATACTGTTCATTTACGTAAATGACAGATGGAGAGGGAAATAATTTGGGAACCTAGGACCCTTTAGGCTCATATTAAAATTCTATACCTATGGTAAAATAATCTAGGCTTAGATGATAATGTTGAGAACATAAGGGAAAACATAGATATAGGAGGTAATAAAATGAAGCCACAGGAAGAGTTAATGAAATGAGTCCAGAAAGCTACAAATAAACTTCTAATTGGAATCGTTAATAGATTTCCTAAAAATTCTGATGATTTTTTAATTTGATTGCCTAAGATTTCTCAAATGTTTGTGAAATACGATTATAGGGAGATAATAATGTTATATGAACAAATACAGGTATATGGTCACTAAGTTCAAAAAGTTGACAGTTTAAAAAATAAAACTGATTTCCTAATTCAGTGATTACTATAATGTCTAAGATATTAATACAGTAATTATTATTTGTACTGAATATAGTTGACTTATGGTGTTATATTAGTTTCAGTTGTACAACCTAGTAATTCAATATTTTTATAGATTATACTCCACTTAAAATGATTACAAAATAAAGGCTATATTTCCCTGTGCTGTATAATATGTACTGGTTGATTACTTTATATACAGTAGTTGTACTTCTTAATCCCCTACCCCTATCTCGCCCCTCCTCTCTTCTCTCGCCCCACTGGTAACCACTAGTTTGTTCTCTATATCTGTGAGTCTGTTTCTGTTTTGTTATATACCTTCATTTTTAAAATTTACTTCAGAGCTCATCTCTAGGTAGAGTTTTACTCTATCTAACCAAAGCCTGAGCCCTCGCTCCTAGGGAGCACTTTACAAATGCTAACCAATGAAAGCTTTTGTCAGTCCTTTTAAGTGTTCAACTAATCCCAAGATATAGAGGCAATTATTCACAAGTTAGTCTATTAACACATCAGTTTTGGTCACAGTGATTACCTAAATATTAATTAGTTACTATGACTAACCTCTCTACTTCAGCCTAGTCTAGCAATTGGGAATCCCAGTCCTGTACTTGAATATGGACACTATCTCCAGATAATACAGATTTCTGCTTTTATTTCAAATAAATGATTTCAAATGAAAGTAGTTTTATCATTCTTATTAAGAGAATTTTTTGTTTTAATTTATTTTTTTTCAACTCGAATTCAGAGACCTTAAAACCATCTTTGTGGGCTTCCCTGGTGGCTCAGTGGTTGAGAATCCGTCTGCCGATGCAGGGGACGCGGGTTCATGTCCCGGTCCGGGAGGATCCCACATGCCGAGGTGAGGCTGGGCCCGTGAGCCATGGCTGCTGAGCCTGCGCGTCCGGAGCCTGTGCTCCACAATGGGAGAGGCCACAACAGTGAGAGGCCTGCGTACCGCAAAAAAACAAAAACAAAACAAAAACCATTTTTGTAACAGAATTGCCTAAGGATGATAATGGATCATATTTTTCTTTATTTTATTTTATTATTTGTTTACTTTTTTGGTAAATTCCTTCATAGGCTTTAAGCATTGCATTTTAACACTCAGAAATAGAAGAATATATTTCCTCTCCAGATGATCTTTATTTTGAATATTTGTTTAAGCCTTTGAGAGCTGGAGCTCCCTGTACATTTTATCATATCAGTAATTGTTCACCTCTTTTTAAAATTTATTCTTTGCTTAAAAAAGAGCAAGCAGCATTTTTTCCAAGACTGTATATTTCCTATCATTCTCATCCCTAATTGCACAATAACAGAGTAAAATTTATTTGTAATATTTTACAACGGTGGCTTTTTCAAGAGCCAAAATATCACTGAGTTCACTAACATCTGGAAAAGACATACTAAAAATCAAACTATCACACAGGAAGAATATTGGGACTAGAGGAGATACTCCTACACAAAAGTCCTGCTTGTGGCTACATAGTTCTCTGGTTGGCACATTGAGACTTTCAAGTATTCGTCGAATTGCATTGAGAAAGGAGAGAGGACTTCTGCATGGCAGATAGGGGAAAAGTGCCCTCCCATACCCTGCCTGTATTTCAGGATTCTTTGTTCTTTGAGACTTAAAATTATGGAGTGGGGCACAAAGGAGAGCAGTAGTGTGCGTGCATAGTCAGGTGGCGTGGGTCCTGATCTCTGTCTGTTCCCCATTGTCAACACTATACTTGCCTCTTGTTCCTATTGCTTGTCCCAGGCCTACTGCTAACTTCCCTCTTTCATTAAATTTTTTTTTTGGATAATCTTATCTATTTCAGATGCTTCTTAGCTCCAGAAAAATATAGCCAGGTCCAGATTGTCTGTCTCTAATAGGATGTTTCATCGGCACTAAGTTCTAAAGTAATATTATTATCGCCAAACTCCAGCCCTTAAATATGTGGGAGGTTTTTCCTTGAAATTCTCTAAGACAATTTTAACACTTGACTTAGGCACCTAAGGCAAATAAGTCATTGATATTGATACTCTCTTCTCCACATCAATAGATGACTGAATTCTAGCCATTATACCTTTAAAAATCTTTAATATATTCCATCTCTGTTATCCTCACTTGTACTATTCCAATTACTCTTTATGAATAATTGTCATATTCATGTTGCAACTTACTTTACACTTGTTTTTCTTTATTCCTGCTAAGTGTTTTATGTATATTTCCCTCCTGCATCATTTTCAGCATGCATAATTGTATGTTTCCACCATTCATGTTAAAAAATTAATTGGCTTTAACACTATTCTATGCCTAACAGGTAGAACAGTGAAAATAAATTCACTATCTTTATTGATCTTATATTTTGGTGGGGACACCAAGAACAACTATTCACTTAAAGTAAGAGGATTTCAGACAATGATAGTGATAGTGACAAATGCCAATGACCAAATTAAACCTGGGTGACGGGATAAAGATTTTGACAGATGTGGTAAGTACAGAGTTGTCATTAGAAGGTCAAAGAAGGCTTCTACAGTAAGGAGATTTTTGACCTGAAACCTAAATGATGAAGAGGAAATCATGCAAAGGTATGGGTGAAGAATGTTTTAATAGAAGTTCACATACTAAAAAGGCCCAGGGCCGGATAAACTTGGCATATTCAAAGAGCAGAGAGAGAGAGTGAAGTGTCCAAAGGATAGTGAAAGGTGTGAAGAGTGAGGAGGTCAGAGAGTGGCAGAGACTGTATGCTTTCACTCTTGAAAGACCAAGTAAGTATTGGGTTGGCCAAAAAATCCGTGTGTTTTTTTCCGTAAGATGGCTTCAGTAGCGCTTAGTTGTCTTTAACTTCATTCAAAACTGTTTTGTTAGATTTTATTGTGGCAGCTGTCATATCAGTGTGCATTTAAAAAAATAAAACTTATCAAAATTGTTGAATTTTTGTATAGCCATTTTCATATTGAAGATGGACCAAAAAAAGCAACATTTTCAGCATATTATGCTTTATTATTTCAAGATAGGTAAAAACGCAACTGAAACGCAAAAAAAAAAAAAAAAAAAAAGATTTCTACAGTGTAATGGAGAAGGTGCTGTGACTGATTGAACATGTCAAAAGTGGTTTGCCAAGTTTTTTGATAGAGATTTCTCACTGAACAATGCTCCACGGTCAGGTAGACTAGTTGAAGTTGATAGTAATCAAATTGAGACATTGATTTAGAACAATCAATGTTATACCAAGTGGGAGATAGCCGACCTACTCAAAATATCCAAATCAAGCACTGACAATCATTTTTACCAGCTTGTTTATGTTAATAACTTTGGTGTTTGGGTTCCACATAAGTTAAGTGAAAAAAACCTTCTTGACCGTATTTCCGCATGTGATTCTCTACTTAAACATAAAGAAAACATTACATTTTTAAAACAAATTGTGACAGGCAATGAAAAGTGGTTATTGTACAATAATGTGGAACTGAAGAGATCATAGGGCAAGCAAAGTGAACCACCACCAACCACATCTTCATCCAAAGAAGGTGATGTTGTGTATATGGTGGGATTGGAAGGGAGTCTTCTATTATGAGCTCCTTCTGGAAAGCGAAACGATTAATTCCAACAAGTACTTCTTCCAGTTAGACCAACTGAAAGCAGCACTTGATAACGAAATGCATCCAGAATTAGTCAACAGAAAACGCATAATCTTCCATTAGGATAATGCAAGACCTCATGTTTCTTAGATGACCAGGCAAAAGCTGTTATAGCTTGGCTGGGAAGTTCTGATTCATCCACCGTATTCACCAGACATTGCACCTTTGGATTTCCATTTATTTTGGTGTTTATAAAATTCTCTTGATGGAAAAATTTCAATTCCCTGGAAGACTATAAAAAGCACATGGACCAGTGGTTTGCTTAAAAAGATAAAAAGTTTTGGGAAGATGGAATTAAGAAGTTGCCTGAAAAATGGCAGAAGATGGTGGAACAAAATGGTGAATACGTTTTCAATACAGTTCTTGGTGAAAATGAAAAATGTGTCCTTATTTTTACTTTAGAAACTGAAGGAACTTTTTGGCTACCACAGTAGTTCAGATTTTATTATAAATGTAGCAGTAAACTTCTGTATTATATATTTTAAGCTCTGGAAATATATGATTTGACTTATGCTTTGTAAGAATTATCTAGATGTGTGGAAAAGAACTGAATGGGTTGTTGGAGAACATATAGGAGGATGGTTAATAAATATGTGGTGTAAATAAATTAACATGATTCTGTAAAAGTTTTATAGTCATTTACTAAATTAACTCAGCAAATTTTTAGAGAATAAAATAAGAGATGAAAGTTTGGCACTCCCTCTCTCAGGAGTGAGAGAATAGAGATCTGCATAGGTCTCAGTGTGAATGAGTCAGACAATGAAGAAACACATCTTTGGAGGAGAAGATGTTTGAGCTCAATTGTGAACTTTTTGCAAAAGTGAGCTACAATAAAGACTTTTTTTAAAAAAAAGGAGGAATGTAAAATATTTAATAATTTAAAAATTGATTACGTGTTAAAATGACCATTTCAAATGTGTTGGATACATTTTGGTTAAATAAAATATTAGTAAAATTTATTTCATCTGTTTCTTTTTAAAAAATTTTTATTGGAGTATAGTTGCTTTACAATGTTATGTTAGTTTCTCTTGTACAGCAAAGCAAATCAGCTATACTTATACATATATCCCCTGTTTTTCGGATTTCCTTTCCATTTAGGTCACCACAGAGCACTGAGTAGATTTCCCTGTGCTATACGGTAGGTTCTCATTAGTTATCTATTTTATACATAGTATCAGTAGTGTATATATGTCAATTCCAATCTCCCAATTCTTCCCACCCCCCTTCCCCCTTGTTGTCCATATGTTTGTTCTCTATGTCTCTGTGTCTCTATTTCTGCTTTGTAAATAAGATCATCTATACTGATTTTTTCAGGTTCCACATATATGCGTTAATATGTGATATTCTTTTTTCTCTTTATGACTTCACTATGACGGTCTCTAGGTCCATCCATATCTGTACAAATAACCCAATTTCATTCCTTTTTATGGCTTAATAATAGTCCATTGTATATATGTACCACATCTTCTTTATCCATTACTCTGTTGATGGACATTTAGGTTGTTTCCATGTCCTGGCTATTGTAAATAGTGCTGCAATGAACATTGGGGTGCATGTGTCTTTTTGAATTATGGTTTTCTCTGCATATATGCCCAGTAATGGGATTGATGGGTCACATGGTAGTTCTATTTTTAGTTTTTTAAGGAAACTCCATACTGTTCTCCATAGTGGCTGTATCAGGAAGAGCACATGAAAAATCACATAATTATAAAAAAAAAGTACATTCAGAGGGCCATAAATCAGTGTATACACAGTGATGTACAACTAAGGGCTCTAGAGGTAAATTACCTACATTCAATTCTGAGTCCTCCAGTTACTTGCTGTGTAGTCTCTCCTCACTCACTAAATTGATGCATGTTAGTTTCATCTGTGAAATTAGAGTAAGTATACTCACTAACCTATAAAATCCTTTAGAGGATGAAATGTTGGTAAAATACTTGTTAGAGTGCCTGACAGAGAGAAGGTAATCAATAAATGGTATTATAATTTATTATTATGTTTGGTGAAATGAGGAGTGTCTTCAGCAGAAGATGGTTTAAAGAAGTGGAGGTGCCCAAAAGTGACACAAGAAAACTTTTGAAGGTGATGGATATTTTTCTATAGCGATGGTATTATAAGAATATGCATATGTCCAAATTCATCAAATTGTATACAGTAAATAGGTGCAGTTTGGTGTATGTCAATTATACATAGGTAAAGCTACAAAAAAGCTTAAAATATAATAAATAAGATTGATAATATAAATATATAGCAAATTGTAAACCATAATAATGAAAAATTAAATCTTTAAAAGAAGAAACAAAAAACTAGGAAGCATCACAGTAGGAATGGTTATTTTGCTTTATTAGTAAGTATTGACTTCATCATGAAAACAACTGGCAGCCAGTCACAGTTTCTATGCAAAACTTACGTAATCAAACAGATTTCTCAGAGAAATCATGTGAATCACATGGTAGGGAATGAATTACATGGCAGGACAAATTTTATCAAACTGCTCAGTTGGAAATTTGTTCTAACTCAAGTGGGAAATGCTGAAAGTCTGCACCAAGTCACAGGGGGTGGAGACAAAAAGAGGGTATGCAGAGAAATATTTAGGAAATATACTTTACAGTGCTTGGAGTTTCACTGAATTTCTAGAATATGTGAGGAGCCTAGGAAAATAGTATTTATCAATATAATATTTATCCATTTTCTTTTCCAGAAATGACTATGTGGCAGCTTCTTTACATACACAATAGCCAATTCTCATAATGATCTTTTAAGGCAAGTCTTACTACCATGTTATAGTTGAGGGAATAGGGCTCAATGGGGTTAATAACTGCACATGAATACACACAACTGGTAAGTGCTAGAACCTGAGTTTGAAGCAAGATTTGTCAGGTTTCAGAGCCCATGCAATTTCCACTAAACATGAGTCCTTCTGTCTAATTGGGAGCTAATGGAACTGGTGAATGGAGATACATTTCATCAGGTTTGGAGTACATCAGGAGGTGCACATTCTCACAGAAAATGTGGTAGGTTAAATTTTAGACATATTCATTTGAGTTACTACTGGGACATAAAAATAAAAAAATGGTTCATTTGTTAGAAGTATGAGATGACTGAAACTCCATGTGATTAATTAATAGGTCAAAAGTCACTCAGAAAAATAGAAGAGCAAGGATTTTATTTTGATCTGACTCCAAGTCCATATTCATTGCCTGTTCTTTCCCCCACCCATCAGCGTAGTCATTATTCTCCCTAGGAGGAGTGCTTCCTTCACCCGCTGATCCAGCCAGATAGTTACTTTTTCTATTTTCTCAGTAATTTACACAAGCTGCTACTAAAGCCTTAATATCATTATGTTTCAACTATTTGTTTAGTGTTTTTTCCCTAAATATTTGTAAATGTCTAGAATTTGGGAGCAATAATATTTACTTTTATATATACAATGCAGGCTCCCAGTATCTATTTCTAGAATAAAGTGATTAATGAAAGAGATAAAAATATAGTGGCCAGAAACCAGGAAAGTGGGCTATTTTATAGAGTACTTTTAAATTTTATTTATTTATTTTTGGCTGTGCTGGGTCTTCGTTTCTGTGCAAGGGCTTTCTAGTTGCAGCGAGCGGGGGCCACTCTTCATCGCGGTGCACGGCTCTTTCACTCTCACGGCCTCCCTTGTTGTGGAGCACAGGCTCCAGATGCACAGGCTCAGTAGTTGTGGCTCACGGGCCCAGTTCCTCCATGGCATGTGGGATCCTCCCAGACCAGGGCTCGAACCCGTGTCCCCTGCATTGGCAGGCAGATTCTCAACCACTGCGCCACCAGGGAAGCCCCTAGAATACTTTTTAAAATGGCACCGTTATGTCTTCCTGTTCAAAGGACAGGTTGAACTATCTGAATTCACAGCTCTGCCCTCATGTATGTAAGCTTTGCCCTGTAGAAAGAATGTCTTTAGAAGGCTGTGCTGAAGTTCAGCCTATGCCATTCAACAGCAAAGCAGGAATATCACAGCCCATCACTTCTAAAAGTTAATGTACCATCCTTCACAAGATCCTCTCTAGACTAATATTGCCAAAGTTTAAATGACATTAATATAGAAGTTCATGACTGCATAATGTAGTTTATAATACTGAGGACACACTTTAACAGCAACAACCATTCTTCTCATATTTTCATTGTCTTTTAGATATAAAAATTGCTCTTGTGGAAAATTGTCATTTCCCAAAGGTACAATTCTTTATGATGGGGCTACATGGGGTACAGAATAGCTGAAACCTGAGTAAGGAACAAAACAGTAGATAAAGAAAGCAATTGCAATCTAAGGACAGTTAAATTCTAACAATTGGCTTTCTCATGTCCTGTTTTCTGTACAAAACAAAGAACATGAAGCTCTATGAGTTATTTTCTCTGTATTCCTATGAGTGCATCCTGTGTTTGAACGTACTTATGTTTGTGTATCTTATCTCTTGCTGTTTTTCTGGTTATTATCTTCTATTTTACTGATGATGGCAGATATTAAGTATCTCCTAAATGATCCTGGACTTCAAGTGACTCTATGACTTTGTTGATACTTAAATTTTAGGGGGCGATATATGAGGTATTCAAGCTGCTTGAAGCTCATTATTCATGACTAGGGCATTTGTTTAAGTTCCTATGTACTTGCCTACTATAAGGAACTAGGCTAGATATGTTAAGTCTTCAAGAGGACTCTATAGCATTGCTTATAAGTCCTGTATTACAGTCAGGATTAAGAAACCCTTTGGGCTTCCATTCCTCTGAGTGTTATTTGGTCTTCCAGTAAGGAGGGCATTTTATTAATAAATATCCCTTTTTGCCAATCTAATAGCTGATGAGGAAACAGAACCCTTTCACTTGAAAACAAATTATTTCACTCTTCCTCACAACAGCATCACATTCCAGAATAGAGGCCTTAACAACACCATTTAAAAATTTAAAAATGAACAATATATGCCAAGTTGCATTTAGAAAATGTCTCTCCCAAATCAGTATTTTTATCTTCATTTGTATCATTCAAAAATCATGATTGCCAATTCAAATTGATCACGATCAGTGGTTAGAAATTATTTGAGGCAAGTGAATAACATAAATGTAATTCAAGGAAGTTTTTAAAAACAAAGTGTCAAGCCGCTTAAATATTCAGAAGTACTCAAACTGTTTATTTTCACATGACAAACTTTCCTCATTTATTTATTCAAATTAAACCACATAGAATTCTGCTGTGTCAAGAGAACCTAAAGAGAATTCTTAAAACCATGTTACTTTAGAGTTCTAAGGTCAAATGACTTTCAGAAAACCTAGATTAAATAAAGTTGGATAGATCCTTTGGTGGTTTAACAGTATGTTCGTGATCCTTTGGTCTTCTTCCCTTTGAGAGGTAGGTCTTAAATCCCTTCACATCAGTATGGGATGGACTTAGCGACTGGCATCTGGTGAATAGCATATGGAAAAAATGTATAAATTCCTAGATTATGTTGTAAAAGGCATTGAAGCTTCCTCCTTGCTTCACTCTCTTAGCTTACTTGCTTTGGGGGAATCCAGTTACTGTCATGAGGATGGTTAAGCATCTCTGTGGAGAGGTCCACGTGAATAGTCACTGAGTCCTCTCCACACTGATTGCCAGCAAGTGAGTGAGCTTCCTTGAATCAGATCCTCCAGCTTCAGTCAAGCCTTCAGATAACTGCAAGCCCTAGTCAGCATCCCAACTACAATCTCATAAGACTCTCAGCCAGAACCAAGCAACTAAACTGCTCCCAGAGCAGTTTAGCTCTTGATCCAGAGAAACTGTGAGAGATATTACATGTTTACTGGTCTTTTATGCTAAATTTTGAGGTCATTTGCTGTGCAGCAATAGATAACAAATAGAGATTCTTTTACTCCAGAACTTCTCAGAGCTTTAATAGGTTGATGTGCTTTAGCTCTAAAAGAAAAACCTAATAATACATCATGCAGTGCAAGTATATTTAACCATAGTACTGATTCCTCAAGTGCATTTCTTGGAATTATAACTTTGCTGAACAAGTGTATGAATAGAAAAGTGTATGTATAAAAACTAGTATTTTTGGTAGCCAATGTGGGCCAGTAATTTTCTGTGTGTAAATCCTCATCAAAATATTATAATGCATTATTTATGCCATTTAGCACTTAATAGTGATAAGGCTAAAAGGGAAAAGAATTTTCCCCCTCATAAGCCATAGTTATTTTTCATGCCATTTTGTTAGAAACCCAGGATTTATTCAACTTAGTGACATAGGGGACAGAAGAAGTGGATTTTCAAATAATTACTTTTGGGCATCAGTTTTTTTTAAGTTATGCGGAGGTGGCTGGAATTGTTGATAAGAATGCTCTTTTTAAGCGTGAAAATTCTGATTGTACTATATGAACTGAAAATCAGAAAAAAAATATTTTCAGTGAATATTTTATTTCAATAACATAAATATTAAATTTTAAAATAATTTCAGACTTTGCAATGGAAAGAACCCACTAATTTGAATCACAAGTTGTAGTTTTAAATTACTCTTCCAACATTTACTAGCTATATCAGATGTGTCCATTGGCAAGTAAAAGGAATTCTGGCGATATATTAATGATGCTTGTTATCTCAAATAACCAGAAGTCCAGAGGTAAGCTGTTATACAGTAAGTTAATACAGTGACTCAGTAATGCAAGGGTCTGATCAACTTCTGTGTAATTCTCTTGACATGTATCCTATTTGCTACTTGGCTACAGTAACTCCCAGCATCAAGTCCTAACAAAAATAAGTGCAAAGCCTAGAAGGTGGTCTTTATCCTGTGTTATTTATAGGAGCAAGAAAAACAGTCCCAAGAGTCCCCTTTCTATCTTAGTAGTTTAGGTTATGTCATTACAATTATCAAGATTGGTTTTTAGAAATTAACATTTAACTCCTTTGTCTTGGGAGGGACCCATGAAACATATATCTTCCAATAATTGGACAAGATTAGAGTTGTACTTTTTAAGCAATAAATTAGGTGACAGGAACCTATAAGATCAGCAAACAATGCTGAAATATTGATGTGACATTGAGTATTACATAATTTAAATATTCTCTTTCCTTCAATTCCCTTACATGTTAAATTAAATAATGCCTGCATTAAAGGGCTATTATTATTATTACATGGTGTAATATGTTTTTTTAATATGCCTCAGAAGGATCTAAATGCATAGAATGAATTCACATATATATATGCATGAATAAATGAATTTGGACTTTTTATTAATGATATTAATGAATACTGATTTCCCTCCAGTTGTCCTAAATTGGTAAAAATTGGCTCTATTGGAGATATTAGGGCATTACAAACTATATGGTAATTTTGTGACTATATTTCCTCAATTTTCATTTCATATTATTAGCATAATATCCCTTGGGTCCTTAAATATACCTAAAGGGCAATTTTATCTACATGCCAGATCCTATTCATACCCTTTACTTTCATTTTGTAACAACTGTGATGTGAAAGCACAGATTGCTGCCTTGCTGCAAAAGTTCACTTGAGCATAGTTTTGTTGTTATCTATGAGGACAGGTGGTTTGAAAGTAGTCTGACACTTCTGCACACCCAGAAGAATGCACAGTGAATGCTCCGTCATGTTCATGAACTGAACAGAGATCACTGCCAACATCAGAAAAATGACTGCTGTTGCTATAAGAAACACAATTATGATATCCTGCCTTGAATAATAGAACTGCTGTTTTAAAACTAGTACATCTAATAAGAAGTCATACATTGTATGTATTTACTTTAGGGAAGAAAAAAAAATTCCATGACCTTGATAGTATTAAATCTTAAGGGATTTTGTGAAGAATTGCTAGAGTTACAGTGTGAGATCATTAGAATGTCATTTTATCAGGCATTTGATTAGCTGTCTTCCTAGTTGAGGAGCCAAGAGATGCTTTCAATCTGGTTGTTTCTATTTTGCTTAGATACTCTTGCTTAGGAATACCTAGAGGTATTATTTAAATTCAGGAATTTAGGGACATAAATATAATTGATTTAGGGACATTAAATCATGGTATGAACTAGATATGACTTGGCAAGCCAATTTAAAAACATGTAAGTAGGGCTTCCCTGGTGGCAAAGTGGTTAAGAATCCGCCTGCCAATGCAAGGGACATGGGTTCGAGCCCTAGTCCGGGAAGATCCCACATGCCGCAGAGCAACTAAGCCCATGCACCACAACTACTGAGCCTGTGCTCTAGAGCCCGTGTGCCGCAACTACTGAAGCCCGCACACCTAGAGCCCGTGCTCCGCAACAAGGGAAGCCATCGCAATGAGAAGCCCATACGCCGCAATGAAGAGTAGCCCCTGCTCACCGCAACTAGAGAAAGCCCACACACAGCAACGAAGACCCAACACAGCCAAAAATAAATTAAAAAAAAAAAGAACATGTAAGTACATAGCCAATTAAACATAATTAGAAAACACTGAGTATTTAAGCTAGTTTTATACTATCAATCCTTCTTTTTAATATGATTTTCTTAAAATCCAGAGGCATGAGTGACTATAAGATTATAGTTTCAAAATGTACAGGACACTAATTCTACAAATGTTTTGTAAAATAAAAGGCCTCTGTTATTAAGTTTGGCCAGAACTGCTTACTATAAGCTCTGGGGAAATTCACAACATTTGTATATTAGAAAGCCTGTTTAAGTTTATTCAAAAGAGACATGTTCAATATTAAGACAGCATTGCTCAAACTCACTTGACAAATTAATACTTTTCATTCATATCACCTTTAACTTCCTGAAAGAGTCTTTATACTCCTACTCTCTCTACTGAGACCATCAGATCTGTTTTCATTGATAATTTCAAAATTATCAATGACCTTCAAGTTATTAAATTTAATGGATATTTCTGGAGTATGTTCTTCTATGACATCTAGGCTGTATTTGATACACACACTCGCTCCTTCCTCCATGGGGAAAAAAAAAGTCCTTCACTTGGCTTTTGGAACCCACTCTCCTGGTTTTCTTGCCTATTTGGTAGCTCCTTCTCAGTCTCCTTTGAAGGTTCCAGATTTCTCAGATCTCTTAAAATTGGAGTGCCTCAGGGCTCAGTAGTTTGTCTTTATCTCTTATTTATTTATGATCACTAAAAATTCCATTTATATATTGATTGTTCATAGATTTTCTATAATCTCCAGCCTGAAATCAAGATAGGTTTGTTGAACCATATCTCCTCACTTGTCTGGTTATATCTCTAACTCAGCATGTCTAGTTGAACTCCAAATCTTGTCCCCTCAAACTTGCTCCACCTGTGATTTTCTTCATCTCAATTGTTAGCACCTCCATCAAACCCTAAACCTCAGGGTTATCTTTGTTTTCTCTCTCTGTCTCTGTTGGTCACTCTCTCTCTCTCTCTCTCTCTCTGTCTCCCTCTCCCCCATTCTCTTCCCCCACCTCTTCACCCAACTCCTAAGCAAATTCTACTGACCATCTTTGTCCAAGCTACCATTATCTCTTTTTTTGTAAATTGCAGTATAGTTGATTTACAACGTTATGTTAGTTTCAGATGTACAAGAAAGTGATTTACACACACACATATATATATATGTATATATTCAGATTCTTTTCCCTTATAGGTTATTACAAAATATTGAGTATAGTTCCCTGTGATATACAGTAGGTCCTTGTTAGTTATCTATTTTATATATAGGAGTGTGTACAACTGTAAACGTTAACCTAAAACTCCTAATTATCTCATCTCTTGGCTAGTTTCGTAACTTCCTAATGGTTCTAAGCATATCAGCTTGCTCTTTAGCTCAGAATCCTGCATCCTGCAGTAGTTCCCCATTTTATTCAGATTACAGGCCTGCATATAAGACTGGCCTGTATGGTCTGGCCTCTTTCCAGCTTTATGAATTCATGTCTTATATTTCTCCCTTTTATATACTCTACCCAGCCACATGGGTTCCTAACTGTTCTTTGAACAATATATGTACACTCTATCTTAGGGCCTTTGCACTGGCCAAGTTTCCTGCATAAAAATGTTCTCCCATCTCCATATCTTTCTGCTGATTCCTTCATCTTTCTCAGGTCTTTGCTGAAATGTCACCCTCTCATTGTGCTCTGCCCTCACCACTCTAGTTTAAATTATAATCTGTGCCTTTACAAAAAGTGCTTTCAGTTCCAAAATGCTGCTTTTATTTTTCAGTGTTTCTATAATACTTATTTAATAATAGTTCATGTACTTTATTTATCATATTCTTTTTTTTTTTCTGAGTCCCATCAGAATCTATGTTTCACAAGGGCAGAAAACTGGCTCATTGATAATGTTTCAAGTGCTTATAACATTTGGGGTTT
>NW_006773247.1:1264694-1283086 GCF_000442215.2 Lipotes vexillifer | reverse complement strand
TTCAGCAGATGAAAACTATTATATATAGGATGGATAAACAACAAGATCCTACTGTATAGTACAGGGAACTATATTCAATATGCTGTGATCAGCCCTAATGGAAAAGAATATGAAAAAGAATATATATATGTATAACTAAGTCACTTTACAGCAGAAATTAACACAGCATTGTAAATCAACTATACTTCAATAAAATTTAAAAAAATTCCTAGTGCATGAGAGATGGTCAATATATATTTGCTGAATACGTTAATTAAATATCATTCATTCATTTAATCACTTAATGAAAGTAAGAAAAATAAACACTCTTTTTACAAAATAATGAAAACATAACAAAGCCAGCGATATACTTTTGCCCAATAGAGTAAGACACAGCAGGGAACTGCAATAAATAGTTATTATAAATTTTAATTTTAGATAGTATGAATGAAGACTTAAAAAGTTACAAGATGCTTATGGAGAATATGTGAGTAAATAGAGTAAGTCAATAAATATTCTAGAATATATTCCATTTTTTCCAGTTTTAGTGAAATATAATTGACATATAACATTTTATAAGTATAAAGTATACAATGTAATGATTTGAGATATATATATAGGTATAGATATAGATATAGATATATAGAGAGAGAGAAAGAGAGAGAGAGAGAGATGATGACCTCAGTAAGTTTAATTAACATCTATCACCTCCCATAGTTAGAAGTGGAATTGCTGGATTATACTGTAGTTCTATTTTTAATTTTTTGAGGAATCTCAATGCTGTTTTCCATAGTAGGTGTACCAGTTTACATTCCCCCAATAGTGAACTTTACTATTCCCTTTACTCCACATCCTTGCCAACACTTGTTATTTCTTGTCTTTTTGATGATAGCCATTCTGACATGTGTGATGTGATATCTCATTATGGTTTTGATTTGCATTTCCTTGATGATTAATGATGTTGAGCATCTTTTCTTGTACCTGTTGGACATCTGTATGTCTTCTTTGGAAAACTGGTTATCCCAGTCCCTTGCCCATTTTTAATTGGATTATTTGTGTGTGTGTATGTGTGTGTGTGTGTTTGCTATTGAGTTGTATGACTTACTTTTTTATTTTGGATATTAACTCCTTATTGGATTTGTGAAAATATTTTCTCGCATTCCATAGGCTGCATTTTCATTTTGTTGATTGTTTCTTTTACTATGCAGAAGCTTTTTAGTTTGATGTAGTTCTATTTATTTTTTTATTTTGTTGCTTATGCTTTAGGTATCATATTCTAAAAGTCATTACCAAAACCAAGGTCAAGTAACTTTTCCCTATGTTTTTGTCTAGGAGTTTTATGGTTTCAAGTCTTACATTTTTTTTTAACATCTTTATTGGGGTATAATTGCTTTACAATGGTGTGTTAGTTTCTGCTTTATAACAAAGTGAATCAGTTATACATATACATATGTTCCCACATCTCTTCCCTCAAGTCTTACATTTAAGTCTGTAATCCATTTCCAGGTAATTCTTGTGAGTGTTGTAAGGTAGGGGTCTATTTTTATTCTTTTTTATGTGAATATCCAATATTCTCAGCCCTATTTATGGAAGGCACTGTATTTTCTTCATTGAGTATTCTTGGCTCCCTCATCAAATAGTAGTTGACCATATGTACATGGGTATATTTTTGGATCCTTTATTCTGTTCCATTGATCTGTACGTATGTCTTTATGCCACTACCATACTTTTTTGATTACTACAGCTTTGTAATATAGTGCATGATAACACTAATGCAAAATATAACTAACTTCATATACATTAGTGAATCCATATGAATGAAAACAATAATATATTTTAGAAGAAATCCATAATCAAAAGAATTGCTTGACATGGAAATTTGGTGAGTCATAGGAGAAAACATGTTTTATTTGTATGTAATCTTGTTCTGAAGAAGTTATTGGGGCCTCACTTTCCTCATCTGTTAATTGAGGGGATAGAAACACATCAGTGGTTTAAACACTATTTAGCAAAGTCTTAGCTGATACCTTAGAAGCACCTTAGAGCCCAAGAGAGGTGAAGTGCATAATAGAACATATGGGAAAAGGTTAGCTTATTCTTCCATAACTTCACCCAAAGACATTATGTTTTTTGGATACAAGTCAGATTTGGTATGAAATTTTCTTTTAAGGAGGTTTCTACCACTAAATTCTAAAATTTGAGCACCACTGCATTTTTAAATACCTAAAATATCTTGTGACTCAAATATTTTTCCTTGATTTGATTTACTGAGAGACCACAGTGTACAGTAAATTATGCTAAATGAAATACAAAGAAATATAGGTGTAAGAGTAGATTGCTTCATTCAAAGAACTTATAACCTTTTCTTACAGAGTCTGACATTAAAGGTAGAGAGTATTTAGCTACATTTTCATTGAAGAGTACAGAAGGGGAGAGACGATCATTTATTGCCTGAAAGAAAAGTTGTATTATTTTGTTTTAGCAATCAGTCTTTTCCTAGGAAGAGAGGAAAAGCAGAGAGATAATCTGTGTAGAGTTTAAGAAATTGGGACTCTCAAGGATTGATGGACTTTGCGAAGTGGTCGTGTTTAGGGATCAGTTGAACTTCAGCTTGAAAGCATGTTACAAAGTGGAGATTGTTCTGATTGGCTGACATTTAGAAGCCTGGGCAGTGGAAAAAGGCTGTTGCTGCTTGACTGATTCTAAGAAGTGTGCTGCTGGAGGAAGTTTCATTGATCAAATATGATGGCCTTAAAACTAACTCAGGTAGTTACTTGTTGCTATGGCCAGAAACAGTCTTTTCCTAGAAAGACGGGAACTTATTCTCAAGAGAGATAGAAAATACATGTTTCCTTCCACACTCAGCAGTGTGCCCAAGTCATGTTTCCTTACATTTTCTCTTTTTATTAAAACTCCAAACTAAAAAACTGGTAGAATTCTGGCCAAAAGTCAAAGTACATTTAATGTATGAGTTGAGAAGAGGAGTTAGTATGCTGCTGGGCAGCAGATTATTTTTCTTTTTCAAATATGGGGATATAAATTGAGCAGTCCAAAGAAAAAACATAGGTCATGCCAATAAGAATGATCATATTTAAAAAAAAAAGTAGCAATCTGCAAACATGACATAGCTTTGGTGCTTGTCATAATATAAAGCTTTGGGTGTGAATGCCAGAAATGTTCAAAGAAAGGAAAACAATGTGAAAAGTATAATAAAATTGAGATCTTGTTCTGGATATTATACTCAGAACAATGTCCATTTTAACACTGGGCAAACATTATGTTGGGGAAATACAATAAGAATTATATTGCATCAGCATAATCTCAAAATGGCTTTAGAACACAGATCAGAAATGTAAACATGTATAGCATCCATTAGCAATTCATTAAGGAGTGGAGATACCTTTAAAGAACAGAGTGATATTTAATTTCATCATGTAGGGCCAGTTAATCAAATATTATTGATTATCACTTTTGATTCTTACATAGAAGATTACATAGTCTTGATTTATTGACCAACAAATTCCTATTACAATTTGTTCCTCTAGCAAAGTAGATAATTCGTTTCAAGACCCATCCACAAGAAATATTTTCAGGCTATGTTTTTTGTTTGTTTTGTTTTGCTTTAGTGTTTTTTAAAACATTCTTGACTATTTGTATGAATAGTATGTTTGAGGACTTTTTATTATTTTGGTAATTCAAAAGATCTGCCAAAACACTCACACATAAACACATATACATATGTACATACCAATGTATGTGTCTGTCTATCTATATATATGCACAAATGTACAGCATTTCCTAAATATATACAAAGAAAAATTTACTTAGAAAACATAGGTTTTAGGAATTAGGTATTTATACTTTTTACCAGTTTGGGACACCTCAAATATCACACCAAATCTTATCTATGTATTTTCTTCTAGTTTTCTAATGAATTTTACCTTTTTTTGGTATTATATGACATTATGCACTGGTCATATATTTAAGGTTCTATAATAATAATTCATTTTATTGTCTTCATTATAATTATAAAATAAGATTAGCCTTATTTTGTTTTCTTATTGTAAAAATAGTACAATTATAAATCAATCAAATGAACAAATAAAGATATATTAAGGGGAACTGCTGAAGCATAGTACTTAAACACATGGGCTCTGCAGTGAGGCTACTTGGCTTAAAATCCCAGCTCAACACTCATTTGCTATAGTATATTGGGCAAGTCACTTTATATTTCTAAACATTTGTTTCCTCGGTTATACAATAGAGATGGTGCTAGCAACTACACCAAAAGATTCTGTTGAGTGTTAAATGGGAAGATTAATGTAAAACACTTCACAAATTTACTTGTATATAGAAGCAATCAGTTGAGGTCTTTGTTGACCAGTCAGTGGAGGCAGGCTGCCCAAAAAAGGGGATGTGACCTTGGATGCAGTGACTCTTTTCAACTGAGGCAATTCTGAAGAGGGATGATAGCCAGAACTGCCTTCACGTACATGCAACTCCCATAGTCACACAGGACCCACACTCAAAAAGACCCACACTTAGTTTAACACCCTGCTGTCTCTGTCCTAAAATTCTTTTTTTTTTTTTTCTGCGGTACGCAGGCCTCTCACCGCTGCGGCCTCTCCCGCTGTGGCGCACAGGCTCCGGACGCGCAGGCCCGGCGGCCATGGTCCACGGGGCCAGCTGCTCCGCGGCACGCCGGATCCTCCCAGACCGGGGCACGAACCCGCGTCCCGGGCATCGGCAGGCGGACCCTCAACCACTGCACCACCAGAGAAGCCCCGTGGCTGGTTTTAAAAAATTTAAAAATGCAATTGATTCTACTCATATTTCAATTAAATAAAAATTAAAATAATACTGAAATGTAGTTTTCCACCTACCCAATGGGCAGCAACCTAAAAGTTTGATGTGTGCTGGGAAACAAACTGTCATACATTGTTGGTGACAGTATAAATCGGTTGAATGCAATATAATTCATCTGTGCAAACAGCAGAAAATAATTTATTGAGACTTTACTGTATATCTCACTAAGTTGCTGAAAATGTTGAGAGTAGTTTAAAGGTTCATCATTAGAACCATAAGCAGAATATGTCATAGAATTAGCCTAGCAAGGACATCATTGCTCAGATCTCTGAAGCACTGGATTCAGCTGCCTCAATATTAGGGACCCTAGACACATCATCTCTGCTGGAGTCATGACAGTGCTGCCAAATGTGATGGACATAATGTGCCCCTATAGCCTGGTTGTTGTTGTGACTTCCATTTCTTCATTATTCTCTGCCTTTTTACATCACTTATTCCTGCTTCGAAGCCCAGCATAGATCACAAACCCTCATGCTAGTCTTGTGGAAAGCTCAAATTTGAATATTGATTTCCTTCAATGGGAGATTTATTACGTTGCACCAAGCACTGACTATCACCCTCCACCCTTTGCTTATCTATAAGCAATAGAGAGCAAACAGGCCAAGAAGAAAGTAGAAGCCTAGTGCTTTTAAAAGTGGAATCATAGGGTTAGAACATGACACTGAAGTTCAGGGTTTCAAAGATAAAAAGCTGAGGGGTCCAGGTTCTGAAGAAAAAAAAAAACAAAGAGGTTAGCTTAATATTCTATACCACTTATCCTCTCAAGGCATTTTCGTATTTATGTGCATGGACTAAGAGATCAGCAAGACCAAAAGAAACTTGAAGCTAAGAGTCCTGAAAACTAAGCAGAATCTTTGGTTGTCTTACAGTATTTGGGTTTTAAAAGGTGGAGTACAGGCCATGGCTAGTATGAGTAGCTCTAGTAAATATTTCAGGTTTGTAGCTGAGTCCCATGAAACTAATAAAAACAAACCATAAATAGACAAGTCCCTATAAAGTCTGAATCCCATTATACCTATTATAATTGTCAGATGAAAATTAAATCCTTTCTGGGGGAAGATAGACCCACGTATGATCAAGACTGTGGAGTTATTAAAAACATTAAAACAACTGTAGCTAACTGTACCTAACAAGATGAGACTTTCATAGGAGAATTCAAAACGAGGAGATAAATTGGACAACCAGGAAAAAAGAAAATACAATAGAGCAATTACTATCTCAGTAGGTGGTTTTAACAGCAGATTGGATGAACAAAAAGAGAGAATCAGTAAAGTATAATATAGGTCAGTACTATCTGAAGAGAAAATGGATGAAAAATGGAGAAAAGAGCATAAGAAACATTTGGGACAAAGATCAAAGTGTCAATCATCCTAATTAACATACTAGGAGATAGGGCAGAGTGGAGTGAAGCAGGGCAAAGCGAAGAAGGATATCAAGGATTTAAGAGTAGTTACACACCCCCAAATATGATGAACATAAGACCATGCCTAGAAAAATAATTGAAAATTGATGAAAAACAAAAGATAAAATCTGAAAAGCAGCCAAAGAAAAAAATAACACTACCTTCATATGAGCAATAATAAGATTGACAGATGCATTTTCAAAAGAAATATCTGTATGTGGAGTTATTGTGTCCTTATACTTTATTGTAATTTTTAGAAATAGCTTATTAAGTTAGATTACCATATTATTTAAGGTAATAAATAGTTCTTTTAGCAGTGTGGTGGTCGTGAGTTGCAATCCATTTATCCCTCTTCAGTATTAAAGATGTTTTTAGCCCAGCTGATGCAACTGTTGCCGGCATCCAGCACTCAGCTGTCAACCCTTAATAGAGATTACCACCGTCATGCTTCATGATTGCGTCAACTAAAGATTATCACAAAGGTTATGACCCCATCTCTGATTGGTCCACATCCAGTGATTGCTCAACACATGCGTAAAAATACCCTGCATTCTCACTCAGTCTTGGAACAACTCAGATGGGTCACCCCATCCTCAGTACTCCCTGCAGAGGTAGCTGGGCCCTTCCACTGAAACTGCATTGCACCTTGACTTCTTCCTCTGATCCAGCTTTCTTCTTTCCTCATGCAAGGCTCACAACCCCGGGAGAACTCCTTAGTAAACCGCCTGCTCTCTGCTTTGTGCTTCAGAGTCTCCTTCTCAAAGAAACCAACTTGTGACAAGTAGGTTCCATATTTTTTCCCTCTTCTTGGGGCAGACCTTTATTCTTGGTTCAATTGAAATAACTTTGCATGCTGTTTACTCTCTCAACCTATTTATGATGTTTTGTACTAGATATTTATATAGAAACTAGAATAAGATTTCTATAGCAAAGAGATATATAAATCAAATAGGAATAAAAGAAAGAGTATCAGAGGAACAAAGATAAAAGAGCTACAGATTGGAATCTCTCTATTCACCTAAGTGTAGCAGTTTGGTATGGTTATATATCATTTGGTAAAAGAGGAAATGGGATTGATTTCCAAGGGTCTGCATGAGAGCTTTAAGGAACTTTTGACTATCACTAAGGGATGCTGCTATATTTGAACTGTGGAAAGTTCAGAAATAACAAGAGTAAAACCAATGAATCACCAAAGTAGTAATTAGTAAAGTTTAAGTACATGGGAGCACTCAAACCAAACATGGAATGAAGCCCAGGGGTATATTTTTATAAAGCAGTTTATACAGTGAGAAGGCAGTGACTGTTTTTTACTATGATTGGTTATAAAACTAGAATTTTCTGAAATGATAGGAAATTGGTTAGTAGTTATCTTGTATCAATTTGGGGAAATTTTTAAAAGTTTTGCTTAAAATTTCCAGATGCATAAACAAAAAGTGACCCAGGTCAAGTTAATCTTGCAAAATAAGCTAAATTAAGCCTTGCTTATAGGACTAAACTGATTTCATCTGCTCAGGGAATTTTCAAGAATGGTCTCCATTTTTTGTTTTTTTGTTTTTTTGTTTGTTTTAACATGATGTGATGTCACAGGTATTGAGCAAGTTAAGCAAGACAGGTGTTTTAGAAAAATATATTTACCTGTCATAGTGTGATTGTCATGTATTTTTCTGTTTAGCATTTGAGAGATAAAATGTTAAATACCTGTTTATTTTTGCAATGAAGTTGGTATTAGTTGACTATTTTTTTATAAATATACCCCTTTTTAATTAATTAATTAATTATTGGCTGTGTTGGGTCTTCGTTTCTGTGCGAAGGCTTTCTCTAGTTGCGCCGAGCAGGGGCCACTCTTCATCGCGGTGCACGGGCCTCTCACTATCGCGGCCTCTCTTGTTGCTGCGCACAGGCTCCAGACGCACAGGCTCAGTAGTTGTGGCTCATGGGCTCAGTTGCTCCACGGCATGTGGGATCTTCCCAGACCAGGGCTCGAACCCGTGTCCCCTGCATTGGCAGGCAGATTCTCAACCACTGCACCACCAGGGAAGCCCTACTTGACTATTTTTAAAACATTTTATTGAGACATGATTAGCATACCTTCCAACTGACCCATTCAAAGCTTGCAATTCAATTTTTTTTTTTTTAGTGTATTCAGATAGGTTCAGTGACACCAGTCAATTATAAAACATTTTTATCACCACAAAAGGAAACCCCATACCTTGTGACTATCATCCCGTTAACCCTTTGATCTCTACACCCATCCCTAAGCAATTATTAATCTTTCAGTCTCTCTGTATTTTTCTGGTCTAGTCATTGCATGTGAATGCAATCATAAAATACGTGATTTTTTTAACTACGTTCATTTACCATATGTTCTCAAGATTCATTCATCTCGTATGTATCAGTACTTCATTGCTTTTATGTCTGAATATTCTTTTGTATGGGTATACCATATGTTGTTTATTCATTCTGCAGTTGATTTATGGATTGTTTCCACCTTTTGTTTTTATGAATAATTTTGTTGAAACATTCATGTACAAGTTTTTGTGTGGACATATGTATTTATTCCTCTTGGGTTATAGGAAAACTCGACTTTTAATCAGTAGAGAAACTACCAGAGTGTTTTCCAAAGTGTCTAGACTATTTTACATTCCCACCAGCAGTGTACCAATATTCTGATTTCTCTATTTTTTGACAAACACTTGTTGTCTTCCTATAATACTCTAACCAACTCATTGACTTATGAGAAGTGGTGTCTCATTGTGTTCTGGATTTGCATTTCCATGATAACTAATGATGTCAAGCATCTTTTCATGTGCTTACTGGCCATTTGTATATCTTCCTGGAAGACATAACTATTCATATCATTTGCTCATCTTTTAATTGGGTTGTCTGTGTTTTATTATTAAGTTGTAAAATTTCTTTATATATTCTTGATACAAGTCCCTTATCAGATAAATGATTTGCAAGTATTTTTTTCCTATGCTGTGTGTTTTCAGTTTCTCGATGGTGCTTTGAAGCAATAAGTTTTTAATATTGATTAATCCAATTTTTTTGTTTGTTGCCCATGTTTTTGTGTCACTTCTAAGAATCCTTTGCCAAACCTAAGGTAAAAGAGATTTACCCTTTTGTTTTCTTACAAGAGTTTTATAGCCTTACCTCTTATATTTAGGTCTTTGATCGATTTTGATTTAATTTTTAAATAGGATGTCAGGTAAGGGCCCACCTTAATTTTTTGCACGTGGCTATTTAGTTGTCCCAGTATCAGTTGTTGAAAAGATTCTTCTTTTCTCTTTGGGTGGTCAGGGCACCTTTGTAGAAAATCATTTGACCATATGTGTGTGAGGATTTTGGATTTTCAGTTTTCTTCCATTGAACTACATCTCTGTTCCTCTATCAGTATCATACTGTCTTGATTACCATTGCATTGTAGTAAGCTTTGAGGTTGGGAAGTGTGAGGTCAGATACTGCAGCGGTCCCCAACCTTTTTGTCACCATGGACCAGTTTCATGGAAGACAGTTTTTCCATGGACTGGGGGGCGGGGCAGGGGATGGTTCAGTCTATAACGCCAACGATGGGGAGCAGTGGAGAGCAAGTGGCAGATGAAGTTTTGCTCACTCACCCACTGCTCATCTCTTGCTCTGCAGCCCGTGGGAGGCAGGGGCTGGAGACCCCTGATATACTGTGTTTTATTTTTAAAAGTTGTTTTGGCTCTTCTGGGTCCCTTATAATTTTATATGAATTTTAGAATAAGCGTGTCCATTTCTGTAATGAAGTCAGCTGGCATTGTAATGTGGAATGTGTTGAACTTGTAGATAAGTTTGGGGAGTGTTGCTATTTTAACAAGGTAAGTCTTTCAGTCATGAACATGGATTATTTTTCCATTTATTTAGATATGGTTTAATTTCTCTGAATATTTTGTGGCTTTTATATTATAAAAGTTTTTACTTCCTTTGTTAAATGTATGTCTAGTTTTTTTCTTTTTCTTTTCATATTACTGTGAAAGGAATATTTTTCTTAATTTCATTTTAAGATTGTTCACTGCAAGTATATAGAAAGACTATACAAGTGTATGGAAAGATTGTAGTAGAGGATGATTATTTCTCCCTAATTAAATGTTTTCTATGAGGCAGATATACAAAGTCATCAGTGTTTTGGGTAATATATACATTTTCTAGAGAAAAAGAATGCAACCAGAGAAGACAAAATAAGACTTTAAGGCTGGATGAGATATTTGTTAAAAAATATCTTTACAGATAAATATGAATTTAATGATTAGAAGACGCTTTGTGAAATTATTAAATATATTTAAGTAGAAAATGTAGTTTCTACTTATTTATTCACTCATTCACTCAAAATATTTAAAATTTACTAGATAGAATGAATTTTGATTGTCATTGGGAATACAATAGTGAGCCAAATGCCTCCCCTTTTGTACATACTAGTTTAATCTTCTTTATCATTCACTAGATTATAAACCACATGAGGTCAGTGATTGTCTTACTTACTCTTGCATGGTAAGAATAACTAAGAAGTTACGCTAATATATAGGAGTGGCAGTTAACCATAATAAGGAGTTTTGGGGAAGATTAACCTTTAATCTGAAAACTTAAGAATAAATGTGGTAGGCAAAATAATGGGCCCCTCAAGATGTCCCATCTTAATCCTGGGAATCTATGGACATGTTACCTTACATGGAAAAAGGGGACTTTGCAGATGTGATTAAGCAATTTGAGATCAGAAGATTATCCTAGATTGTCTGGGTGGACCTATGTAATTTATAAAGGCTCTAAGAAGTAAAAGAGGGAGGCAGGCGCTTCAGTGTCAGAAGGAAGTGATGTGAAAAAGACTGTACCAGACATTCTGGCTTGGGTTTAGAAAGAGTGACCAACTAAGGGCTGCAGGCAGGCCCTGGAAGTTTTAAGCGTAAAGAGGATGAAAAAGATTAATAAGATACATAGGAGTTAGAATTAACAGTGAAAGTGGTGAACAAAGAAGACAATGTTGATATCATGGTTTCCTCCTTGGGTAATGGGTGGGTGGTAGAATTGTTGAATGATATATCAACACTGAAGGAGAAGATTTGGGAGAATAGAAGTTCAGTAACATATATCAAGTAATAGATTTCTCTCAGTTGAGAGATCAGTTGGCTTTATGAGTTTGACGAAAACAAAAAAAAACAAATGTTCAGGGTTGAATATATAAAATGTAATTGAAACAGTGAGGAAATTGTTTGTATACTTTGCCAAAAAGACAGCAAAGAAAATATGGATCTAGAACATAACCCTGGGAACATTAACATTTAAGGGATTTTTTTTAAACACTAAACTTTGAATATGTTATTGGGTTGGCCAAAAAGTTCGTTCAGGTTTTTCCATAACATGAAAAATCTGAACGAACTTTTTGGCCAGCCCAATACTTTTGCTCTGCTGTGTAGCAGGCTTTGGAGTCAGAGAAAACAGGATATAAACTGTGCTTCCGTATGGATAGGTCAAGTTCCTTAAGTACTTTGAAACAGTTTTCCTATTTTCCCATTGGGTATAATAATTTCAAATTTTATATTTGTGTGAGGGAAAAATAGGATATCATATGTGTGATGCCTAATAAAATGATTTATAAAATTAATGAATGATTTTGTGACCATTCTGTCATGGTCACTAAACAGTGGCTATTGTTTGATCACTTATTAACTATAATTTCTAATATTATTTAATATATTTCATTGTTACATAAAATACAATTTTCTTAGATAATAAAATGGCAATATCTTACATATAAAATTTGACTTAATGCTTCCATAAAAAAACTAATCTATGGAACTATGGAAAAATATTTCATAAAAATAGAACCATGAAAAATAAATCAAAATATATCCATTGTTACAATAAATTAATATTTTTTTTATTGGTTTTGGGTCAGGACATGTTCAAATTAATGCAGTGCTTGAGATTAAACAAAGCATTGCAAAGTTTGTCATTAAAAACACTATTAAATGATGCAGTAACTAAAGAAAGAAAGCCTAGCACAGCAAGGTGTTCCTCCTCTGCTCTTTGTGTTTGTGTCTCATTGTTAAATATTTAATTATCACACCTTCCCTAAAAGTTATCAGAGGTTTCAAAGCATAAATATTAGTGTTTCTTCTCCCCAAATAACAAATTTTCAAATCTTTCATATAACCATTTACTAATGATTGTAGTCCAGGAATGTAATAATTCTCAATTCCCTGTGTTGCTACTGTAATTTTTGTTAAACTGGAGTTTAGAATTGTATCCTTGTTAAACTGGAGTTTAGAATATGTATCCTTGTTTTTTTCAAATAAATTGTAAGACCTTTGACTTAGCAGTTATGCTTTATAATTGTGTAATATCTTTTAGAGTAGCAAGTGCAATGGTGGATACATAATAGATATGTTTTGATTAAGAAGTAAGCATAATCCCAGTTATTTTATTTGACTAGTTACATAAGAATATTGATCTATTTTTTTCTTATTTGATTTATTTAGTTTTGCAGTATTGTATAAATCAGAGATTATAACATCAGTCAAAACAACCAGGAGTGCTTGACAAGAAAAGCAGCAAAAAAATAACAGTAAAAAAGTAATAACTTAAAAAAAATAGCTGTGGAATAATTGCATCAATAACCCAAACAAGTTAAAGTCTGTAAGAACTGAAGAGTTGGGTGGAACTGAAATTTATAGAGTATACACATGCATACATGCACACACTTAAACACATGCATTTACACACTCACAACATTTTCACACACACACACACATACATGATTTTTTTATCCTACTTGGCTTCCAAGTGGAGATAAAGAGTTGAAACTTTGATCAGCTATTATACATATATATTTAACTTTTCTCACACCAGTTGCTATACAAGTTGGCAATTAAAATTTGTTCCCATAGAATCTTTCAAATTATATAGTATCTCTTGAGATCTAGAATTGCTAGTTAAGAAATTATGAGGCCCAGAATAAATTTCTTACAGAAGATGCTAGAGTATAAAATGGTACTTCTGCAATTTTTATTAAAAATATGTTTTGTATTAGCTCAGGCTAATTTTCTATAACAAAATACTATAGACTGGGTGGTTTAAACAACAGGAATTTATTTCTCACAGTTCTGGAGACTGAAAGATCACCAGGATCAAGGTGCTATCATGTTCATTGTCTGCTGAGGACTCTCTTCTTTGATTGAAGATGCCTATGTCCTCACATGGTCTTTCCTCAGTGCAGGTGGAGATAGAGAGAGACAAGGCAAGCTCTCTAGTGTCCCTTCTTCTAAGGGCACTAATCTCATCATAAGAGCCCCACCTCCATGACCTCATCTAAGCTTATTATCTTCCAAAGGCACCATCTCCACATACCTTTACACTGGGGGTTAGAGCTTCAGTATATAAACTTGGAGGGAACAATTCAATCCATAGCCCATATATATTTCCAAAACTGTTAATACCTTCAGACCTTGAGAGAACATTTTCCAATAAGAGTTAGAAACAGAATAATAAAAAATAGTGGTAAGTGTAGCTTCCTGATAACAAAATTCACATTATGATGGTTTTAGGATGTTGATTAGGAAAGTTGTAGTTTATATCACAGTTTCACAAAATGTTAGGCAATTTTCATGACTCTGTTTATTCATGTTCTGTGTTTATTCAGTGGTCTAGCAAGGTTCTGACCCAATTTAATTTTTGCCGAAATGACTATTTTTTAGTATAATTAATTACTACTTGACTAGAATTGATGATTATAAATAAATTTTTGAGATAAAAATTTCATATAAAAAATGAAATTCATAAGGGAAGGGATTGATCAAGTCTTAACTGATTCAAAGTTAGAATATATTTTATATGACCTAAAAAGATAAATAGTGAAAAATAAGGAACTTTCAATAATATTAAAATTGCCATCCTAACAATTGTAAAACATGTCCAAAACTAAAGGAAATACAAGGATCTAGATGTAAAAATAGTCTACAAATATGCAAAGTAAATGAACAATTCATAAAATAAATTAACAGATTAAAATAATATGTTGGATAATAAAATACCAGTACTTGTTTAGAACTAAAATATTTGTCAGGAAGACCAAAAACGAAATCCTTGATTTTTTTTTTTCCCCCTGATGTGTAGAAACTAACAGTTAAGCATACTTTTATCCCAGCATGACTGTACTGTTAGTAGTAATTTTTTCATTGAACATTTAGAGAAAAACAGGAATTCACAAGAACTATTATGAGTTCCATTTAATGATTAAAGTTGCTGTTTTCTGTACAGATGGATCTTTAACTTTGTCATTTCATATTAAAATGAAGACATTTTAATATTTGTTTTCATGTTTGCAACTTGGTGTATCAGGTATTAGAGCAGACTATTAAATTGCAGTTTTCTCATCCACACTGTTCTTGTCTCTTTTTCTCTTTTGCTGTCCTTTATTATCCTGCATCTTCGTTTAATGTGCTAATTTTGGTTTATATGTTTTCTTTCTTACTTAAGATGGAAGGAATTGTCATTAGCAAGTGGGAAGTATTATCTTTGTCATGTAACCAGTACTATAAAAATTGCTCATTTAATGAGGATTGACAGCACATACAGAGAATGCATTCTAGAAAATCAATTTAAAGGATCACTTTTCACTTATTATCTGATTGTAAAGCAGTATAATGATATTATACATCATGTTAGAATTATAGTAAACAATTCAAATACCTCAATACAAGTTTAAAGCATTTTCTTTACCCCTTAGTTTGATGTTAAAAAGTAATTGTCAGCCACTGTGAAAATAGTATCCAGTGTTCAAGCTTATGGGGTAAATTAGTATATTAACATGTGTATGATATTGCTTATGCCAGCAGTATCTGGAGGTGTGCGCATTTCCAACACTGTCACCTTTTAAAACCACATACTTGGATGGATTTGAATTAATCACACTCTTGAATTAGGAGGCTGGAAGGGTAAAGAAGGTGTGTCTCTGAATGAAAATAATTACGTTTAAAGCTAATCTTAATCTGGGCCAATGATAGGCTACTATTTGACTGACTTCTCTCAGACTTAAGAGAAAAATAAGGGTAATGGAATGCCACAGTGAAAAACTTTTCTCAAGTTAATGTTTTACATTTTGTGAGGCATAGTTGTGTATACACCTATTCTTGTCCTTCAATCTGTTTACCCTAATAGCATTTTTAAATTATAGACAATATTCTTTTAAAGGCTGGTCACATTCACGGTTTTTAAAAGTCCATGCTATTTGCAAGAAAGTGTCAGTATTTAAGGGTGTAGGATTGAATAGTGATGCTTTGTTGAAGGGGCTTCCAAAAATATTATCGTCATCATTAAATTATATTAAACAATTTGAATAAACTTTCATAACCAAAATCTAAATATTATACCACTAGATGGAGTTTTGGGTTTCGTGTTAGATACATGCTATAGAATTCCAGAGAAATGTATTTTATACTTACTGTAAATATCAGGAAGCATTCACCAGTATACTTAACTAGCTTTCTCTGAGTATTATTAGAATCTGTAATAAAAATTTTAACTTCTAATGAGTGTCATATACTAGTGATTAGAAGAACACTCGTAAAATAGAGCATAGCATTTTATTCATGCAAAACATAAATAAAATGTAAAACAATGTGGGAAACTGTCGAATTTACTGGAAAGCTAAAGCTAATACTCTGGGATAACACTTTTTAGTGACTGCTGACCTCAAGATTAAAAAAACAGTTTCACCTGGTTAGTCACTATTAGCAGCAGCTAACACATGGGCCATGTGTGTGCTGGTGACAGGCACCAGTAACTCATACTATTTCTCCTGTAACCAGAAATTGAGTTAACCACACTCTATGTGGTAGAATTTCAGGAAAGTAATACTCTGAGCATGTCTAGGATTCTTACTGGATGGGCATATGTCTATGCCATTATGAACAAAAAAGTCAATATTGGCCAAGAAAACCTTCATGTATTAACAAACTGCTTGAAGAACAGAGCATAAACAAGAAAGTGTGATTAAGATTTAAGGTTTAAAAAACGTTCCTATAAATAAACCTCGTCTTGAAAATCTCAAAGACCTGTAAACATCCAAAATTTCTGTAGTCAAACACAATCACTAATATTAAGGAGGCTTTTTGAATAATTCTTTAAGGTAGCAGAAACAGCCCATTCCCCAGAGAGTAGATAGGTGAGGCACCTGGAATCTATAGCAATGGAAATTTACTTGGAAGTCAACATCCTAGTGAAATGAGAAACAAAAATTCATATGTTATCCATATTAATAAAATCTTATTTTTACACTTATACAGCAAATGCTTAAGTAGCTATTCTAGGATTGTTTGTGGGGCAGTTTAGGGACTGAACATTTAAATCGTCAGGTATCTCTTTTGTTTTCTTTAAAGTTAGAAAACAGATTCTGAAAAGGAAGGGAAAGTTAAAAGCTAGCTAAGCTGTTTCCTATCAGGACAGGACAGAGGGGATTATAACCACCTGTGGTAAATGCGTACCAGTTCAGCTCTGCTTGAAATGACCTATCTTACAAGTTTGCTGCATTCATCTCTCAGAGAAAGTTACTGACAACTTGAAGAAGTTTGAGATTGTACCATGCAGAGAGTATCATTCTAGACTCAACTAACATATCAGGTTATACGTTGTAATACAAATGAAAGGCACATCAATTCTGGGCCAACATTTATCTGTGCATTCCTCCTCTGTTCAGTTCTTACTTGTCCTATGTTTTATAATCTAAACTATGGACTCAATTCAATCTATTATCTTTGGCCAATAATTTAAAAACAATAGGCCAAAATGTCACATTAAACATCGCTCAATTGTTAAAGGAACAAAGTAAAAAATTGTAGTTTAAAATAATGGAAACCTTCATAAACGTGTATAACAGTGCTGCTATTTTTACATCTTGTTTTGGCATAGATATTGCAAAATATTGATGCAACAAAATAGAAAAAAAATGACTGATTTATCTATGCAAAATTAGTATCTTCAGGACAATAGTATACTGGATCATCTAACCCAGAACTATTATATTCAAACCATGAATTTCTGAGCATTTCTCATATACAGTTTCAAGAAAAACATCAGTCCCTGAAATTTATTTCTTCCTGAAATTTGCCTTCTTAAGATGCAAGCAACTGAATAATGCTGCTTCCTTTTGAAGAAAATGACTTTAAAATGCTCTAGGTAGAATGCAAATAAGGATTTATTTAGAATGAATATGAAGAGAATATGCATATTAAAAGTCCATAAAATTATGTGATTTCGACTTTAAAATCCACATAAAAATAGATATCAGAGTTAACACTGAGACTTTAGATGAAAATAATTATTATAAACAGCATGCTTAAAAAGACTTGGACTTATGACTAAAGTATAACATAGGCAACCAATGCTAATATGATTGTATCCATCACATTTAATAACAGCATGAAAAAAAATCTCCATTTCAAAACTGATTTAAAATGCTCTAGATGACAGCCCTTAAAAGAGCATTCCTCAAATTTCCAACCAAAATTCCTTTGAAAACAGAAAATGAAGAAAACACAACAGGAGTATCAAATTATTGCTGCAATTAGATGGAAATTTTTATTAATTAGAAAACTTGGTGACCAGATAGAGGAATAAAATTGATAGACCAAATTATTTCATTTACAAAAATGCACATGTGAAATAAATAGGAAAAAGCTTCTAGTTTATAAATAGAGTTAGTCAATTATTTGCTCAATTATATGCAAACTTTTGGGGAATCTAGATGAAATGGATGTTTCTCTAAGAAACTATAAATTATATAAAATGGTTTCATGTTAACTAGAAGGATACTTAGAGAAATAATGTTCAAAAACTAAAAATATAACAAAGGCAACCAAGCTGATATAATAAATCAATCTTTTTTTAACAGCATTAATAAATCTCCATTTCAAACTTTGGTTTAAAATGCTCTGGATAGGGCTTCCCTGGTGGCGCAGTGCTTGAGAGTCCGCCTGCCGATGCAGGAGACGCGGGTTCGTGCCCCGTTTCGGGAAGATCCCACATGCCGCGGAGCGGCTGGGCCCGTGAGCCATGGCCACTGAGCCTGCGTGTCCGGAGCCTGTGCTCCGCAAATGGGAGAGGCCACAACAGTGAGAGGCCCGCATAACGCAAG
>NW_006773247.1:1236454-1264566 GCF_000442215.2 Lipotes vexillifer | reverse complement strand
AAAAAAAAAAAAAAAAAAAAAAAAAAAAAGAAAGAAAATGCTCTGGATAACATCTCAACATTCACCAGATACAGGTATTTTCAAGTAGGACAAATTCTACAAAATTTCTAAGTAATATTTAATTCCAGTATTTTTTAAGCTTTCTAGACAAAAATGATAATTAAATTTTTCTGAATTATTTTTTGAAATCAGAAAACATTAATAATGTATTCATAAACCTATTGCAATGAGAGAACACTAAAACCAGTCTCCCTGTTAATATTGGTGTAAAAATCATTACTAAAAGTTCAGCAAACAGGCTTAATTCAAGAATGTAAACATGGTATAATATTAAGAAATATATTAATACAGTTCATCATATTAATAGGTCAGCATAAAATTCATACAGTCATTTCCTTGAAAATTTATTTAATAAAGTTCAAAAATTATTTAAAAGCCTTAAATAAAAATAATGAATACATAAGCATAACATTAACTCATAAGCCAATATTGTGCATAGTACAGTAACATAGGAATTAACACTAAACTCAGGAAGACTAACTAGGTTGTGTGTTATTAACACTCCTTGAATATTCTACTCAAAAGTCTAATAAATGGAATTAGAGAAATGAAAGAAACAATATAGGAATTTTAAAATTATATACAAAAATTACCTTCAAATGTACAAAATGAGTCAGATGAAAGAAATGAAAGGATAGATCTCATTTGTAACAGATGATCTCAATGGAACCACTTTTTAAAATGTTTACAGTGGGCACATATAACCCATTTAAAAATTGAACACTTTTTTTAAGTCAGTAGGTGAAAGGGTTTAAAAGGGATAAACTTCCAGTGATAAAGTAAATAATTCATGCGGATATAATATACAGAATAGGAGTGTAGTCAATAATATTGTAATAACTTTAAATGGTGACAGATGGTAACTGGACTTATTGTGATGATGTAAATGCACATAGAAGTCTAATCACTATGTTGTACCCTGAAAATTAATAAAACATGTCAATTATTGCATCAATAATAAAAAAGGCAAGAGCTTTGGGGGTTTAAAAAAAGCAATATGATTGATGGCAACAAAATATAAATACTCATTGAATATTTTAACAAGAAATCTGAAGGACGGCTATAGTTAAAAATCTGTAAATCTATAAAAGCTTTTGAAAAAAGCGTAAAAGTAGACTATCCTAAATAAATGGAATGGCATGTCAAATGTCTGGAAAAGAGCACTCATCATGGTAAACATACCCATTCTCTCTAAATCAGTCTGTAATGAAAATCAAAATTCCAAGAACTTAAAAAAATGACACCTAGAAACTTGATTCTAAAATTCATTCTTCCCTATCAAATACACACATGTAACAGAAAAGAGGTTCACTAAATAAAAAGTTACTCATGTAGTAACTGACAAATAGAACAACAGGGGGAAAAAAAAGACTTTCTGTAAAGAGAAATGGTGAAGAGGGTTCATTTAATTTTACTGCCAAACCAGTAAAAACAAATTTAAAGTATAAATTCAAAGTTAAGTGTACACATAAGAAGAAGTGGCACATTTCTAATCCTTGTACTTTCTTTTATTTCACATTAGGTCAAAGCTGTACTCAAGGGTATCCTAATCAGCCTTGTCTAAGATTCCCATATCACCCGTCCAGGTTCTGAAGGGACATACCCCTTAGAGCTGGGAAACATGTGGCAGGAGAATGGGTGGATAGGTGGATGGACAGCCCTGACATCACTATAGAATCTCTAGGAGATATTTGGATCTCTGAGTCTTTTCCCAGGAATAGTAAATCCCTAGCCACATGAGCGTTGAGTCAGCTAAGTGCTGCAAAACACCATAACTCCTCATTGGGGCAGCCGACTTTGCATCTTTCAGAACCAGTTCATAGACCAGGAACCATGGACAGATCCTGCTTAGTTGTGGCCACTCCTGGAGAATCATTTGGATCCAACAGATACTAAAGTCTGTCCCCACAGAGTGTTATCAAATTCCATCCACCTATTCCCATAACAGGAGACTTCTATTCCTACTTGCATGCTGGTTCCTAATAGGCCCTGGATGCCAGGCTCAGACACCCCGGGCAGGTCTGGCTTAGAAACACTAATGTGAGAACTCCCTTGAGTCAAGATGACTTGGCAGGTTAACCCAATGGAGCCCGAGGACAGATGAGTTTCAATCGCACCTCTAGTCTGTTGCTGCCTCTACTTCTAAATGATTCCTTGCTAGGGTTCCTTCTGGGGTGTCAGACTTGGTCTGGTTTGAAATGGGATATTCCTGAATGAAACCCTAGATCCAAAAGGCACTGAAGAAGACCCCACAGACCCTATGTTCAGATCAGTACTCCAAACTACAAGACCCTCCCAGGCACTCTATATCCCTGTTTATTTCTAAGGCCCAGATGTAGTCAATCTTGACTGTGGAAATGACATTGGTGTTGATCTTAGTCTCTGGCTCAGGGATTTAAGACCTTCTCATTGCTGATGCTGGCTGAAATCAACAACAGAGAGCTACTGTTGGAGGTGAAGCAGGTGGTTGACTAGGCGGTTCTGCCTCTGGGAATCTATACTCAATATAATTAATAAAATATATATTTTAATGTAACAAAATTGATATGCCAAAATTTGAAATATTGATTCTGAGACTTGACATTTAGTTAATGGAGAGAAACTCATAACACATTATTGAACTTAACTCATTTAAGACATCTATCCAGATAAATAATGATGAAGTAAAATTTGCAATTAAAATGAAACTTATTTTTTTTAAATAAAGACAGTATTGCTTATTATAGAGAAGTTCTAATATAAGGAAACAATAATGAAAGCAACTACCACTCCTAGTCCTTCTAGAGAATTTTCGTTTTGATTGAGATAGTTTCTTATCTTAGTATCTATTATTTATTTTGGAGCACTTGGTATATATAAAATTGTTTTTAATAACCTGTGACTTTTAAAAAATATCTAATGTTTACTTTAAAAATAAAAAATATGGGGCAGCATTAATAAAAATCATGCACAATATCAATTACTTAGGGATTTTTTTTCTGCACATATATTTTTAGATATGTTTCTATATGTTGTGACTTTTACAAACATGCAACACAAATATATTTTCAGGGACTAGTAAGAAGAAAATATGGAGATATTGCTAATGATGATAAATATGTGTCTGGTGATTTACTAGTCTTTGTTAATTCAATAAAAAAGCCAAAAACTTATATAATTTAAGACCAGGCCATCAAAAATCCATAACAACAAGAATAACTGTTGAAATTTTATTTTGTTCTCTACAGCAATGATGTTTTTGTAAAGCAATGCAAGTAACTTGGGTCAGCCACTAAATGGGGGGGTGTTTAGAAGAAAACATACCAGTTTCACGTTAAGCAGTCATCAGGTATGTTTTGAGATTTCACCTATACCACACAACAAGGATATATTGATATTTACTGGGTCACACTTCTTGGGAACAGCAAAGAAACTGAAGCAGATGAGGAATTGCAGACAGGGTCAAACTTTCTTCTTGAAAATCCTCTTGGGTTACAAAAAGCATCATAGCACATACTAGACCTAGCACATACTAGACCTAGAATCTTTAATCACAGGAATTTGACAATTTCTTCTGCCTTCAGTAGCATTTCTTGTGTGATTGGCATCCCTTTGTATGTATTTTAATAATTAAACAGAACACACTTGAATGTAGATATTTTAATGTCTTCCTTTCTGGTGCCATGCAACACCTGGTTCTAGTTTTGCAAGAAATATGAAATTGGAGTTATTCCTCCAACACTGAGTGTTTGTTTTACCAATAAAACATAGCTGACTGTTTAGTTTCCAGATGTTATATATAAAAATCTATATATATGAAAACTATATATTATATATATAAAATCTCCAAACTATGTGTATAAATATTGCTTGATTAAACAGCCGGGAGAAGGCATGTATACACTATCTTAGAATTCTTCATGTCACACACAATATATATACACATACCCACCCCATACTTTCATAACATTTCTCTATATCTTATTTTTGTTATATTTATAATTATCTTACATATATTTTATTTTCTCATTTATTGTCTCCTACTAGAAGTTAAGGTCCATGAAGGCAGAAATTTTGTTTGTTTTCTACTCTACCCTCCATTGCTTGGTTATGCCTAGCTCATCATGTATATACAGCAAATATGTGTTGATTGAATTAACAGATGAGGGCAATATAATTCCCAGTTTATGAATGAGGAAACTGAAGTTGATTATTTAGTAACTTTTGCAGTGTCACACAAATAATAAAGAGTGGAGCTGGAAATTGAATCCAAGTCAATATTATCTAAAGTTTATATTTTACCCCTAAACCAAGATTAGTGCCTGCAAACCTGGAATATACCTGTATTTCAACTCCCTATGGATCTATATTGAGTCTACAAATAGGAAGTGGATATATGCGTAAGTTACACACAAGAAAACTTGAATATTTCCTACCGGTTCTGCAATATCATCAAGTGGTAATTCAGTTGACCATTCAGTGTATTAGAGGACCACTGCTCCTAAATTCCACCAAAATCTTCTTTATATTTATCCATTTGAGATCAATAACCAGTCTGATTTTTTTATCTATTATATATCCATTAACAGGAAATGAAATATATATTGACACTAAATAATTATGCCATCCTGTCAGAAACTCTCTTTCATTGCTATTCTTTTTATTTTACACTTACAATATACTTAAGTTGGTGAAAGAACACAGAGGAATAGATTTAATGTGACTGAAGGCTCCCCCCACAGAATCTTAAATAGCACACAGACTTTTCTTTGGAAAAGCAGACACAAGATTGTAGCCATTAAGAAGCCATGAAAAAAAGGACAAGGAACTTAACAAACATTAAGATTCCTCCACAAAGCATTTCATCTTTGTCAGAATTTAATTTAAAACATTTCTGACATTCAATTAGTCACTGTAAACAGACTCTGAATCAGATCATCTGCTGCCAAATCTAAATTATCAAATAGACATAAACCTGAGTGTTTTCTGCATAATGATAGCCCATAATGAAAAATTTCTTCCTAAAGGCATCATGTACTGTAGATATTAAGACAAAATCTAAGAAGGAAATGGAGACCTAAACAAATAGGCTTGCATACTCCTAAACAAAGAAATACCTTGAGAAATAACATTGAAACTCTTAGATTTTAATCGGATCTAAGCTTGATTTCATACATTTTATGTTATTTTACCAGTGTCATACATTTATCAACTCCCTTGAAAACTGTCTTCTTATTTATTTGCATTTTATCTTGTTGACATGTTTTAATGAATATTCAAATTGATGGATTAAAATAGATTAACAACTAAATATAGCAGTACTGCCACATACTCAGGGCAATATTGTCAGGCATAAATATAGAATCTCTGCTAGCCACATGTGGCTGATTCATATCACAGAGGACTCAAATGCCACACCGGAGTGTTTCCCAAATCACAGTCAGGTATTTTACTAATCCAGAGCCTATAACCTTCCCCTTTAGACATGTTTAATTTCCACAATCTAGCTGCCTATAACATTGAAGTATAAGATGGCACAGTCCTAATCTCTGAACACTTGCAATATCTTGGGCACTTGATTTCATTTTAAATAACTTGGTTAGTGTTATCTGTTTGTTGATCAAATGATAATTGGGGTTAGTTATGCAACTTGTTACATCTGAGGGAACCCTGATGAAACTATCTGCAGATTTTTCAGTGGAAACTTGCTGGCCAGAAGAGAGTGCTTCTGTAACAAATTACCACAAGTTTGTGTCTTAAACAACACCAATATATTGCCTTACAGCTCCATTTTTCAGTGGTCCTTACTGTCTAAAATCATGGGATTAGCAGGCCATATTTCATTATGACTGCTCTAAGAAACTTTCCATTTCTTTGTTCATTCAGAATTTTGTTCCTTTTGGTCCTACAAAAGAAAACATACTGGAAACCACTGAGCCTTATACTTTAAAAAAGTCAATTATATGACACGTGATTTACCCTTCAATAGATATGCTAAAAGAACTTGCTGAGCTACCTATTTATGTGTACATAGTAGTCGATATTGGCAAATATTTATAATGTTTCAAGGAGTCTTTGATGATTATCACTCATGGTCTTTGCCCTCTACATTTGTATCATCATCTAATCATTCATATAATAACGTAAAAATGTGTCATAACTTTAGCCTACAGCTAAAGTACTTCTCAGCCCAGTATATGGCAAAGGTCATATGAGAATGAGTAACCATAGGACCTCAAAAGATAGTATTGCTTCCTGATCAGATGTTCAATGAAGGCCACTTAAAGGATGTGATGGCTTCCAGCCAGAGGGAAGAATAAAAATCTTAGAGGAAAACATAGGCAGAACATTCCCTGACATAAACTGTAGCAACATTGTTTTGTATCTGGCTCCTAAAGCAAAGGAAATAAAAGCAAAAATAATAGAACCTAACTCAACTTAAAAGCTTTTGCACAACAAAGGAAACTGTTGACCAAATGAAAAGAAAACCTGCTGAATGGGAGAAAGTACTTGCAATGATATGACCAATAAGGGGTTAATATCCAGAATGTACAAATAGCTCATACAACTCAACATCAGAGAAACAAACAACCTAATTTAAAAATGGGCAGAAGATCTGAATAGACATTTTCCAAAGAAGACATGCAGATAGCCAACAGGCACATGAAAAGATTCTCAGTATTATTAATCATGAGAGAAATGCAAATTAAAACCACAATGAGCTATTGCCTCACACCTGTCACAATGGCTGTCCTTAAAAAAAAAAATGTTGGTGAGGATGTGGAGAAAAAGGGAATCCTTGTATACTATTGGTAGGAATGTAAATGGATGCAGCCATTATGGAAAACAGTATGGCGACTTCTAAAAAAAACTAAAAGAGCTACCATATGACCCAGAAATTCCACTCCTGGGTATATATCCAAAAGAAACAAAAACTAATTCAAAAAGACACATGCATCCCAGTGTTCATAGCAGCATCATTTACAATTGCCAAGACATGGAAGCAACTTAAAGTGTCTATCAGCAGAAGAATGGATAAAGAAGATGTGGTATATATTTACAATGGAATACTACTCAGCCATAAAAAATAATGAAATTTTGCTATTTGCAACAACATGGATGGACTTGGAGAGTGTTATGCTATGTGAAATAAGTCAGAGAAAGACAAATACTGCATTATATCACTTGTATGTAGAATATAAAACATACAACAAACTATTGAATATAACAAAAAGGAAACAGACTCACAGAACAAATTAGTGGTTACTAGTGGGGAGAGGGAAGGAGGAGGGGCAGGTTACAGTTAGGAGATTAAGAGATTAAAAAAAATTTTTTTAATAGATTCATTTTATTTATTTGGCTGTGTTGGGTCTTCATTTCTGTGTGAGGGCTTTCTCTAGTTGCAGCGAGCAGGGACCACTCTTCATTGTGGTGCGCGGGCCTCTCGCTGTCGCGGCCTCTCTTGTTGCAGAGCACAGGCTCCAGATGCGCAGGCTCAGTAGTTGTGGCTCACAGGCCCAGCTGCTCCACGGCATGTGGGATCTTCCCATACCAGGGCTCGAACCCGTGTCCCCTGCATTGGCAGGCAGATTCTCAACTACTGCACCACCAGGGAAGCCCCAAGATACAAATTTTTATATATAAAATAAGCTACAAGGATATATTGCACAACATAGGGAATATTGCCAGTATTTTGTAGTACGTATAAATGGAATATAAGCTTTAAAAATTGATTCACTATGTGGTACACCAGTAACTTACATAATATTGTACATCAATTTTACTTCAATAAAAAAAATGGGGGGAAAATCCTTTCATGATACTTTTCTGACTGTGAAGGACTATAATTCATGTAAGGTATTGTGCTGGTGAGAATGACGACAGTGGTAATAGTGAAAATGGTATATTGAGAGCAGAATAAACTGGAAACATTACCCTTGGGCTTCTACACTAATCTCTACGTAAAGGTAAGAAGAATGTAATTAGGTTGGCAGCTTAAACATGGAAATGAGTGATGTCTTATAGAGATGTCATGAAGAAATTATTGGCAGCTTGTTCTACTCTCAACAATCAATTTCTCTTCTTCCATTAAAGATTTAAGGAATAAATTGTATAATTGGCATAAAATCTTGCATCATATCTGATAAATTACACGTTATGAATGCATGCACTATTATAAATCACGCAGAAAAAAAAAGCTTGATCATTTGAACGTTATGACCTAGTTATGTGACTTACATTTTTCCCTCAAGCAAAATAAGAGTTTTGAAATATTACATAATGACTTTTAGAAGGTTAAAGGAAAAAAGGTCAAGGTCTGAGAAAGCAATTACACCTGTTTGTCCTTAACTGTGCATAACTGGCCCTCCCTGAACCCTTCACACAATATATATCATTCTACCCTATAACCTGTAAATCATTTGCAAAGTTTAAAATTTATTCCCTAGCTTACAGTTTAGACACAAAGCTCTGACATGTCATCTGTGTGGGTGGCTGAAACAAGAGGAACTGGATTTAAAAGGAATGAATAAAAGAGTATGAAGAGATGTGGGCATGCACTAAAAATTATATAGTGAAAATGTATGTGGTTATGTTACAGGAAAATCTCTATTGACTAAAGGATGAGGGGCAGGGATTTTTTAAGACAATGTCTTAAAAAAGGCAATGTCTTTTAGGTTAAAACTCATATTTGAAATGGTATTTAAAATAGAAGAGAAGTTTAATACTTTTGATGAGCCAGTTCCTGCTGGCCAAGCAGAATCAGAACAGGTCAGTTTGACAACTAGACTTTCCAGGGATCAGTGAAAGAAATAGATGAAAATGTAACTGGTGATAATTGAGCCTGCAGTAGCAGTTGACCATAACCATGAATTCTGAAATATATAAAAGGAACACCTGTAGAATGGTATAAAAATGTCAAAATTCATCAAAAAAAAAAAAATGATGTCCTTGGGAACATCTTCAATTCCATACTGTGTTCTCACTTTTCCTAAATTTTTTGCTCTCCCACTAGAAGTATCACAATTATTCTGCTTTAATCTTCCTTTTAAAGCAATACTTTGAGCAAAGTAATGTGCTTAGCATGTTATCTTATAACCTCTGTCCAGTTAGTGATTCTGTATTTTTAATTTATAATTTAATTTTAAAAGTAATTGATGATATGTCCATCTCATGACACTCTGGCTTTACTTTTCATTTGTGCCGTGGCTCCAATGCTTGATTTGGCTTACAATCTCAATTAATCAATTGAGATTTAAACAAATCACTTAACTTCCATGAACCTCAGTTTCCCCAGTGAGAGATTTTCTTTAATATGGCTACAGATGTAATCCATATCATTTCAGATTGAAAGATGTATCAATATTACCTACTTGATGTTGAATCCCCTCTAGATTCCCTGTCGTCATAATGCTCTTTGTACAAAACCTCTTACAAATGTACAGTGCAGTTTGTATTTGGACAGCCCAGACCTTAGCAAACCTTTTACACTGATGAATATAATATATTGATTAATAATTGACCATAATTGATTAATGATACATTGATCCATTAATTGGACATTGATGATTCACATTGATTGAGCATAACGCCAAAATACACAGGTTCAATTTCTGTTCTAAAGAGAAGATATTTATGTAACATATGTGCAAAAGAGCTATGTAAAGTAAATGGCATTAAAATGCAAGGTATTATATTTAAATTCACTTATGACAAATTATGTTAACATGTCAAACTGACTTCAAACTGTGTACCTTATTAACCAGTCTGCATATTAAAACCACATCAGTTTTCCTAGGGTAGAGCTTTTCAGACTTTGCTAAGCATTTCTTTTTATTTCTAACTCCCAGGACCGGAATATTCCACTTCATTCTCTCTGTTTATCGAAGTTCTACTCCTCTGTCAATGACGATATCATTACATACCTCCTCTGCTCATTTAATTTTTTGCCTAAATCTGAAGAAATATCTCTTATCTTAAAATAACCATCATGTTTACTTCCAAACTATAAATGTTCAGAATAGGATGGTAGTTAACATCTGTACCACTTAGTATGGACTTCCTTTAAAGAAGTCAGAGTTAAGGTATTCTTGCCTCATTCTCCCTCATAGCACTTAGGATAAAAGAAAAGAAAAATGCACCTTTGGGAAAATAAGAAAACATCCAGACATTAAAAAGCAATATAGGGCTTCCCTGGTGGCGCAGTGGTTGAGAGTCCGCCTGCTGATGTAGGGGACACCGGTTCGTGCCCCGGTCCGGGAAGATCCCACGTGCCGCGGAGCGGCTGGGCCCGTGAGCCAATGACCGCTGAGCCTGAGCGTGCTCCGCAACGGGAGAGGCCACGCCAGTGAGAGGCCCGCGTACCACAAAAAAAAAAAAAAAGCAATATGAAAAGAAGGGCTGTTAAAATCAGTAAAAATTGAACTTTACTAGGGGAAGATAAATGCCTTTGTAGGTCATCAGAAGCATGAAGATTTCTCTTAAAAAGTAAAAGAAATCATCTTTGGAGATTCACATTAATGACCCACTGCTTGGATATTTATGCCTGCATGTGAGAGTAGGCTGCCAAAATATCCATGATTTTTTGCTGAACACATGAAAAGGGAAAAATGGCAGAGCTAATAGAGGACATATTCATATACTATCTTTTATATACATATTCTTAGATATGCAAAGGCAAGGGAGAAAATGTAGCAGTAACTAGCACAGTTGGATCTTGAGCATATGGTACAAAATGTGCTAAATCACTATGTAAAGGATTCTTGACACACAAGAGTGAATAGTTTGTAAGAAAGTATCTAAGATGTCTTACTGAAATCTAAGTTGTTAACGCCTCCATCTTTTCCCCCACACCCTCGTTCAACATATAATTGGTCCCAAAATAATGCTCCCATTTACAATGTACTCTAAAGGAAGAAATATTTATAAACTGAAGAAAAATATTCTGAGGTTGGATGCTAGTTTGGGGCAAATATTTTACCATGAAAAAGTAAATTTAAATAAAGCCTCTCTAAAACATCTCTAAAAAGGAGAAAAGATCAAACAAGGGAGGTTAAGACAAAAAGCAGAGAAAAATTAAATTGCAGAGCTCAAAAAAATATAGAGAGAATAAATACAAAAATAAACACATTAGAAGTATCAAGATGGGAACAAAGAGCATCTTGAAACATAAAAATCCTATAGAGTACAGGCTCAAGGAAAATAAAGCCAAACTAAATTAGAAGAAAAATGTTTTAGGATAAAATATACGTATAAAAGATAACAATCCATATATGCATAACTGGTATACCCAGAGAATAGAATGAACTGATGTCATTATACCAAAATTTAAAAAAAAATTATTCCCCTTGAATAAAAGATCTGAATCTACAGATGTAAAGTATATAGCTTTAAAGAAACTTCGTCAAAAATTATTAACCTTACAAACCATTCAAATACTTGATTTTTTTTGGAAGTTAATGTAAGACTCATATAGTCATCAAAGCCAAGAAACAAACATATTTTCAAGAAGGATTAATTTTCTAAACCTCTTGGGTTTTTCCCCTCAATAGAAAACTTACTGTTTAAAAGCAAGTTCCAGAAAGTTATCAAAGAAGAAAAACAAAGAGAGAAAATACATTTTGACTCAGAGACTTTGTATCTAGCTGAGCTGCCAATCTGTTATCAAGACCACACAGATTACATTTCCCAACATGCACAACTATGACAATGTGTGCATCCAGGTACATTTCTTGAGAAAAATGCTCTTGAAGATGAACTTCAGTCAACTAAGTTATGAAAGAAGTGTTTCCTAGAAAAAGTGATAGAATTGACTATTAACATATAGATCAAAAGTTAACTCTGCATATTCAATCACTGAACAAAATGTAAGCAAAATTATAATTTATATATAGATATCTGTATTATAGTAGAAATAATGTATCAGTGATTCAATAAGTAGCATCATTCAATGGGTATTTTAAATGTTTTCTCTTCTGAAAAATGATTGAATTCCTTACCTTGTCTTCTTTGAGGCCCATGCCTAGCTGTTCTTCATAGTTGGCAATGATGAATTTCAAAAGTCAAACAGGAAAAAAAAAAAAAAAAAACAGAGAATGTAGAAATTTATGGGGAAGTAAAAAACTGGTACATATATTTGGCCTTGGAGAGAAATTGTGTTTTAAAAAGGAAACCAAAACACAACAAAAACAAAAATTTAAATTATGGATAAAAGAGGAGTACCTGGGTGTTATAGAGTGCAGTGCTAAAATAGATGTGGAGTGTGATAAAAGTTAATGGTAGATAAAGGGAAATTTATAGATCTTCTGCTATTTCCTGTGCAATTATGTTTAATTTATGGTGTTTGAAAAATGCAAATAAAGAATTTCTGTAATTTTGAAATTATTTTCCATATACTGAGTCACATTTTTGTTGTTTTTAATTGTGGAAGAAGTACTAATAGACTAGACAACTTGAATCATGGCTTTAATCTGGTTACATAATTAAAAATAATTGAATGTAATTGGATGAATGAGACATTGCTGGGTAATACATGTGATCTGAATTTTCTCATCCTCTATTTCTAGAGGTTCAATAAGTTAAATTATAATTCATAAATTAAATAATAGAGCTTTAGGTACATTGTTTAAAGGTGAGGCCATAACCACTAGAAATATTAAAATAATAATATAGAGAATCAAATTGGGTTTTAGATTGGGAAAGCACAATTAGAATTACACAATTAGTTTGCTGCAATATGGTTGTATTAGTTGTTATTTGTTGTTAATGTAACTTGCTAGTCCTACCCTTCTTGCCAATCCAGCTACCTTAGCAACACCCACTACTCCATGTACCTTCATGATTCAAACCTGAAGGGAAACCTACTCCAGAGTTACAAAAGGCATCCCTTATCCTGACTGCTTTGTGCTCAGACCATGACAATTGTAAAGATTTTAAATTTATTTATTTATTTATGGCTGCATTGGGTCTTTGTTGATGCATGTGAGCTTTCTCTAGTTGCAGTGAGCAGGGGCTACTATTGTTTGTGGTGTGCGGGCTTCTCATTGCAGTGGCTTCTCTTGTTGTGGAGCATAGGCTCTAGGCACGTGGGCTCAGTAGTTGTGGCTTGTGGGCTCTAGAGTGCAGGCTCAGTAGTTGTGGCGCACAGGCTTAGTTGTTCTGCGGCATGTGGGATCTTCCCAGACCAGGGCTCAAACCCGTGTCCCCTGCGTTGGCAGGCGGATTTTTAACCACTGCGCCACCAGGGAAGCCCCCAGTCATAAAGATTTTAAATGACACTCCTGAGCTTAAGTTAAAAATACTGATTTCCACATTTTCAGACAAGAAAATCTGTAGATATCCAATAAAATTGATCATTCAAAAATATAGGTTAATGAAGTAAACAAGCTGTAAGTCATCAACATTATTATAATGAAATCAGGCACATGCATTCAAAGCTTTATAATTTTCAAAGCATTTTCACTTGTATTATCTTATGTGATTCTCAGAACACACTTCTGGGAACAGTCAAAATACATTAGTAGATGTCAGAACTGAGATTAGAATCCAGATCTACTGTCACTTAAATCTGTAAAAAGCTTAATCTGTAGAATACTGCTTTATTTATAAAAGGGTTTAAGGTGGTTAAGAAAGAGGAACGCTGAAGGAAAGGTAAAGGAACACTTGCTAAGGGAGGAAAATATTGCCTAGTGTCTTTCATCTCTTAATACTGCAATCCTAGTGCTGAAGATTAGGTACCACATGTCTTACTCTTTGATATTAACAGTAAGTAATTCAGTAGATGTTCAAATGTGTGTTGATCATTGATAATTGTGCTTCATTTCTACCATGATAGCTTATTTTATCTATTAGGCAAAAGCAAAACAGTAAAATCGATGGCTTGTTTTAGACACACAAGCACACAGACACAGACCCTTTTGCCCCCTCAAACGATATAAAGTCTCCTGTAAAACATATTGGCTTATTTTCATTAACTGGATTAACTTTCAATGTTAAAATGTATTCATCATGTGTTTTTAGTCATTTTGGAGGAAAATCTTTATCTGCTTTTACTGACATAAATCTGCTTTGAAATTTTGCAGACATTTATATCATTTTTATTATTTATATTACATGTCCACTATTATGCAGTTATGTCTATGTGTAGTATGTATAATAATACAGCTTTTAAATACTAACACAAATAAATTTTAAAAAATAAACTTGAATGGAAAAGATGATATGGATTTAGTTAATTTGGCTAAGTACTACTCATTGCATGTGAGATAGCATTAATAGTATACCAGTGATTAAGGCAAAATTCTTTTTTTTTTTTTTTTTTTGCGATATGTGGGCCTCTCACTGTCGTGGCCTTTCCCGTTGCCGGACGCGCAAGCTCAGCGCCCATGGCTCATGGGCCCAGCCGCTCCGCGGCATGTGGGATCCTCCCGGACCGGGGCACGAACCCGTATCCCCTGCATCGGCAGGCGGACTCTCAACCACTGCGCCACCAGGGAGGCCCTAAGGCAAAATTCTTGACCTCAATGAACTAGGAACAGAATGGGTAGAAATAAAAGAAGAATGTAAGCAACTAAACTATAACAAAATCAAAGCAACCCCTGTGGGATGTGGGAAATTTTAAAGAAATTGTTTATCTTATTAAGGAATGAGATAACATGATTTAGTGAGGGATATAGCACATACTGGAGCTATGTGGGGCTACCTAAGACCAAGAAAACTAGTACATCAAAGGATGAAAGTGAGAATTAAGTGGGCCTGGATTTCACTTCAAATGCCAGTCTGACAGATTGGTATTGTTTATCTCGTGGAAATACTCTATTACATGCATCGGTGAAATAGTTCTATTATTGATTATTTCACCAAGGTCAAGGAATGAGTTATGATAATTTTCTTGCTATACCATTAACAGGGAATGTATAGATAGGATCCAGCAGTTGTCCCATTTAACTAGAACAAAAGAGGTAAGACTAGTGGTAGTTAAACTGGAAAGATTGGGCACTATTTAAAAGAAAATAGAATTACCAACAATTTCAGAGGAATTAGCTCTTCCAGCTCTGTGGCTCTGCTCCCAAAGGCATGTTCCATGTCGTATGTATCTCTGAATTTGCAGTCTATTTGCTGAATTGCTTCTGCTTGGAATGCACCCCTTCTTTCCAAGTCTTCCCCATGGGATTATGCTAAGTATCAGTAGATTTCCTTTGAAAGTATATATGCAGAAGCAATTCAAAAACTGTAAAGCATTGTGAAGGGACTATATTGATAGAGTTACCTCACCAGTTAGCTGTTTGCTTTACGACTATTCTGAGACTGTTAATGTCCAGAGAATAGGAATCATTGTTTTGTGGACCCACTGCCTCTACAGAATGAGTCATATATAGTCCTGGCCACACCGGCCACACCGTGGATCTCCCTAAGTGCTGAAAGAAAATAAAGCACATCCTGAGTATTCGGTGGGATCACATCGTCTCTGCTAAACTGATTTAAAGTGTCCATCTAACAATGAAGCCACAATCACAGCTATTGCAAGAAAATATCCCTTTGGGAAACAAGCGCCTTGGCCTCCACTGCCTTCATCTTTAGGTGTCTCTTCAAAGCAAAAACTCAGTGCACCGTAGTAGGAAATGCAAAACAGAGGTCTCTTAGAAGCAATAGCAAGATAGCATGGTGCTTTCTTTTAAGTAAGCTATCTCAGATATTTACTTTACTTAACGTGGGTAAAATACACCTTTATCTAATTACAGGTTTTTGTAAGCACATTGTTATGCCAGAGAAGTGAAGAAAATTAAAGGCAAATATATTTTAGAAACAATTAGAAACTTTTAAGGCATATTATAGATGTCTAAGCCAAAGATTTGCAATTAAGAAAAATGAGAGTCCCTGTCTGGGCCATCTGCCTTATATGAGTATCAGCAGTACAATCTGAGTTTCTGATGGAAATGCTCCTGATTATAAAGTGGGATGAAGTATGTGGAGGTACCATGTGAATTGAAAAACATTGACTCTTCACATTGTGTCAGCACAGCCTCAGAGACCCTGTGCCTGCTTTCTTGCCTTTCATTTTACAAAGGGATTATTAAAGCCTATCGTGTTTTTAAAGGAAATGCATAGCTGGCTGAACAGTTCTTGTTCATAACAAATTTATTTAAAAATAGCAGGGATAGAATGTTCTTTAAAATGGTTTTTAGTATCAGCTCAATATTCCAAAGAAAGCTTAAATTATTTGAGTTTTTAAAAACTTTAAAAAATACCTGTCAGTAAGCTGGCTTAGCTTTAATTAAAGTACTTATTAACTCCATTGTAATTACTGTCTCACTATCATAACACATTAACTATTGGTATAGCCAAATAGCCAACTATGTAAGGGGGAGACTGATGTCAAGCTAGAATCTCTATAAAATTCCCCATTGTATGCTATTGTTCCTTTAATATTTCATAGGCCTATATGTAGCTGTTAAATTATTCAAGCCACCTCCTCTTCTTGAACATCACATCTTTTTTATATGGGTTTTGTCAAAGGCCCTGAAATGTGGTCGTCTACAGGAAACCTGATGCTGCATTAAGATGCATGAGCTTAGCTCAGGAGGGACTGACAGCCTTTTCCAGAGCATTAAACTGGAACTCTCTTTGTGTACCTTTGCTAAGCAAGAGAAAACCTGCACAGAGAAAAGGATCATGTCCAATAATGTTCTGCTTTTCCCAGAGCAAATTAGTAATGCCTTCTCTAATGAAAACCATACAGATATCTGTGTCTTAAATAGTTCTTCTAAAATCTTTTCATTTATATTAGTCTAAATTATTAAATAAAAAGTGATGTCTCCTGTGGCTGTCTCTGTAGGTCTCCTGCAGTTTGGGAGGGTTGCTTAAGGCTCATAAACAAGTAACATTGAATTATGTTGCCTTTTGTAGTAGTGCATTTTTTAAAACTAGAACTAAACTAAAATCAATTGGAAATTTGAATCCTGAGAGTGATCAGTGTATTAAAAAAGGTAGGATCTGAACCCAAATTTAATAAGTGCCTAATAAGAAGTCAAGGAGTATGTTTTACACTCAGTCAAATTTTATGGCAATTTATTTCTCAAAACAATCTTCAGAAAGAGGACTGTCCAAAATAATAACTTTACAGGTGAAGAAAATGAGGCTTGAAGTGGCAAGTTTCTATTTTTTAATTGAAGTATAATTGATTTATAATATTGTGTTAGTTTCAGGTGTACAGCAAAGTGATTGTTACACATATTGTTTTCAGATTCTTTTCCATCATAAGTTATTAAAAGATATTGAATATAGTTCCATGTGTTACACAGTAAATCCTTGTTGTTTATTTTTATATATAGTGGTTTGTATCTATTAATCATATACTCCTAATTTATTCCCCCACCCCAACTTTCCCCTTTGGTAACCATAAGTTTGTTTCCTATGTCTGTGAGTTTGTTTCTGTTTTGTAAATAAGTTGATTTGCATTATTTTTTAGATTCCATGTATAAGTGATATCATATAATATTTGTCTTTCTCTGAATTACTCACGTAGTATGATATTCTGTAGGTCTATCCATGTTGCTGCAAATGGCAATATTTCATTCTTTTTAATGGTCAAGTAATATTCTATTGTATATATGTACCACATCTTCTTTCTCCATATATCTGATGATGGACACTTAGGCTGCTTCCATGTCTTGGCTGTTGTAAATAGTGCTGATATGAACATTAGGGTGCATGTATCCTTTCAAATTAGAGCTTTCATCTTTTCAGGCTATATGCCCAAGAGTGGGATTGCTGGGTCATATGGTAATTCTATTTTTAGTTTTTTAAGAAACTCCATTATATGCCCAAGAGTGGGATTGCTGGGTCATATGGTAATTCTATTTTTAGTTTTTTAAGGAAACTCCATACTGTTTTCTCCAGTGGCTGCAACAATTTACATTCACACCAAAGGTGTAGGAGGGTTCCCTTTTCTCCACATCCTCTCTAACATTTATTATTTGTAGCCTTTTTATGATGGCCATTCTCACTGGTATGAGGTGGTATCTTATTGTAGTTTTGACTTGCATTTCTCTAATAATTAGGGGTGTTGAGCATCTTTTCATGTTCTTGTTGGCCATCTGTATGTCATCTTTGGAGAAATGTCTATTTTGGTCTTCTGCCCAATTTTTGATTTGATTCTTTTTTTTCATACTGAGTTGTATGAGCTGTTTGTATATTTTGGAAATTAATCCCTCAGTCACATCGTTTAGAAATATTTTCTCCCAGTCTGTCAGATATCTTTCTGTTTTGTTTATGGTTTCCTTTGCTGTGCAGAAGCTTTTAAGTTTCATTAGGTCCCATATGTTTATTTTTGCTTTTATTTCTTTTGCCTTATTTAAGAAAATATTGCTACAATTTATGTCGGAGAATGTTTTGCCTGTGTTCTCTTCTAGGAACTTTATTGTGTCATGTCTTATATCTAAGTCTTTAAACCATTTTGAGTTTATTTTTGTACAGTGTGAGGGATTTACATGAGGCTGTCCAGCTTTCCCAGTACTACTTGCTGAAGAGACTGTCTTTTCTCCATTGTATATTCTTGCCTCCTTTGTTGCTGATTAATTAACCATAGGCATGTGGGTTTTTCTGGGCTCTCTATTCTATTCATTGACCTATATTTTTGTGCCAATACCGTGCTGTTTGATTACTGTAGGTTTGTAGTATTGTCTGAAGTCTGGGATGGCATCCAGCTTTGTTTTTTTACCTCAGGATTGCTTTGGCAATTATGGGTCTTCTGCAGTTTCATATAAATTTTAGAATTTCATTCTAGTTTTGTGAAAAATGTCATGGTTAATTTGATAGGGATTCCATTAAATCTTTTTTTTTGCAATACTCGGGCCTCTCACTGTTGTGGCCTCTCCCGTTGTGGCACACAGGCTCCGGACACGCAGGCTCAGCAGCCATAGCTCACTGACCCAGCTGCTCCGCAGCATGTGGGATCTTCCTGGACCTGGGCATGAACCTGTGTCCCCTGCATTGGCAGGTGGACTCTCAACCACTGCGCCACCAGGGAAGCCCTTCATTAAATCTTGAGACTGATTTTGGTAGTATGGCCATTTTAACAATATTAATTCTTCAAATCCAAGAGCGTGGGATATCTTTCCATTTCTTTGAATCATCTTCAATTTACTTTATCAGTGTTTTATAGTTCTCAGCATTTAGGTTTTTCACCTCCTTGTTTAGGTTCATTCCTAAATATTTTATTTTTTTGATGTGATTTTATTTTTTTATATAAAAAAGTTTTATTAAGTACATTTCACATGTAGAAGAACATCCAATCTTACAGTGTGATTGGATCCTTAGAATACATAATTTATTGTTAAAATACACAGGTTATATATAGACATTAGAAACTCAGTCCGCAAAATACTCAATATAGATGTTTGGGTGACACTTATAGAACTGACCTAGCAATTTTTTCTTCTGTTTGGCAGGTAGTTTTGAATCCTCGTCAATATTTTTTAGTAAATCAAGAGATCATCCTCTGTTGTCTTCCTTGTATGATCAGAATAATCAGTGCCAGTGATTGCTAGGGGTTGGGAGGAGGGTGGGGTGGGATAAATAGGCAGAACACAGATGATTTTTAGGGCAATAGAAATGCTCTGTATGATACTGTAATGATGTATACATGTCATTATAAATTTGTTGAAAGCAAAAATATGTACATTACAAATGAACAGTAACGTAAACTATGGACCATGGTGATTATGATATGTCACTGTAGGTTTGTCAACTGTAACTACTATACTGTTCTAGTGGGGGACATTGATAATGTGGAAGGGTATGCATGCATGGGGTCAAGAGGTATATGGGAAATCTGTACCTTCACCTCAGTTTTGCTGTGAATCTAAAACTGTCCTAAAAAATTAAGTCATCATAATTTTGTTTTCAATTAAAAAAATCAGGGTGTTTCCTATTTATCTGTGAAGAAAGAATGATGGGATTGAGGTCAGAAGTCCTTGATTTGTGTTCAGACATTGTATCTTATAAAAATTACTTTCTGATCTAATACAAGTGTCTTAAAAATTCATTCATTCATTTATTCATCCATTCATTCATTCATGGTGACTCTCACTTAGTATCTAACAGCTATGATGTCATTTTCTGGGAAGATAAAAGTCAATTAGACATGTTTCTTGTTTCCAAGGAAAACAGATTCATATGTCAAAAAGGTGTTTGGTGTTATCACCTATAAATTTGGGACAGTAAGCACCATTGTAGGGATCTTTATAAAATGATAAATTTACACAATTTCAATTCTGTAAACCTTGCTATTAATAAAAAATGCAAATAAAAATATCAAGTTCCTGGCACAGGGAAACTATGTTTAAGGTATATAATCAATGAGAGTTTGTTGAAAGAATTAATGAACATATACTAACACACTATACTATAAATTATTATATAGTTTCACTAATTAGCAAAAAAGTTTAAATGATTTCTCAGTAAAAGAAGCATGTGTTAGAAGTATAAACACTTCTTTTACACATAAAAACACATAAAAATGTGCTTTTTACACAAAAAACGTTTTTTATCCATAAAATCTAAAGTTGTTTATGAAGAGAGCAGTTCTTCAATGTGACATTTATAATAGCTAGTTTATTTATATAATACCTATATCTAGTAATATGGATAAAAAAGGCATAATAAAGGAATATTTAAAGAAAACATATGTATGATAAGATTGAGAGATAAATAAGAAACAGAACTTACATTATTAAAGCACCAATTTTTAAGAATATACATACTTCTAAAGTACTTATAAAAATAAACAATTTATATTTTTAAAATATTATTCACAGTTTTATTTTCATTATTGTTATTCACTCAACATATATTTTGAGTGTCAATTACATGCCACTTTTTAGACCTTGGAGATAGAAATTTGAGCAAAATTGGCAGGACGTCTCTTGTCATGGGATTGCATTGCTTTGGTGGTAAATAGGTAGTAATCAAATGGCAATCAGTAAGGAGTACTTCAGATTGTGATATCTGCTGTTGAGTAAAACAAAGCTGTATATTGTTTGGGGAGGGGATTGTTGGAGGCGGGCACACAGGGAAATTATTTCACATAGTGTGATCAGGAGAAGCTTCACTGATGGCTTTTCAGGCATAAGTGAAGGGAGCAAAGGAACACGTTATGCAGCTCTCTGGACAAATACTATTTCAGGCAGAGGAAACAGCAAGTGCAAAAACCCTGCTTTGAGAACCTATTTTCCTAAGAAAAGCAGCAAGAATAGTGTAACTGAAGCTGAATGAAGGAAGAGGAGACTTCCAAGTTTCCATTTAAAGTTTATCAATGTAGAATGTTCCATATTCCTACAAGATTTTAGAACAATAGAGTGCTAATAATTATTTAGCAAACAGCTCCCTGGGCAGGTGGGGGGAAGGGAAGAGGAGCGGGTTGATACCATTTACCAGTTCCTATATTGTCAATTTGCTCACTATGGTGATTTTAAGCTATCAGTATGATGTCACTGAGTGTGGAGTTAGGAAGAGTTATACCCAGTCAGCTCTTGAGAGCCAGTATGAGCCAGCTCCAACACACCATTACATTCATGCCCCTGTATCTATAATAAACTTCTGTAAATGCAGTGGAAAATATTGCACACTTTTGTACACAAAACTGAGCAGTTACTGACATTTTGAAGAAATGAAACTGTTGGATAAGTCCCGTCATTGTTAGTGACAAACAACTGAGATTGTAAATATTTATTAAGTGTAGAGCACTGTATAGGGAAGAAAAATGCAATATTCAGGATGCATCTTTAGTCTTGTCACTTTTGTGGTAACTGACAAGGAAAGATATTAGAACTCTAAAGTCATTGTCTTCACTGAATGACATCAAGTATACTTTAATGGTCACAGTATGACATGGAACAACTTCAATGAGTAAATTTTATAGCAAAAAGTGGCTGGAGACACGAATAGTAGTTCAGTTGATAAATAGATGGAAATTATTGTGACAGAAGTGGTGATTTTTCTAGCCTCACTCATTTTACTTGAACTCATCAAATGTGTTCTGTTTTAAAGAAGAATAACAAAAATATGAGAAAATACAGGAAATGCTTCATCACAGAAGAGACCAAAAGAGGCAAAATATTTTGAAGGAAGGAAAAGGGGATTTTATGTTTCAGTGTAGCTTAAGGATCTGCATCAGAAAGGGAAAAAAAAAAAGGATTTGGGAAATATTGTTAAATAATGTCAGTTGAATAGGATATATTAAGCCTTTTCATTTAAAATAATTTCAGGCTTGGAAAATTTAAAACATAATTTCTTTATCCTCATATTCATATATACATGTGTAGTCATAATCAAATATATATGTATATATATATATATATATATACATATATGCATGTGTATATTTACATACCTATACAGTGATATGTAGACATAGGTATATGTGAATGTAGTGTATACATAAACACATCTGTGTAGATTTCTGCCTATATATATATGTATATATTTATGTTGAACTAATAAATTCACAATTATACATCCAATTCCAATTGAACATGATGAGGCTTCTTCTGGCCTTCCCCTTTTCCACATATATCATTCCCTACTCCAGTGGTGAGAATCCTGGCTCTCATTATCCAAAATATATTCACTTATTATTTCAGTTGCAGAATACACATAGAATATTTCTGAAATTGTTCCATAGGACTTAATATGTAGTTCAAACATTATGTTTAAAATTTACTTAATTTCTCCCTCCCTATAGTTAGTTTCATTTGTTTTTTGCTTATATTGTTTTGTTTCACCCATCTTATCCTTAGTAATTTTCATTCTCTTTTGGTTATATGGAAATTACCAAGATTCTAAAAGTCAGGAATATACAGAAAGTTATATTCCAAATATTGCCTTTCAATCCTGTTCCTTTCCTGCTATCCTTTCAATGCCACGTCTTTTCACTTCTTGCATGTAACCAACTTCATTATGTTTTTATTCACTGTTCCTGTATTTCTTGCACAAATGAGCAATACTGCATATTTTTCTTTTGCTTTTTTACTTAGAAAAAAGTAGAAAACTATAAATATACTTTGACTTTTATTTGCTAAGACTATTATAGTGACAATTGTCAATATTTAAATATAACTTATATGTTAGTTACGGTATTGTTTCAATGTTAATTCTTTGATTGTGGAACTTTAACTGTCGTTATATTAAAAATTCATTTTTTAAGTAGAAATGTACACTAGATGATCAGGTGACAAATGGCCTTATCTCTATAATTTACTTAAAGAATTCAGTAGAGTAATATCTATATATTTGTATGTTTGGACAAATATACATAATATACACAAACTTTAAAAAAATTTCTATATGACAAAAGATAGGCCAAAAAAAGAAAATAAAGTATGTTGTAAAAAACTATACATATTAAAAATAAAACATAAAAATACAGAATTGAGACCAACATATCAATATGTGTCCTTAACCAGTCCAGAACCAGAAAAGATGTTCAAAGTGAAAGGATGGATAAAGACACAAAAGCATAACAGGTAAATGTAAATACAATAAATAAGTAGAAGTCACAATCTTCCTATTTGACTAAATAGATTTTGCACCAATAAAAGGATTTAAGGAGACAAAAATACCACCCCCTGATAGTAATTATTAATATTTATGTACCCAGTAATACAGCAATGTTTCATAATACAAGGTACAACAGATTCAAAGAAATAGACATATAGTATAAATAAGAAATCTTTAATATACCTTCCTCATAAAGACAGATTAAGTAGGCAAAATGAATCAATAAACATAAGCTGACCTAAATGCCATAACTGATAAGGAAATATAAATATCAAATTCTGAACTCCGATAAGAATTTTGATCAAGGGCATATAATGTATTTAGAAAAATTGGCCATACATTAGACCACAAAGAAATCCTTGATACATTTTAAAAATAGAAATAATCTAAATAGCATTTTTATCATAATACATTAATATTTTAAATTTATAACAAAATTAAAAGTCCCTTCCACCTGGAATTTTTTAAAGAAATTAAACAAATCTTGGGTCAAAAGGGACATAAAAATAAGATAACAGACTTCCTGAATGTAATGATAATGATAATACATCATATCAAAAGAGCTAAAGCATTTATTTAGGAAACATTTTACTATAAAATACCCATATCAGTAAAAATGAGTAAAATAGACGGATTAAACACCTACCTCAAAAATATAGGAAAATAACATTATAGTAAACCAAAAGAGAAGAGAAGCAAGGAGTTAATAAAGATAAAAATGTATAAAACATAAACAGAAATAAAGCATTAGGACAAATAAATAAGATTGCCAGATTTAGCAAATTAAAATGTAGAATGCACAATTAAATTTGAATTTCAGATAAAAAACAGATAATTTTTAATATGAGTATGTTTCATGCAAAATTTGGGACAAACTTTAAAAAAAATATTTTCCTGAAATTCAAATTTAACTGGGTAACCTGCAATTTATCTGAAAAAACTAAAATCTAAAAAATAATTTGTCATTTAAAAGATCTGCAAACTAAGTGAATCACTAACAAGTCCAACCAAAAATAATAAAAAAGAGGAACTACAAAAACAGTAATTGAAAATGACAAGGGTGAATCATAATCAAACAGAGAAATTTATAACAGAAGTTTCCTCTGCACAATTCTATTTGAAAAACACATTTAAAAAAAAAGATTAAACTCTTCAAGCTTTACCACTGTAGAGATAGAAAAATCTACACTGATCAAATACTGTACTAAAAGGAGAGACTACTAAGTAGATAAAAAATCTAAATAAACATACTACTGTTGTAGAAATCAAATTTTTTGTTTGCTTGTTTTTTAAAAGTATATCCAACAGAAAGCACCAGGCTCAGATAATTTCGCAGGAAAATTTTTAAGAATAAGATCATCATAAAGCTATTTAAACTATTTCAGAACATAGAAATGGAATGAAAACTTTCACATTTGTTTTATGAAGCTAGTAAATATTGATCCTTAAATTTAAGATTATACCATAAAAGAAAACTTCAAGCAAACTCACTTATGAATATTGATGCAAAATCTCATATAAAATATTTGAAAACAGACCAAGAACATAGTAAAAAAATAGCACACTATGACTAAATGAGATTTATTCCAGGAAAGCAAATGTGCTCAGTATAAAAAAATATTAATATAATCTATTTCATTATTGAAGGTAAGGAAAAATATCATATGTTACTTTTCAGTTACCTTACAGATATTTAACTTTGTCCAACATAAATGTTAAAAACTTTGAAGAAATAAGAAATTGATAGAATTTCCTTAACATATGCATCATACATGCATGCCGGCATACACATGTGCACACAGTTATAGCAGTTTATGGGCCAGCATATTTCATAATGAGGAACCATTAGAGGTTTTCCACTAAAGTCAGACATAAACCAGAGTTCCAACTATCTCCAATTCTTCATACCATTGCCTTGTGGAAATTGACCAATATTATTAGATAACAGAAAACATCCCATCCAGTATCTTTAAACCATCAATATCTCCTTAATGCTTAAAGATATATTGTTACTAAGCATCTGAAAACTTCCTTGGTCTGCCTTTGATCTATTTACATTTCTAGCCAAATTTTCAGTTACTTCCTTTCACCTTCCCCAAACAGTGATATTTTAACATCTTGAACACTTTGTCCATCTCTCTACCTTCGTTCATATTGTTTTCTCTGTCTGAAAATACTTCTTCAGTTTTAGTCTCAATTTGATGAAATCCTGCCAGTATGTCAAGGCTCTGTTTTCTATATCGGAGGACTCTTTCCTTTGAAATCCCAGAGTTTCCATCTTTACTCTTCTTTATATACTTGTTACTTTCTGTATTGATACTCAGTTTGTGTTTCTGTTTTCTTTTACTGACTAAAGTTCATCTTCTCTGAGAGTATGACAACTATGGATTACCCTGATCAGACATCTTTGACTTTATATTTGTAGTAATTGGGAGTTCACAATGGTAGGTAAATCTCAGTAAATGATGGGCAATTCCAATTAACAGGCATTACTTTTGTCTGTTGAACAAGAAGCTTTTTTCCTATAACTTCTGCCCACTGGTTCCAGTGTGTCTTCTGGAACAATAGAGAGCATGTTGAACACTGATTTCATTGTATTCTTGAAAAAATGGTTTCTAGATAACTAAATATCATAATTCATATCTTGAGTATAGAAAGAAATAATTACTATATCAAAATATTTATTTATATCTTGAGTATAGAAAGAATTACTATATTTATCAAAATATTTTAGTATAGTAATATTTAAAATAGTTTTACATTTAAAATAGATTTTTAACCTCAAAAACATGAAGTTGAGAAAAGAAGGCAGACACAAAAGTGTGAATATTACCTGATTTAATTTTTATAAAATTCTAGAGAAGACATAACTAAGTTATCACGGCATAAATCAGATCAGTGGTAGGCTAGAGTTGACTGATTACAAAGGGGCTAAGTGGATAGTCTACAGAGAGTTTGGAGTTGTGGTAAACAGATGAATACATTTTTAAAATTTATTGCTCTGTGTATGTAAAATGGGTACATTATATTATATGTAAGTTATACTTGAAAAAAGTTTATTTAAAAATATATCCAAGCAATTTGCTTTGTTTTCATTCTTGAAGGCAAGAAGTGGCTATAATGAAATAAATAATTAATAGTTATCCTTAAAACAGATCTTTTAAGAGAAAAATATCCTATATATCTAACCTCAAATTACATGAAATAAGTATAAAACTTATAGTTTATGTCTTAAGGCAGAAAAAAGGTTAGGTTGATATCTAAAATATCTAAATTTATTAAACATGAAAACTATTTTTAAAATTGTTATAAAAAGAATCTTTATTTCAAAAATATCTTTCTTATAAAGAAAGTTATAAAATTAACATTGTTATTTGTAAATATTTAATTTATGTAATACCACATCTTTTGTGGGGTATTTTTAACCTTATTTTAATGCTGTTTTAGAATGTCATCCTGATATGTTACTTTGTTGGAAGGAAGCAGAGCTGGTTGTCTTTAGAACAGTACAGTTATCAATTCTAACTTTGTTACATTTATATTCTTCAAAATATTTAAGAATTGCATCCATTTTTTTCAATAATAAAACCCAGTAGGTAGTAAATTTTCAGGTGATTACATAGGCACTGGCTGGAATCTTAATGTGTGGTAATGTTACCTCTCTGGAGACACAACAATAACTCTTAACTTGTACTTCCTACGGTGCATTAGGCTATCAAGAATTGAATATTTCATGTAAGAAAAATATTTGCAAGTGAGTAAATTGAGGTGGATATTATATTTACTAGATATCAAGGTAGGATGTTATTAGCAAATGCCACAACCATCTAAAACTATTTTATAATTTGATAAAATAACTAACAGGTGATTCTACTGCTGTGCAAATCATGGAAATGAAAAATGATGATAAAACATAAGCAAGTACTTTTTGTTACCAAGAAAAATTTTAACTAAATTGGGATAGATCCAATATTAGCATTAATTGAAGAGCATCAGGGGGAAAAAAAAGAAAGAAAAAGAACACAGAAAACAACAACAAAAAATATTTTATTTAATATAGTGACTAGTATTGAGAGCCTAACATACAGGATTATTCATGAAGATGAGTAAGAAAAACTACCAGTCCTTAAATACCTGCAATAAAAACAAGGCAAGTATTATTTATACGTAAGTATATTACATATAAAAATCTTTAGTGTGAGATATGTCATAATAGAAGATCTAAAATATTTTTTAAATGAGTATTTCAGATACTTACAGAGAAAAAAAATTTTTCAGGAGCTCTGTTCCTGACAGTGGTGAACTAGGTTGTATCAAACTAACTCTTTTACAAGAACAAATAGAACAGATGGACATACAGTTAAGAAAAAAATCTATTTCATGGGCTTCCCTGGTGGCGCAGTGGTTGCGAGTCCGCCTGCCGATGCAGGGGACACAGCTTCATGCCCCGTTCTGGGAAGATCCCACATGCCGCGGAGCGGCTGGGGCCGTGGGACATGGGCCCCGGGGCCGCACCACCC
>NW_006773247.1:1227641-1236367 GCF_000442215.2 Lipotes vexillifer | reverse complement strand
AAAGAGTGTGTGCCTGAAGATAATATAGCTCAGCAAAGCATTTGACACACTGTCTCCCCTATAAAACAATTCCAACTTTGAAAGTCCTGTTTAGAAGCTGAGAGGTTGATCACATATTTCTGAACTCTCATACAGATGGGGAAACAAATAGTGAAGTGCAGGATCTGTCAAGAAGCTGGTAAATTATGCTACATTTTTAACAAGGACCTAGAATAGGAATGTTCTACCAGTAACTGTGAAATAGACCATTTCTCAAAAGAACTGAAAACAAGCTTACCATAAATTTTTGATAGGCTTAAGATGATTGTCAATTTTTGATAGGCTTAAGATGATTGTCACCTAGTCTAACTTCTTAGCAAAATATGAAAGGATATCCTTCTATGACCTAAAAAGATATGTAAGATTCTTCATACACTTTATTTAACAATCAATCAAAAAATCATGAGACACACAAGAGGACAGAAATCAAGAAAATTACAGTAATTAGAGACTCAAAGGAAATAAAACTAATGATGTTTTGGGATACAGATTTTAAAATAATGTGATCAAGGGAACAAAACATAGATGGAGAATTTCAGGAGTAAAATGGAAACTGTAAAGATAAATCAAATGGAAATTTAAGAACTAAAATATAACTTTATGTAAAATATGTTTAATAGCTTTTTTGGTACAGCTAAAGAGAGAATTCTTCTTCTTAAAAATATTTTGGAGGAAAATATTCATGTTCAAGCAAATAGAGAAAAAAATATGGGAAATATAGACAGTAATGTAAGAGAAAAAATTTAACATGTGTCATTCTCCTTCAAAGTTTCCAGAGAAGTTAACAAAAACCAGTGAAATCTACAATTATTTTTCACCTTAAATCTATAAATGCCAGAACTTTTACATAATGAATATTCACTGTTCCACTTACTATTCATCACTGTCCACCAAAGTTGAAAGTCTTTTTTTTAATTGTTTAATTTTATTTATTTTTTTATAGAGCAGATTCTTATTAGCCATCAATTTTATACACATCAGTGTATACATGTCAATCCCAATCACCCAATTCATCACACCACAGCCCCCACACCCCTGCCACTTTCCCCTCTTGGTGTCCATACATTTGTTCTCTACATCTGTGTCTCAATTTCTGCCCTGCAAACCAGTTCATCTGTACCATTTTTCTAGGTTCTACATATATGCGTTAATATATGATATTTGTTTTTCTCTTTCTGACTTACTTCACTCTGTATGACAGTCTCTAGATCCATCTACGTCTCAACAAATGACCTAATATCATTCCTTTTATGGCTGAGTAATATTCCATTGTATATATGTACCACATCTTTATCCATTCATTTGTGGATGGGCATTTAGGTTGCTTCCATGACCTGGCTATTGTAAACAGTGCTGCAATGAACATTGGGGTGCATGTGTCTTTTTGAATTACGGTTTTCTCTGGGTATATGCCCAGTAGTGGGATTGCTGGATTATATGGTAATTCTATTTTTAGTTTTTTAAGGAACTTCCATACTGTTCTCCATAGTGGCTGTATCAATTTACATTACCACCAACAGTGCGAGAGGGTTCCCATTTCTCCACACCCTCTCTGGCATTTGTTGTTTGTAGATTTTCTGATGATGCCCATTCTAACTGGTATGAGGTGATACCTCATTGTAGTTTTGATTTGCATTTCTCTAATAATTAGCGATGTTGAGCAGGTTTTCATGTGCTTCTTGGCCATCTGTATGTCTTCTTTGGAGAAATGTCTGTTTAGGTCTTCTGCCCATTTTTGGATTGGTTTTGTTTTTTTTTTTTTAATTGAGCTGCATGAGCTGTTTATAAATTTTGGAGATTAATCCTTTGTCCCTTGATTCATTTGCAAATATTTTCTCCCATTCTGAGAGTTGTCTTTTCGTCTTGTTTATGTTTTCTTTTGCAGTGCAAAAGCTTTGAAGTTTCATTAGGTCCCATTTGTTTATTTTTGTTTTTATTTCTATTACTCTAGGAGGTGTGTCAAAAAAGATCTTGCTGGGATTTATGTCAAAGAGTGTTCTTCCTATGTCTTCCTCTAAGAGTTATACCCTGTCTGGTCTTACATTTAGGTCTCTAATCCACTTTGAGTTTATTTTTGTGTATGGTGTTAGGGAGTGTTCTAACTTCATTCTTTTCCATGTAGCTGTCCAGTTTTCCCAGCACCATGTATTGAAGAGACTGTCTTTTCTCCATTGTATATCCTTGCCTCCTTTGTCATAGATTAGTTGACCATAGGTGCGTGTGTTTATCTATGGGCTTTCTATATTGTTCCATTGATCTATGTTTCTGTTTTTGTGCCAGTACCATAAGTCTTTTTATTTATTTATTTATTTTTCCTGTGGTACGTGGGCCTCTCACTGTTGTGGCCTCTCCCATTGTGGAGCACAGGCTCCGGACGTGCAGGCTCAGCGGCCATGGCTCACGGACCCAGCCACTCCGCAGCATGTGGGATCTTCCCGGACCGGGGCACGAACCCGTGTCCCCTGCATCGGCAGGCAGACTCTCAACCACTGCACCACCAGGTAAGCCCCTATCATATTGTCTTGATTACTGTAGCTTTGTAGTATAATCTGAAGTCAGGGAGTCTGATTCCTTCAGCTCCGTTTTTTTCCCTCAAGACTGCTTTGGCTATTCAGGGTCTTTTGTGTCTCCATACAAATTTTAAGATTTTTTGTTCTAGTTCCATAAAAAATGCCATTGGTAATTTGATAGGGATTGCATTGAATCTGTAGATTGCTTTGGGTAGTATAGTCATTTTTACACTGTTGATTCTTCCAATTGAAGAACATGGTATATCTCTCCATCTGTTTGTATCCTCTTTCATTTCTTTCATCAGTGTCTTATAGTTTTCTGCATACAGGTCTTTGGTGTCCTTAGGTAGGTTTATTCCTAGGTATTTCATTCTTTTTGTTGTAGTGGAAAATGGGAGTGTTTTCTTAATTTCTCTTTCAGATTTTTCATCATTTGTGTATAGGAATGCAAGAGATTTCTCTGTGTTAATTTTGTATCCTGCTACTTTATGAAATTCATTGATTAGCTCTAGTAATATTCTGGTAGAAACTTTAGGATTCTCTGTGTATAATATCATGTCATGTTCAAATAATGACAGTTTAACTTCTTCTTTTCTGATGTGGATTCCTTTTATTTCTTTTTCTTTTCTGATTACTGTGGCTAACAGTTCCAAAACTATGTTGAATAATAGTGGTGAGAGTGGGCAACCTTGTCTTGTTGCTGATCTTAGTGGAAATGCTTTCAGTTTTTCACCATTGAGAACGATGTTGGCTGTGGGTTTCTCATATATGGCCTTTATTATGTTGAGGTATGTTCTCTCTATGCCTTTATCATAGAGGGAACTTATCGTAAATGGCTGTTGAATTTTCTCAAAAGATTTTTCTGCCTTTATTGAGATGATCATATGGTTTTTATCCTTCAGTCTGTTAATATGGTTTAGCACATTGATTGATTTGCGTATATTGAAGAATCTTTGCATTCTGGGATAAACACCACCTGATCATGGTGTATGATCTTTTTAATGTGCTGTTGGATTCTGTTTGCTAGTATTTTGTTGAGGATTTTTGCATCTATGTTCATCAGCGATATTGGCCTGTAGTTATTTTTTGTGTGACATCTTTGTCTGCTTTTGGTATCAGGGTGATGGTGGCCTCATAGAATGAGTTTGGGAGTGTTCTTTCTTCCGCTATATTTTGGAAGAATTTCAGAAGGATAGGTGTTAGCTTTCTGTAAATGTTTGATAGAATTCGCCTGTGAAGCCATGTGGTCCTGGGCTTCTGTTTGTTGGAAGAGTTTTAATCACAGTTTCAATTTCAGTTTTTTTGATTGGTCTGCTTATATTTTGTATTTCTTCCTGGTTCAGTCTCAGAAGGTTGTACTTTTCTAAGAATTTCTCCATTTTTTCCAAGTTATTCATTTTATTGGCATGTAGTTGCTTGTAGTAATGTTATGATCCTTTGTATTTCTGTAGTGTTAGTTGTTACCTCTCCTTTTTCATTTCTAATTCTGTTGATTTGAGCATTCTTCCTTTTGTTCTTGATGAGTCTTGATGAGTCCAACCCCAGTCTTCTCCCTGCGCTCTGACAGAAGCTGAAGCCCAAGCCTCAGCTCCCAGCCCCCGCCCACCCCAGTGGGTGAGCAGACAAGCCTTTCGGGCTGGTGAGTGCTGGTCAGCACCGATCCTCTGTGTGGGAATCTCTCTGCTTTGCCCTCTGCACCCCTGTTACTGCACTTGGTGGCTCCAAAGATCCCCACCCACCGCCCACACCCCCTTCTCCACCCGTGAAGGGGCTTCCTAGTGTGTGGAACATTTTCCTCCACAGCTCCCCCCAGAGATCCAGGTCCCATCACTATTCTTTGGTCTCTGTTTTTCCTTTTTTCTTTGCCCTACCCAGGTTCATGGGGAGTTTCTTGCCTTTTGGGACATCTGAGGTCTTCTGCCAATGTTCAGTATATGTTCTTTAGGAGTTTTTCCGCCTGTAGATGTATTTTCGATGTATTTCCAGGGAGGAAGGTGATGTCCCCGTTTTACTCCTCCACCATTTTGAAGGTCCTCATGATTTACTTATATTCTTAACAGTTATATTATCAATTGGAATAAGATTTTAAAGAAAGAGGAATGAATGAAATATCCTGTGACTATCTTTTTCCATTATCATCATGAAATAGAAGAGACAGGGAAAGCTGAAGGAAAATGCTTTGCACCTCAAGTGTTAAATCATACTCTATTTTATAAAACAATGTAGTGTATGCACTTGAGATTTCATTTTTTTTTTTTGGTAGGGATATAATTGTTAAATTTTCCAAAGATGTGTTGTAGAAATTAAGGAAGTAAAGCAAGCTAACACAGTCCTTTTGGAAATGAAGAACATATACAAGCAGATTAATATTAAGTATTGTTTACTTCAGAATGGACCAGAAGAGGTATTCAGTTAATGTCAGTTAGTTAAAAGGTTATATTCTACTGTTGTGATTCTCACCTGATATACTAGAAAATATGTTACCAGAATAACTGACAAAATAGAAAATGGGCTGGAAGTTTTTTGAACAGCTGAGAGCTTTAGCCGTTTTGAGAGCTGATGGTTAAAAAAGTGTGCTTCAGTTACTGTTTTAATATTTTTTAAAGCAGTGTTGATGTTAGTGAGGTGGAGTTTCTAGTTTTAATCAAATAAGAAAAATATAAACCAAAATAAAATTCTATGGAGTATTAGTGTATAATTTTAATGGGAATTCCTTGAATCCTCTATACATGCATTATAAGGAAAATAAGAGATTATGATAGAATTCTTCTCTAGAACCAGAAAGTCAAAAATGTGGCTGCTTCTGGGGTGTGTTGGAGGAAGGTGGTGATGAATTTAAGACGAATCAGTGTTTGAAAATATTGAAAGCAAGGGTTTTAGGTGAGAAAAAAATCCTAAAAGTGGATATGGCATTTATTCTATTTCACTGGGTCTTAGTTTTATCCCACTTCTGAGCATTAACAATCACTTCAAAATCTTCTAAACATGTTCACACGTGACTGGGTCCTGTCCTCTCCCATTTAGCTCTTGTAGTGAGACAGGTGCAAGGCATGACTGAAGTTGGGGAGGAAGACATCATGCTAAGATATCCATTGTCTCTTGGTTCAAATTTGGAGTATATGAGTGTGTAAGTGTGCAAAATGTTGATGTTGGTGAGGTGTGGGGTGAAATGAAAAACTAGGAACCAGAACCATAGCCAGGGCTTCCTTGGTGGTGCAGTGGTTAAGAATCCACCTGCCAACATGGGGGACACGGGTTTGAGCCCTGGCCTGGGAAGATCCCCCATGCCACGGAGCAACTAAGCCCATGTGCCACAACTACTGAGCCCACATGCCACAACTACTGAAGCCTGCAGGCCTAGAGCCTGTGCTCCACAGCAAGAGAAGCCACCACAATGAAAAGTCCATGCACTGCAACGTGATTAGGCCCCGCTCGCCACAACTAGAGAAGGACCACGCCCAGCAACGAAGACCCATGCAGCCAAAGATAAATAATTTTAAAAATAAATTAAGAAAAAGAACCATATCCATACTGAAAAAGATTAAAAATGAGCAAAGTAACATACATATTTGAGAAGTAAAGAAATTTTTGTCTTCAAATTTCAATTTATGCCAACAAGGCTTACAAAATACTAACATTATACTTTCAGAGTAAAATGGCCTTCATTAAATTTGGGTATAAAATAACCTTCATAAATCTAAATGATATGATATATTCAAGTGTTGAGTTCAGAGGTTTAGAAGTTAAATAACATACCAATCAGGATTTGAGTCAAGCCTATCATACTCCTTTGAATACTGTGTATTTCCCTAATTCCTTTGACAATAGATAAAAATGAATTTCCTACCACCCAATGACTAGCATCTTCTGCCTCTGACCTCTAGATCCTCTTGTAAAACACTTAACCTAATTAGGTCAGACTCCCACAGGATTATTTCCCTTTTGATTAACTTAAACTCAGCAGACTTCAAGAGATCTGAAAAGTCCCTTCACTTTTGCCATATAACATTACCTAACAAAAGGAATGGTTATCCTATGCTACTCACATTACACTCAAAAGCATGACAATGCAGGACATATATACTGGGGACAGGGATCTTAAAGTATGCTATCAGCTGAATTATGTTATCTCAAAATTCCTATGTTTTGAAGTCCTTACCCTAGTAACCTTATTAGGGTAGGCTCTAATCCAATATAATTGGTGTCCTTTAAGTAGGGGAAATTTGGACACAGACAGACCTGAGGAGAATGTCTTGTGTATATGAAGACAGTCATCTGTAAGCCAAGGAGAGAGGCCTGGAACAGATTTTTCTTTTGCTGTCTTCAGAAGGAACCTACCCTGCCAACACCTTGATTTTGGGCTAATAACCTCCAGAACTGTGAGAAAACAAATTTCTCCTAAGCCACACAGGTCATGGTAGCTTGTTATAGAAGCCCTACAAAACTAATACAGGGACCATCTTAGAATTCTGTCTACCACACTTTTTCACCCTCCCTTTTCCCCATTATTAATAGAATTTACTTCCTCATAATATTCTGCACTCTGGATGAGGTGCTGTCAATCCTGCAATGCATATTTTGGGAACTATATTTAAGAGCTTCAGCTATTTAAAATACTTAAATTTTTTAATCGAAGTATAGTTGATTCACAATGTTGTGTTAGTTTCAGGTGTATAGCAAAGTGATTCAGTAAAAATATTTAAATTTTTAAAAATATTTAAATTTCAGTAAAAATATTTAAATTCTTTAAAATACCTTACCTCAGAGTAGAATACTTGAAGAGCCAAATATTTCTTCACTTCTTGGAACCAGTATGACTGAGAATTGTGAGAACTACTGTGGCTTTCAGTTCGTTGCTCAGAAAGGGCAAGAATTCACTTGGGTCAGCATTATTCAGTTTCTCTCCCAAGTCTTGCAACTAACATGTATTGAGAGATATCTATGTGCGCACAGGAGTTCTTTATATACAATGTTGCCCATACAGATGAGCAATCCCAATGAAGTTAAATATCTTCCCAAGGTCACATAGATGAAATATTATAGAGATTAGTCTCAGAACATGGATATTACCAGAGCTCCATGGTTAGACAGATTCATAATACTCAAATGGGCAGGATGCTAATGAATAAATAATAGTATTATTATGTATAGAACATTTTTATCCTATCTAAGAAACAAGTAATAATCAGAAGGATTTTTTTGTCAGTGTAAGTTATTAACAGTTTGGCTTTCCATGCATAGACTCAAAAATAAAAGGTAGAATTTTAATTCTCTCTTACATAAAAAATTATCAACATCTAGTCAGTTATGAATAGAGGGTGACAACACAACTACTTCCAACTTTCCCCTATGTCATCACTAGAGTAAAACATGTATCCTCAAGGCTGAAGCTATTATATCTGCATTCCAAACAGCAGAACAGAGAAAGGATAAGAACACCTTTCTTTAACATGTTCTTACTGTCTTCTCAAATAATTTATTTCTGCTGATATCACATTGGCCAGGACCTAGATATATGTACATACTTAACTGCAAGAAAAATATGGAAATGCATTTTTAGTTAACACTTTGACCCAGGAAAGAGGAAGGAGACAATGGTATGCTGTTGTAGACAATCAAAACTTTCTGCCACAGTGAGTGTACCCATTAAGAGGTAATTACCTCACTCAAAGCTTCAGTTCACACTGGATTACATAGAAAGGGAATTTGATAGCTCTTGTAGTTGAAGTACAAGGAAAAATGGCCTAGAGTAAAGTAGAATCTGAAAGTCATGCGTGCCAATGAGAATGTGTAGTCTTTCAGATTCTCTACTCTCTTGCCTTCAGTGATTTCTACATCCTTAAGATTGAGTCCCTTTATATGACTGGAAGTTGCCATCAGACTTGCATGTTTCCTATTCACATACTATTCACATTCAGCTGGAAGAGAAATGATTTCCATTTGAAACATGGAACTATGATAATCCCAATAGAATCATTAAGCAACTTTATTGCTTAATGATTCCACATAAGGTTCAAGAAATCATGATTTGAATTTTATAAACTGATGATCTTAAATTAAAAATGTAAGCAAGTGTAAGCAAACTTGTCACTCACTTCAATAAGCAGGATGTCAGAACAAACAGAATCAAATGATCTTGACTAACATTTCAGTCAAGTGATGACAAGCCCTGCTGAA
>NW_006773247.1:1211652-1227631 GCF_000442215.2 Lipotes vexillifer | reverse complement strand
CAAAGCACCTTGAGTAACCTTTCGATCCATGCATGACACGCCCTGCTGAACTTTTCCTGACTCAAAACAGAATAAACTTCTTTAAGAAAAAAACCTGCAACACTTACATATGTTAGTGCCTCATTTAAAATGATGACTGGAAATAAAAACTAACAAGAGTTCCCCTTTTCTAAGCATTTTGCTTAAAACTATTATCCCATGTTGCAATTATTTTCAAGACTTGATGCAGTTTACTAGATAGATCTTTCTTTTGCCTAAACCAATTTTGAAGTATGTGTTTATTCTGTCTCAAATAATTTTTAATATGCTTTTTCTAATTTATGAAATATCACCTCTCATTTCCCTGACTTAATTAATTAAAGTAGCGTTCTTAGACTTTTATACATTGATTTTATTAATTTGGCTCACAAAATAATTTTATCTTCAAATTAGAAAGATGCTTTTTGTGCTACCTTCCAGTTATCCATCATACGTGATTATATTTATCCTTTTGTGTGACTTTTATTATTTAGAAATAAAAAATATAACTTAAAAATGGCACTTTATGTTCAGTATTTAGGGATGAGACTTACATCCCCAGGGCTGAGACTTAGGGATGAGAATACAGGGAACACAGATCTCATTTTAGATTCTGTTCTAATATTGATGCCTTTGAAACATTTTAATTATAAAGTATAACCTCCCAAAGTAGAAAGAAAGAGATAATTATTACTTTAAAAGTATTATTTTTGTTATCACAGTCTTATCAGTAAGTGCAAAAATAGTAAGTTCTCAGATAAGAAATAAACAAATAAATAAAAGAGAAGAGATAATGCAAAACTTTCCAAACTTCTTTGACAGCATAGGTTGGATACTGCTTCTTCACAAATGAGGTGGTGTTACAAAAAATGCTATCCACATTTTTATAAATGCAGAGCTGTATTTCTTATCTTCTGAGGCGTTTTCTCCTGTATTTATCTGGATGTTACATTTTCAGTTGTTAAGTTATACTTTGACCTCAAAATAGTTTATTTGTGTATCTTAAAATGTAAATGGCTCATAAGTAGGGTTCTACCAAAGTCTGGAATATTACAAAATGTCTTATAGTTAAGCCATCTGAGAGTGAAGTTTCATTTTCTTACTGCCTAGTTGGTATGAAAAATAAGACTGGGACAAAAAAGAGGAAATAGTAAATTAATTCCAAGATGGCATTGACAACAAGGACATCTGCTATAGTTTACCAGAAACAAAATCAAAAAGGCTTTCTCTCTACTTACATGCACACAGTGATGTTTAGAGTAAGCATATTCTTTTATCAGCTGACTTTATTATATGTACTACAGTTTTTCTCAGCTCAAGAATTTACTTTTTCAAAAAGTATGTTTAAATTACAACAGTGAACATCAAGTTATGTCTCATTTTTTTGTTTGCTTTTTTAACAGAAACACTGTGCCAAGTGATAGAAGCCAAACACAAAATGTCACATGTATTTCCATTTATATGAAATTCCCAGAATATGCAAATCCATAGAGATGGGAAGCTGATTATTGGTTTCCAGGGGTTGAAGGGAGGAAGAAATAGGAGTGCCTATTTAATAGGGATGGGTTTCTTTGGGGGGTAATGCAAATGTTCTAGAACTAGATAGTGGTGATGGTTGCACAAAATTGCAAATGTACTAAATGCCACTAATTATATACTTTAAAATTATTAAAATGGTAAGTTTTATGTTTTGTGTATTTTAGCTAGATAGAGCTATAAGTAGATACAGGTAGAATCTGTCAGTTGGTAGAAGTATGGTATACTCTTTAGTAAGTGTGCTGAAATGTTCAGGAGACTGAAAAATAACAGCATTTAAGAGTGTCTTAACAATATGGAAGGAGCTTTTAAAATATAAAAGGTTTATTTAGCTTGTATTTATTTAAAAAGAATAATAAATATCACTATTCAATAATTAAAATATTTTACACAATTTTTTTAAAAATTACATTTAAAAAAAAAAATATGCCAAGGTTGAGACAACAGACTCAAATAGCAACAACCTACGAGAGCCATGGATTAAGAATCAGTAAATATTTTTAAATGAATTTGCAGGCTTGTAATCATTGTAATACACCGGAATTCTGTGACTCACAGCTCTAATCATAGTCTATTTCAACAAATTTATCAGTGGCATGAAATCTACAGTATCAGTTTGAATAGAAAACATGTACATACATTATAAATGAGGCTAACACTTTGCAAAGTGATCTTTAAAATCAGTCAGCCAGGTTATATTTTTGTCTCAGTCATTTATTTTTCTTTACCATGTATTGGAATATAAAATATATGAAAGGACATAATAGCATATTAACCAGGTCATTCAAGGAACATAATTACCCAGCCTATCCAGATGTTGCTCTACATAATTTTACTAATGTCTCAAGATTGAAAACTATTTGCCATCATACATAGAATGCTTAATGTACAGTACCAGTTCCAAATCAGATTAAAATTACTTCATGCAGAGTAGACCAATGATTGGCTCAGTACTGAATATGCTCTTTTCCCTGCATACTTAGAAAAGTTGGAAAAGTTGGAAGAGCCAAGCAAAATTATCTCTTCCATATTTGCAATCCCTAGACCTAGAGAATTAAGTATAATTGTTTCTGCTTTCCCCCTACCCCTTTGTCTTGGGGATCTGTAATAGACAGATGCTGAAATTTAGGCTTATTTTTGCTAGTTTTGGATTTCCCTCTCTTACCATTGAAGTGGTTTCCAACATCGATGGTTTTATTATTTGGTCTTGGAGTAAGCACATGAATCCATGCTGGACCAATAATACTTTTAGGAACATAGAAATTTAGACTAAGAGACAATTTGAAATATTTAGGAGGGACTTCCCTGGTGGCACAGTGGTTAAGAATAGACCTGCCAATGCGGGGGACACGGGTTTGAGGCCTGGTCTGGGAAGATCCCACATGCCGTGGAGCAACTAAGCCGTTGCACCACAACTACTGAGCCCGCACACCACCGCAACGAAGACCCAACACAGCCAAATATAAATAAATAAATAAATTTATAAAAAAAGAAAAATATACAGGAATACCTGTTGCTAAAGTCTCCAGGGATAAACCAGTTCTAATCATTCCTAAAATACAGCTGTTCAGTTATCTGTGTTTTATGAAATACTCTAGTATTCTTAAAATAAGTTTTTGTTTTCATTTATAGTTGCTTATAACCATTTTTTCCTGTACTTTCTTTGTGCTTCCTTTGAGTAGACACTGTATGTAGTTATGGCTTATTTGTATAAATGAATAATAAGCAAAGCAATTGCATGCCAGTGCACTAAAATTGACAGTCCTGTTTGGTTTGAGCTTAGAACTTGGAGATAAGTATATAAAATCAAATTATTTAAATAAGCTTTAGAAAAATGGCATAAATTCTCTACTAGTTAATGAATAAAATTCCACCTGCTTTTACGTTTACTGCTTCATATATATCCAGTAATCAGAAATTTAAATATACATTGGTGGGTGTACACACACACACACAATATTTGAAAGTATAGAAAATGATTCCGAAGTAGATTTTTAAAATAATAATGTGTTTCCTATTCAAATTATTATGGGGTCAAAGAAAAAAGTCTTTGATGACACAGACACATTTGAACAAGCTTCAGAAAATCTATCTTTCTCAATATTAGTCAACAACTGAAACAATAAAGGATATAAAATTTTCAAATTTTCAAATAGGAACACATGTAAATTTCACAGGTTTATATAAATCCTGAATGTTTGTTTTATGGAATTATACTTTGAGAAATCATTTTTTAGAAGATGGCCTCTGCAAAATATACCCTCACACTCACTCTCATTGGCTCATCCTGGGTGTGACATTGTTGTTTGAAGTTAATTGGTTACCCATTGATGTAGTTTTGCAGGGTTGACACATTGGTATCCTTAAAACTACCAAGACAATTTTAGGAAAAAATTAATAATTATCTCTGAATTTCAATTAGTTCATCTGTCAGTGGAGAATAAGAGGGAAATAAAAATGTTATTTTGTTGTTCCCCTGCCTTAATATTTGATTGTGTTTAATGCCTCAGATTTTAAGAAGAAACACATATTTTCTCATTACTATCTATCTAGTAAAATATGAAGTGTCATTTTTTTCTGGCCATAATGCTTTTTTAAATAACAGATCTTGCTTTTCACTGTAGTGAAAAGACTTTTGGTTTAGTTCCTAAGTTTCAAAATACTAATCTCCAAATAAAGTAAAATTTTTAACAAAAGGTTTTGATTCCTCTCCACTTTATCCTTTCCTTATCCCTTAAGAAGCCTTCAATATAGTTTAAATTGATTATTGTTGGAGATTGGTCTGCCTTTTTACTAGGCAGCAAGTTTTACCTATCTTTATTCTTCAACATAATAGTCCTCAATTACGTTAATTCAGCACTTTACAATTTGCAAAATAATTTTACCTATAGTATCTAAGTCAAAACCTATTACAATTGGTACAGTCATTATGAATAATTTTATTTTCATTGTATAAAAGAAAAAAGTGAGACGCTTAAGCTCCCAAGGTAGGGGATTTAAGGTCTGTGTATGTTTAAAATTATCTAATAGGGTGAGGAATGTTGGACTGAAACGTTATATCGTGTTATCTTGTGATGATAAAAATGAGTTTTCTCCCTTTGTAAAATATACAATGTAGGGAATTTCTTTAGGGTGTGTGTGTATGTTTGAGGTTATCTATTTTAGGGGTTGGATTGAAAAAAGATAATTTAGGTAGCATCCTGTGTGTGGCAGAAAAAATGTATGACTTTTCCACTTTTGAAAATTTAGAGATATTTATTTATTATAGTATACTGAGGATTCAGAAAGTAAGTGTATGTTTATCATAAAATGTACCATGAACAAAGATGCTGTCTGTTAATTGAAAAAATGAGCTCAAAGACTATTCTGATGTATTCAAATTGCACTGGTATTATTTAGGATACATCACATAACTAAGGTCACACGTAACCTCCAATTCTCAGTGACTTAAGAGAACATTATTTCTTGCTCACATAAAGCGTAGTGTGGCCCATCAGGGATCTTTGATGCATTCTTTCGTGGACCCAGTCTCCTTTTACATAAGGTTCCAGAGTCACCACTGAGCTGCTAAGTGGGGAAGAAGAGAGAGGATGGAGAAGGCAAGGGTGATCTTAACTGTCTGTGCCTGAAATGGACAATTTAACTTCCTCTTACTCTCCACTGAGAGGGTAGTAGCATAGAAGCGTCTGGATGCAAGAAGAGTGGCCAATATCATTTAACTCTTTGCCCACGAATCAAAAAATAACAGTATGAGCACATACCATTGTCTCTACCATAGTTTGCCATTTTGTCACCAAATATGCATTGCAGTCTTATTTCCACCAGGGCAGCGATATGACTTTCGAGGGTTTTAGAAAATTTTGCCTTCGTGAGACACTTCCTTTTCAAAATCATTAAAGTTATGTTTTACCCACTGCATTGGTATGAAGGTAAATATATTAATTTTATGTATTATGTATTTTCTTTGAGCTAAAAATGTATTTTCTCTTAGGATTTTAAAAGAAAACAAGACATTTTTGTGGGCATATGAAAGTATTGTGGCCCATAGGCTTTGTGCCTACTTTTCCTAATGGAAAAGTTAGCTGGCCCTGCTTCCAACAGATAAAATTCTGTTGCTCACCTTAAAGTAGAGAAGCCAAAGTAATATGCAATTACTGCATCAAGGTCAAGGTCCAGGAACTTCAGGTGATATATAGTCCTTTCCATCAGGTACAGATATGGTGGCTCTTGTCTGGAAAACTGAAATAAAAGTGATAGTTCTGCACTTTCCAAACCCAGTGTACAGTGTTGAACCAGGAACAGGATAACCTCACTGAAATCTTCCACCTAGAGAAAGTCAGCAAGGCTAGTCATTACTGATTTATAGAATATTAGATTTCTAGCCATGTTAGAATATGGTGGGACAGGCATTATGTGGCTTCTCAGACTTGGTGGTGGAGTATGTTCCCATTTTAGACTCTGGTTCTATTTATCTCATCTCTCCTCTTACCCCATTGTCCCTGGTTCTGCCCTCAAGGGGTTTATTTTTTATATTCCATGGGCAAATTTTCAGGGGCATTTGAGAGACTTTTTTTGTTGCAGATTATACAGTATTCACAGCTCACTTCCTGTTCACTGCAGGTTGTTTTAAGCCCTAATGAAAGGTAAGGATTAACATGTCCAAACTTGATGCCCTGCGCACGAGCCTCCAAAGAGGAAGTAAACTTTCTGAAGAGCAAGATCATTTGAGAAGTTAACCTTGCTCCATGGAAATGGGCTAGAGATGAGTGCTTGAAGCAGTAATCCTTGGTGAATGCTGAACTGTTAAATCAGGGATGAGCACCATTAGTTGACAAGTCATAGGGGGACACTTAGAAAGCTTGGACTCCAGTCCCAGTCACTGCAGGAGAGGGGCTGATGTTCCACTAAATATTAACGCTGAAGAGGAGAAACAAGGGTGGAGGATAAGACTGTTACCATTTTACATCAGAAGCTGAAAATAGTCTCGGAACCCAGTTTGTGATCACATTAGAGAAGGGACTGATGTTTCCCAAATCATTCATCTTGTTAACCCCACACCCCAAAGTTAAAGGATCATTCATCTCACAGAATCTGATGTTTAGTTCTGCTCAATATTAATATCACGCTGCCCCCCATGCAGAGTGTAATGGCAATAATGCATCACCTACTGTTCCCACTTCTGAAAATTTATCTCCATAAACAATGTTTTCAATCTTTTATTTCCTACTTTTCAGAGCTTTCTAACCATCAAGTCTTCAAATTCATAGACTCTAGGAAAGTATTTTCATATTGGCTTAGAAACCAATCCTTCTTGTCCTGAGCTGTTTATTTTACGACCCTGTCAGATGGCTAGCAATCGCCCATGCACATTCAAACTTCATTCTGACCACTTTCAGAAGATGCCACATCTACAGTCTTGAGGCTTGCTTCCTAAGTTATCACAGGCAACAATTTTTCCAAATATCTGCAGCTGAAAGACACATATGCTCAACTTTATAGCCTCTAATCTCATTTTCTTGCTGCCCAATAGGGTAAGGCCAAATACTTAAATTTTTTGTCACACCAGAACTCCACATACCAATTTCTGTTATTTAAGGTCTATAATGTTAGCTGCTGCAACAGATAAACCCTCAAATCTCAGTGGCGAAATGCAATAAAACATCATTTTTTAGTCCTTTTACTGACTATCCGACATAGGACAGTGTATGTGTTGAAGGTATGAAGGGAGTCTTCTGCAAACATTGATTCAGGGCCCTAAGTTCTCTCAAACTTCAACCTGCAATTTCAAGATTAATCTAGAATTATACAGTCAGAGAATAAGGAATGAGACAATGGAAAAATATGTTCATTTTTGATCATTTTACCCTGAAATGACACATTATTTCCATTCTTATTCCATGACAACAGTTTGTCACTTAGATCAATATAGGAGCAAAGAAGATGGAAGAAATGATCTGACTGTTGACCAAAAAGGAAAGGAAGCAGGTTTGTCAGTGCCTAGCCTTGTCTTTCCTTTCTAAGTTTACTAAAGTATTTGAGTTGCTGGTAATAAGATGCCTTACAGCACTGATTAGTTCCAGAATAGAAACTAAATAAGCTCCAGATTAGTTGTCCTGCTTCTGATGGGATGAAGACATGAGTCTAAGTGACAAGAGCAGTGAGTAATAAAGTGAGTTCACTCCCTCTGCCTCTGACACAAACTCTCAAAGTACTGCAGCCATACTCTTGTCCAAGAGAATTTAGTGACACTGAATCTGTAAATTATATCCATCCCAAAGGAAAGTGTTCCAGCTAATGAGTTAGTTCCTCAGCTTGTGTCCAAGAGTAAGAGAATAAAGTGAGGAGAAGTGTGAAAATAGTTGGAAATTTGTACTCACACATTCTCTTTAACTGCCAATGGTGTTTTGGTCACACTGACCATAAAGCTACAAAACATAATAGGCTTCATCCAGAACCCATGTTACTTGCTGTGAGAATGAATACAGAATTGACAAAACATAGCAACATGGCAAAAAAGTAATAACATAGTTAAAAATCTCATAAGTTGTAGGCAGTTTCCCAACGTGCAGCCATACCTTACTTGGGACACATATGGTAATGAGAAATGGAATTGGGTGAGCAAAGACTACATCAGTTTGGGCAAGTCATCAGCTCCAGAGTACTGTCAGCTTTTATAACTTTCCATATATGAAGCCCCTTCAGTGGTACATGGCTAGCTTCCATTCTTGGGTGCAACGGAATCTTGTCAATACCTGAGAGTTGTTACTAAATAAACAGCTTTAACATTGAGGTATAGGTGCTTGTTCTAGTACATAGTTATCTACACTGAATTCTCATGAATCTTGAATCTGTTATGGTCCTATAAATGCCTGAGTGAGTGTTTCAAGAAGAGTTTTATTTTTTTTAAAGTTTTATTGGAGTATAGTTGATTTACAATGTTGTGTTAGTTTCAGGTGTTCAGCACAGTGAATCAGTTATACATATATCCACTCTTATTTAGATTATTTTCCCACATAGGTCATTGCAGAGAATTGAGTAGAGTTCCCTGTGCTATACAGTAGGTCCTTATTAGTTATCTATTTTATAGTCAGTAGTATGTATATGTCAATATAAATCTCCTAATTTATCCTCCCCCACTTCCCCCTATCCCTGGTAACCATAAGTTTGTTTTCTACATCTGTGACTCTATTTCCGTTTTGTAGATAAGTTCATTTGTACCATTTTTTTTTTTTTTAGATTCCACGTATAAACTCAAGAATTTTTAAAAAGTAACTCCTCAGGTGTTTTGAAGACTAGAGAAAAGGTCAGAAACCGGCCATTAAGCTTTTCCTTTCATAGTCATTTTCACCTCTGTCATGCATTAGGCAAGTGCCTCAATGTCCCCACCACACTCTTATTATTTGGATAAAGAACTTAGTAAGTTCTCATTTTAAATCTAAAGTAGATGGGGGTAGTTAGCCTCCAAATATGACCTTACTATGAGTCAACATCTTCCATTAGTCATGCCCTTGTATAGTCCGTCCTGTATTGAATCTAAGCTTGCTGCCGAAAACTTGGCCTCTGTGCACTGGTGCTGAATCGAACCTGAGATGGAGTTTTGGGTGAAGTAAAAAAAAAATAGCTTTATTGCTTTGCCAGGCAAAAGGGGAAAACAGCAGGCTTGTGCCCCTCAAAAACTGTGTGTTCCAACCTGGGAGGATTTGGTGAGGAGTTTAATAGCAGTGGTTGAAGGGTGGGGTTGATGATAAGGATTAGGGTGTGTGCAGGGCCAGCACTCCTTTAATCTGGTTTCAGGTAATCTCTTGATGAGCTACTCTGGTTCCTTTAATCTGGCCTCAGGTCATCTTCTCTGGAATGAAGAATGTTAACATCTTCCTCTTGTTGGGGGTTTTAGTTCTGTAGAAGAGCTAAAAAATATTGTTATGTGTATCCCTTAAGGCAGAACCAGGACCCTGCCCCAAGCCTGCACTATTGTTTCTTGGCTGTTTCTCTCTTGTCTCTGCATCCTCTCCCTTCCCTGATTAGCAACTGTTTGAATCTGCCCTTTGGAGCTCAGGAAGGTCATGGAGGCTGGAGTCTGTCCCCTACAAACAAAGAACAGGGGACACAGAAAGACATCTGTGCCCAGGAGCCCCACAGGGTCCTGCTTGGTTTCAGGTTGACCCTGTTGATACTGGAAAAGCTTTATCAAAAGTCCAGACTCTTGTTTGTCTCATCCAAAAGAATTTGGGTGAGGAACACAAAATATAAAGGAAAAATAAACACATACATACACACACACACACACACACACACACACACAGGCTGAGGAGCAAACAGAACAAACAAGCAGCTTATTCAGGGCAGAAGTGAAAGTTACACATTCCACGAAGAGTGCTGGTGTTGTCGTGAGTGAGGGGCTCTACACAGGCCTGTTGATCCCCCCTTTTATCTTATTTTTAGGCCTTTGAATGTTTCGGTTATTTTTGATTAGGGTTGGAATATTCATTGAGGGGAGGGTTGAGGTGTGGTCTGGACTGCACCAGGTTGCATCAGTTCTGGGTCCTGTGGATTTGTCTCCTGAAGACACTGTACATGAGCTCTAAGAGCTGTTTTCCCTTAAATTTTCCATTACTAGTCGAGCCCCACATGTGGAAGGTTGTACAGGGTCATCAGCAACCTGTGCATTTTTATTGCGCATGCTCCATGGTTTTCATGGTCAGAGTTTCTTGCTCAGACGCTACACAGTTTCTGTTTTACATGCCATTCCTCCATGCGTCATGGCCTCATTAAGTGCAAATCAAGGAGGTAGCTTTGCCTTGGTCCTAATGCCTATACATGAGGATGCTGTCCTTGGGCCCAGCCCTGTCTTTCCTGCCTCACTGTGACTGTAGAATGTGTCAGAAGTGGTGTTGAATCCATTCCAAACTAGCTATTAGGAGAGTTGTCAACTTCTGCTCATGGATTCTCAGTTTGGAGATACCTGATTGGCCATATGAGAAATCTGGCTATATTACTGGGATTATCATAGGCAGACACCATATATAAGGTCATTCAGAGAGAGAGAGAGAGGCCCTTCATCTACATGAAGAGAGAACAGGAGAGATTGAGGCACAAACATTGATGCCTCCTGTACCAGCTTCCAGGTGACTCAAGCCCTAGAAGCCATGTGACTGCAACCAGTTAAGAGACCCCCAGCAAAATAGCAGGCTTACTTAGTGAAGCCCAATCAATACACAAAACCATGAGAGAGAATAAAATAGTTGTTGCAATCCACAACTTTGGTGGTGGTTTGTTATGCAACAGTAGATAACCAAAACAATAAGATGTAAAAATAAAATACTATTTTATGAAATGAGAAGTCATGCAGATTTGAGGCTAATGAAATAACCAAGGTTATTCTAGCTGCAAAACTAGCTGGCCGGAAATTCTGAGATCCGGACACCAGTCACAAATAGGATTATGTATGAATATTCACTATTACAAAATTTTACTCTTCTTTGTATTGAAACAGATGAAAGTGCTAGGGAATATTGAAATAGGAGTTGTGCAGTCTCTCAAAGTAGCACAGAAGCTATTTGCCTATAGTTATACATCCCAAGACTAACTTAGTATCTAACTCAGTATCTTTCAACTCAGGGTCTAGTGCCTCTCCGTTGTATCTTACCAATGTTTAAACTCGCAGCATCTCTTAGCACACTGTTTTATTTAATTGAAAAGAGGATACTTAATGAATAATGATTTAATTAAAATCACCCACAATGATTAAAGTTGTTTGAATACATTTTCAGTGGGATAAGATTTGGGAATGGGGATTGTATAGGGCTTTAGTTCCATGGTTCTTACGAATACAGCAAAAACCATCATTTTCACTGTCATCTCTCATTACCATTTTTGGATACAGGTTTATTTAAATTGCTAGTAATTGATGGATCTGTGACAAAAGCAAACTTAAGCCACATCTTATATCCTTATTATCATTACATAGAAAACAACCAGCTTAGGCTTGATTGCTGCATGCTCTCTTCCTGTTCCAGAATTCTTTGATTCTATGATTTACAGAATATTTGTTAGAAAGATCTTTGGAGTTCATCCATGTAAGTATGTGACATTTGTTTTGAACTGAAGAACTCCTGATTCTTCAGGACTTGATCCTTTCTTTCATAAATATTAGTGCAGAAGCTAGTTTCTAATAATTATTAGATGCAATTATCACCTTCCCAGCATAACAACTTGCTTTTCTGTGACAATTATCAAAGCATAAGGGCAAAGCATCCATCTCTTCAACTTCGTGCTTTATTATTTGACATAATCAGCTTTATACTGTAGATCTCTGAAGGTCCTCCATTTTGTTTAAAGTTTAGATTAAATTAACCTGCACTTGATTACTTATTTTTCCCTTCTTACAACTTGTGTCGCTAAGGGTTCTTTCGTTATGAAACCTGACATCTAACACAGAATTGACGCTTCTACTAGTCACCAACACCTGTAAAGGATTTTATCCATTCACGCCATAGCAACTCCTATACTGCTATCACTTAACCATTCCTATGAAAGTTTTACTGATGGTTTATTTTGTGGCGGAGATCAGAAAAATAGACTTTTTCTTTAGCGTACACATCTAACAAATCTTCACAGCAAAGATATAGTTTTGAATTTCGAAACGTTATGATTTCCATTCTAAAAAGTTGTTATAGAAAATAGAATTAATCAATTTCAAACACATGTTAGTGTGTTTTATGTTATGTACAGCATCTATTTGAGAACTATTTAATAGCTGGATTTAAATTGATATTTATCCATTCTGATCAAATTTTCCAGGGTATATATGTGGAAATTGTCTATAAGTGTAAATCTGTGCAGGTTATTTAAATACTAATCTTACAGAAATTTCGTGAAATGACAAAGTGGTCTTAGGTAGTTTTAAAATTTTTATTTCATGTTCTTGCGTGTTGAAATGGACCCCTCTCCTATTTAAAAACTCTAGATTATCTATTTAATCACCTTTATTTCTTCTTAAAGGACAAATATATTTCCAAATAATGGCATATAATATTCTTCCATACATTGCCAGTATTGTGTGTACCTTATCAGTTCTCTTTTTAAATTATTATTTTGTGTTTTTCTTTATGAAATGTGGGAGAATTTCCAAATAATTTAGCCGTTTTAAATGATCTTTTTTCATTTTCCAGTGTTTTTTTTTTACTAATTTCCATTTTAAAACCTTTTTATCTTTCATTTTTTCTATGCCTTTAAAATATATTTTTAGTACAAGTGTCCCTCTTCCTTTCTTATTAAAGAGAACATAAATGCAAGCATATTTTCTTTTCAATAATTCTTTAGTCATTTGGATTTAAGGTTTTGTATTGCACTGTATTCTCTAATTACCTGTGAGCTAGCTCTTATATAGCAGACCATTTTTAAATTTCCTTTGTGCACTAGTTGTTATTTTATAGCACTGAATTCAGAAATAAAATATTTTGATGCTGCAGAACAAGACAGTGGTGATTAATAGCTTGGGATTTGGAGTTGCTTAGACCAGATGCTCCTCTGTCTGCCTCTGGCTAGCTCAGAGGCTTGCTCAAGTTGCTCTCAAAAGTGGAAAATGGTATTCTCTCACTTGCTATAATGATTAAAGGACATGTGTAAAATATACCTCTGTGCCTGGCAAAGAATTAGTATTACATAATGGGAATTTTTATTATTATTTTTGAAGTCACTACAAAGGCTACAAAGATGACACACATTGAGAGTAATGTTGTTAAGAAGAGTATTCTTAGTTATCTTAATTTATCCTACTTCATAAACTGTTAATCTTATATCATAAATGGTATAATTTAAATAAATATTATATTGCTTTTTCTGACTGATATAGATTGATAATGGGACTCTGTATCTAATAACATGTGTATCTGTCTTGGGTTTTGTGCGGTTTTTTTATTTTATTGAAGTATAGTTGATTTACAATGTTGTGTTAGTTTTAGGTGTACAGCATAGTGATTCAGTTATACGTATATATATTTTTTTCATATAGTTTTCCATTATAGGTTATTACAATACAGTAGGTCCTTGTTTGTTATCTATTTTATATACAGTAGTGTGTATATGCAGGGTTATTAATTGACTTGATTTTTTGAAGTAGTTTTAGGTTTACAGCAAAATTGAGCTGAAGGTACAGAGATTTCCTGTATACCCCTGAATTTCCACTTTACTCCCCATTATTAATGTCCTCCACCAGAGTGGTACATTTGTTAAAATTGATGAACCTACATTGTCAAATCATAATCACCCAAAGAGCATAGTTCACATTATGGTTCACTCTTGATGTACATTGTATAAGTTTGGGAAAATGTATAATGACATGTGTCCATCATTATGTTATCATACAGGTGCTCTTTTCATGGGAGTTTTTTCACTGCCCTCCAAATCCGATATACTCTGTCTATTCATCCTCCTCTTTTCCCTCTAACCACTGGCAACCACTGATCTTTTTCCTGTCCCCATAGTTTTGCCTTTTTCAGAATGCATACCTTCCATACCTGGAAATCATACCATAGGTAGCCTTTTCAGGTTGACTTCTTTCACTTAGTAATATGCATTTAAGATCTCCCTATATAATTTCATGGGTTGATAGTTGTGCATTTTTAGAGCTGAATAATATTTCTTTCTCTGGATGTACCACAGTTTATTCATCCATTAACCTATGGAAGGACATCTTGGTTGCTTCCAAGTTTGGGCAATTCTGAATAAAGCTGCTATAAACATCCATGTGTAGGTTTTATTAGGACCACTCACATTGTGATAAGTATATGTTTTATTCAAATTCTACTAATTTATATGTTATTCTTATCTAAAAAGTATCTTAACGACATCTAGACTGGCGTTAGACCAAACAATTGGGTACTGTAGCCTAGCCAGTTTAACACATATATTAATCATCACATATTACTCCCTTGTTTACCTGCTTCTATGAAACCCCAGGTTTCCTTCCATTCTTTGTGATTTTTTTTTTTTACTAATGAGCATTTTTCTTATTGCAATAGCCTGAATAAAATAATCTCCTTAATTTTCCAAGGCATTTTGTCTTTTTACACCTTATTATATGTTTCTCGAATTAGTATTTTATCAGTTGAATTTTCAAAAAAGAAACAAAGGGAAATGGCTAGTTTAACTGCCTGAGAAATTCTCTTTTAATCATAATCTCTTTTTTCCTTAGTTATTTCAAAAAATTAAAAGAAAGAAAAAATATTCTAGTCTTCTAACATGATAAATTATGTATTATTTCTAGTGTATTTAAATCTTGAGCATATTTAGTTTTATTTTGTTGACATCTACATTTTATTCTTATGCAGAAAGTGGGTTTTCTCTTTATTAACCATTCTTCTCAATTTCTTGTTTGATTGCCTATTAATTAAATATTTCTATTTATAGATTAATTTTTATAAATCATAATCTTTCATATTATTGCAATTTTTCCCCTCCTCTTTCAATTATGACCTTTGGTAAAACTGTAAGTCAAATATTTATTTCAATGATATTATCAATATGCATTATTAAGAATTTATTATTTTATGATTAGTTGTATTAACCTTTTTATTCTGATGCTGATCATATTTCATTGAATGCTTTTTTTCTATAGTTTCATTTAAGATGGATTTCTGTTGTTCTGTTAGTTATGCGTAAAATCTGTTGTCTCACTCTGCTTGCAGACAAATGTGGTTTGGTTACTTGTCTCTGAGTCTGTTGGGGAGGAGCTAGTTGAGAGTAGTTGTTTTGCAGGTATGTTTTCTGCATTCTTTAAGCAGTTTATTTTTATCCAAAACCTACGTATTATTTCTAGTTACTCCCCTTTTAGCATTAATTCATTTTAGAAATTAGTTTATTATTTTATATAATTCTGAATATCTCATAGGTTTCCAGTGTTTTACCTAAGAGATGTAGGTATATTTTCAGAGACCTTTGCAACTGTCTGATTCATCTCACTGAAATTGTGACGGTGCTCATATTACTTTTAACAAAAGCAGTAGAAAAGAACTGAAATGCCTCCTGACCATTCTCCAAACTGATTTATCTAAAAGCCACACAAATGAACGTATTTCCCAGAGAAATCAAGTTTCTTATAAGAGATATCTGGCACTGACATATTATTTGATAAAACTAGGTACTTCCCAAGGCAACCTATCTAGAGCATTCCTCAAAAGGAGTATATTACCAACTGCTGAGAGATCCTTTCTCAAAGTAAAGAAATTCACAGAATCAAGAATAACAATGGGAACATATCTATTGGCACTTCGTTTTAATGTTAGGATTCAATGTTAAACATTATTTGAAAAAAATTACAGGTATGCATTTATGTATTTTGCTGCATATCATATTGCAAATTAGTTCCAGTTTCTGTTGACTAATTTAGGAATGTAAACATAGTCCTTGTATTTATTTCTTAACA
>NW_006773247.1:1081030-1211642 GCF_000442215.2 Lipotes vexillifer | reverse complement strand
CTGCTGAAATGTATTTGTTTAACATGATCATCCATTTTAGTGTCAAATCTTAAAATATAATTTATAATAGGTAAATAGTTTTCTATTGTTTAAAAATATTGTCTATAGAAGAATGAAAACTGGTTTTTATTTTACCTTTTAAAACATAGTGTCCATTACTTGCAGTCCACTTTACTGATTAAGAAGAAAATACAACACAAAATACAAAACAGTGTTTTAAATTTAATTGAGAACATGAGTATGCACATAGGTAATATAAGCAGAGAAGGGAGAAAGGAAGAAAAAAATTGCTTGCAGAACTAAACAAAAACCTGGTTGTGTTACTTGATTGCTTTTTTTTGTAATTGAGTTAGAAATATACTAAACTATAAAATGACTTCTAAATACTCTCATTGATAATATATTTTCTTGAATATTAATGATATACTGTGTTCTCCCAAGCATCTATAATTACATATAATAGGAATTTGAATATTTATGTTTCTCATCTTTAATACGAAATTAGTAGCATTTGATTTTTTGTGTGTGGATGTGTGCTTTTATATAAAATGTAATATTTTGAGGACTCTTCTTGTCCTCCAAATATTTCTGTGTACGTTATAGAACCAAGAAAAAAAGAAGCTATAGAGAATCAGCTGCTTTGAGGATTGTGGAGGAAGCATTTGAAATGGCTGCACAACTCAAGCCATTGCTGCAACAGTACCCTCTTTCTACCAGCCAAATACAGACCCTTGTCTATACAAGCAAAAGAGTGTAGTCACAAGTAATCAATATGATGGGGAGAAAAGGGACTGAATTTCTCTTGTCTCTCCATTTTCCATAAGTTGGGGGAATGCCTTTCATTCTCCCTAAACCAACTGAAATGGAGCCCTTCCAAGGAAATTTTTTAGAGCAGCTGGGGGAAGGGATTGCTTCAGGAAGGGCTAGGCTTACCTGCTCAGGCAATAAATATGTTGCTAACTGCTGTGCAGGTATGAGCAGGCAGGAGCCAGGACAGGCATAGTAAGGGTCTTGGTATTTCTTCCCTTTTTAAAAAAATTTTTATTTTATACTGGATTATAGTTGATTTACAATATTGTGTTAGTTTCAGATGTAGAGCAAAGTGATTCAGTTACACACACACACACATGCACACACATATATATATTCTTTCTCAAATTCTTTTCCCACTTAGGTTATTACAGAATATTGAGCAGAGTTCCCATGCTGTACAGTAGATCCTTGTTTGTTATCTATTTTAAATATAGTAGTGTGTATATGTCAATCCCAAACTCCCAGTTTACCCCCCCCCCCCGCCATCTTTCCCCTTTGGTAACCCTAAGTTTGTTTTCTGCTTCTGTGAGTCTATTTCTGTTTTGTAAATAAATTCATTTGTATCATTTTTTTTTTTAGATTTCCCATATAAGCGGTATCATGATATTTGTCTTTCTCTGTCTGACTTACTTCACTTAGTATGATAATCTCCAGGTCCATCCATGTTGTTGCAAATGGCATTATTTCATTTTCTTTAATGGCTGAGTAATAGTGTATTGTATATATGTACCACATCTTCTTTATACATTCATCCATCGATGGACATTTAGGTTGATTCCACATCTTGGCTATTGTAAACAGCTCTGCAATGAACTTTGGGGTGCATATATATTTTTCAATTATGGTTTTCTCCTGATATATGCCCAGGAATGAGATTGCTGGATCATATGGTAGCTCTATTCTTAGATTTTTAAGGAACCTCCATACTGTTCTCCATAGTGGCTATACCAATTTACATTCCCACCAACAGTATAGGAGGGTTCCCTTTTCTCCACACCCTCTCCAGCATTTATTGTTTGTAGACTTTTTGATGATTGCCATTCTGACTAGTGTGAGGTGATATCTCATTGTAGTTTTATTTACATTTCTCTAATAATTAGCAACATTGAGCATCTTTTCATGTGCCTATTGGCCATCTGTATGTCTTCTTTGGAGAAAATCTATTTAGGTCTCCTGCCCATTTTTTGATTGGGTTGTTTGTGTCTCTGTCTTCTTTGAAGTTAACCTATTCTTTCTTCCTAACTCCATTCTGATTTGCATTTACATTGTGACAATCACTTCTAAATTAACTAAAGCCATGTATGTATGACCCCGAATAAAGCACTGGAGGAAATGCACTTGTTTAGTAATACTGAAGTGGACTAGACCATCTCAGATTATGTAGAACAAATACAAATTAATAAAGCTACTGAAGTTTAGACTCTCTTCTCTCTGCTCATCTACTTGTTTCATATTTTTTTGTCTTCAAAAACATATTATCTGGAACAAATACATCTAGGTCAATCCTCAGTATTATTTGAATAGCAATATTTAGTGAGAATTTCACTATTAAGTGGATTTGTCACCCAATTGTTTTGGAATGCTTACTAATGTAGGACTTTAACTGTATGACAAGCTACAGTCTTTCCTAGTAAAATGTTACTGAAGTGCCTATTTTTGAAGCAGTAACTTCACTATGATACAGCTTTCTGACCCTTTGACATAAAAAAAAAGGCATCTTCTTACATCCTATACTCCATTCTTGTTTGTTTTTTCCTGAATGCACATTGCACAGTCTTTCTCACTTTTTAAGGAATTAAATGAATGAAAATATTTTTCCTTTAATGATGAGTTGAAATAATTTTGTACAATAATATGTAAATCTTGATCCTTTACTTTTGAGAGTCCTTTTCTCTCCCTCTCACTTGCAGGAACCTATATCTTGATATCCATATGCATGGTTTAATGTGCAAGAAAACAAACAGTTTTCTGGGAATTTTGTCTCATATGCTTTGGCTGCAGTGAGAAAGCTTAGCTCTTCTCTACAGTTTGACTTTTCCATTGTCTCACAATTAATATAAGAGAAGTAATGTGATTCTTGCAGTGTTCGCTGTTATTTTTGTGGTGCTTTACAGTGACATCTTAAGTCATTAAACGTGAGAGAAAGCTTTGCCTTTTTCTCAGTTTTATTTTATATTGAATATGCTTTTGAAAACCCAATAGATGATAGGTATTAGCTCCTGTAAGTTGGAATCCCTCACATGGAAATAATTGGGTATCAGGACTGTACACTGTGTATTACCACCAAAGTTGGTGAAGTTGTGTATGTTTTAGTTAACAGTTATGATCAATTAGACTTCTAAGTTTAAAAATGAACTTGAGGTGAAAAATATGTCATGCTATAAAAAAAATCATACATAGAACATTTCCTCCAGCCATGCATTTTACAAATAAGTAAAAGAAAGCCCAGAACTAAAGAATATTTAATCTTTGCAGCAGAGGTCAGGTAATTGAAGTTTATAGCTGTTTTTCTGTTTTACATCGCCCAATGCATTATGGAATATCTTTGGGAAATGAATCGTATGATAATCTGATATTCTGAGTACCACCATGTTCTCTCTTGGGAAGCAAAAAGACTACCTGATTTTTGCTATTGTTTTTAGGTCAAGGGTGCTGAGGTCTGTGTGCTCCAGCTAAATGAAAGTTTGCCTCTTTCCTCTGGGTAGTATGAATCATCAATATCTAAATATCTGAAATTAAGAGTATTTTTGTATAAATATTTTCATGTCACTATTTCCAAGTTTCTCTTTGTTTCAAGTTTCTCTTTGAAAATTTTACTTTCTTTTTGATAGTAAATTATGGAAAATACATATAAGCATCTGAAGAAATGTAAATAAGGATGTGTGTGTGTGTGTGTGTGTGGTTAGATGTCATCATACACATTTAATTTCCAAGCTTAATAAATAGTAAAACATGTGAGAAATCAACCCCTGAGCTAGTCTCCAACCTCGCCTGTTAACAATAATGTCTGAAGTCACCTGTAGTGACAAGACATCTTTGCCCTCATCACTGTGTAAACTGTGCCAAATACGAAATTCTAGACTGTTCAGAAATCAAAGATTCCCACCTTCCATTCCTTTTCTTCTCGCTTTTATAATGAACTAATTGTGAAACATTTCTAATAATTCATTACTGTTGCTTAAGTCTCCTCTACTAATCTGGCCTCTCATAGGTTATTGTGGGGAAAGCATGAATAAGAATTTCTCAAATCCTGTGTCCACACACACAGGTGCACACACATACACACAGAGTTATTCTGGGCTATTTATATTAGCTAAATTCAACAGAACTGTTGTTAGATAACTAATTCTTCCACAAAATAAAATTATAAAAATAATTCCTGGATTAAAAATAATATACATATATAGCTTTGTTCTTAGGCATTTTTTGAATTCTCAGTCATTTTGAGAATTTTCACAATGTTGTCATGATAATTGAAAACTTCATGTTGATCCATAGGTGAAAATCACTGCCACATTTAATTTATATTTTCTTTTTAGAACTTAGAGGAATATTGGCTCTTGTACTTTTGTCCAAAGACTATAGGAAGGCCAAATGAGAACAAGTTGTTAAAGTAATTAAGGGATCCCATTTCCTTTAATAATTAAAGATAGAAGTCAGAGTCCTCAAATGAACCTCAACTTGAGCTGTCACAGAACATAGAGAACAAGAAAATAAAGATGGAATAATTTTGGCAATCTATTCTATCCTGTAAATCAATGTGGAAATCTGCCCTGTTGCCATACATCCCTGTGTACTTAATTTCTTGGAAAGATCCTCCCTTGCCCCTTTCTAGCTTCTGGTAGTTGCTGGCCTCTCTTGCCTTGTAGCTGCATCACTCCAGTTTCTTCAAATAGCTGTCGTCTCTCTGTGTCTGTGTTTCTGTATCTCTCTTTCCTTATAAGCAGTCCTTGCATTTGGAGCCCACCCCAATCCAGTATGACATCGTCTTAACTTGATTGCATCTGCCAAGACCCTGTTTTTAAATGAGATATTTTCTACAGGCATCAGGGGTTAGGACTTCAACATTGTCTTTTGCGGAGACACAATTCACCCACTATAGTAAATCATCTTGGGTTTTTGGTATTTCTATGAAAAAAAATACAGCCAATAGACATATTTTGTGGAGGCCTCTTAATATTAGCCTTGCCTTGGACTGTGGTATCTATGACACAGCAGAGATGATTTCCAGGACACTTGCAGCTTAGGAATGGGTTTCCAATCCTCCTATTAATGTCATAGCCTCAGGTTTTGTGTAGAGCCAAGCTGATATGTGTGTGCATCAAATGGTACAATAGATGACTAAGATAGGGAAATATTGATACCTAAATACAAATTTATTTTCTGGAAGAAAAGAAAATTCTGGACTGAGTCAATAACATACTATATTGCTTAGTAGGGTGGATTAACCACATTAAAAATATATTTTTGACTAAACTTTTGACTAAACTTGAACATCAGAGTTAGATTTTCTATAGATTCTAATCTCCTTAAAGGATTGTGTTGAAATCTTTAGTTATTTAGACAAGTGTCCTTTATTTGAATAGTTGTTAGTCAACCAGTGTTTTCTTTCCCACCCAATCATATTGTTAAATGGATCTATATTGGATACACTGGATAAATGTAGTCTGCTAACATTTCTTTAAAGTTCACTTTTAAAACTACATTTTTCTGTAGATTTGTGTCCCAATCTCCACTTTTTGGAATCCTGAATTCTATGTTTCAGGACACCTCCATGTACCTTTTCCTATTACAACTTCCATTAATCACACATTTTTTTCCAAGTTTTTAATTAAAAATTTGATATATCCAGATAGACTCATGCTTATACATTTCAAAATTACCTGTCATGCATGTAATTTTCAAATATTACATATTCATATTGGTGCTTAAATTTGACTATAAGAAAAATATCCTGGGAATTTTATCTTGTTATATATATAATTAAAATTTAAATGAATTTTAAGTTGTTTAGTATCAGTGCTTAATGTTTTTCTATTTGTTTTGGGACTTTCAAAAACAGAAAGTATATGTACAAACATTTTTATACTCACCCATTTTAACAATCTAGAATCCTCACCATTAATCTCACTTTGGTGTACTATTTCCCTGCAGCTGAATGTTACTTGTAATTATAAGTGTTTCACTGACTCTCTTATTCACGTTTATTCCTAGAAGTGGAAAAAAGTATTATAAATTAGTATGTTTCCTTCATACCCCTTCTTCCATTATGATTAGCCTTGGATGTCAATAATTTTCTCTAACTTTATAATTTTCTTAGTATTCACATGCTCATTTTTATGTACTAAAATTAGTATTAATAATTTAAATATCTAGGATATGTTATGCTACATAACTTATGAGCGAGATCTTCCAAGAATGAAACTGGTATTTATCTACTCAGAGTGCCCCAGCAGTTCACACGTGGTGAGAGGCACTGATGGTGAGCAGACAAAAATTTAGGGAAGGCCATTTTCCTAGTTTAGATGTTCCACAGCAATAGGAAAGGGGAAGGCAAGGATTAAAGACAAATAATCAAAAGTTTGGCATTAGGAGAGCCCAGCAGACTGGATAGGAATAGACTGCAGTTAGCCCTAGGAAACAGGATTTAAGTGAAACACAGATTATGGTCACAATGCAGAGAATCGAAACAATAGAAGGGGGTTTGGAGGAGGGCACAAAGAATGGGAATGATAGAATGAAGTGTCCTATACAGAGCAGTCCCTACCACTCAAAAAAAAAAAAAAAAGATTATGCCTCTGTGCCTATGATCCTAATATTCAGGGAACCTTCTTCTGTATTAATCTCACAACCCCCTCCTTCTAGGACAGTCTTAAGTCTTTCCTCCACGTGCAACCTGTTTATCATACAGTTTAGTAGGTGGTTAGAAAAACTACTAATGCATAGTAACAGAGTTGACTTCAAGGCTATGGAAGCATCACCATGGCTTGCATGGAACCTGCAGACTCTTCCCTGGCTTGAGGAGGTCTGTTCCACTTTGTTCATATATCTTAGATTTTGTTCTTTCATTCAAACAATATTCGTCATTGTGTTCTGAGATTCTTTTAATGTACACCAACCTATCATTCTCCTGCAAACCTTGTGTCCCTCAACTTAAAAATGAGGTTAGCATTCTTTTAATATTGAGCCTCGCGTGCTTCAGGCTCTTGTAAAGATCCCCCTTTTCAGGTCTTATCTCCGTTCTCACACTCATTTTCTTTTTCCTATTTGTTTCCAAGTAACTGCCCCATTCTGAGAAATGTAGGTCAACATTATGCTCCTCTGACCTCCTTGCTTGCTGGGACTTTTACCCTCTCATCACTGCAGCAATTTGCTCTGATGGCTCACCAAGCCTTCCTCCTTAGAAATTAGATCCCATTTGAAACATCAAGATAAAATGTAATTCATGGAGGGAGGTAGGCTAGGGAGCCATTTTAAGAGCTTTGACTCTAGAACCAGGGCACTCCAATTTAACACTTTGTTTTCTATTTTTAATTTTTAATCTGGAAAATGGGAATACTAATATTATGTATCTTAAAAGATTGAGGATTGACGGGCTTCCCTGGTGGCACAGTGGTTGAAAGTCCGCCTGCCAATGCAGGGGACATGGGTTCGTGCCCCGGTCTGGGAAGATCCCACATGCCGCGGAGCGGCTGGGCCCGTGAGCCATGGCCATTGAGCCTGCGCGTCCGGAACCTATGCTCCACAACGGGAGAGGCCCACGTACTGCAAAAAAAAAAAAAAAAAGGTTGAGGATTGACAGTGTTAATACATCTAAAGTGCTTGGAATGATGTGTGCTTCATAGTAAATATCCAGTAATTCACTCTTTTTTCTTCCTACTTCATTCTCACCATTTTCCTTCCACTTGTCTCAGTCCTTTAATTTCACTTTTACCTAAAAGTCAACCTCACCATAACATTTTTCTGTGTGCTTTAGATTTTAATGATTTTATGTGTCATGCTGGCTCTCCTGTATCTGCAAGCTCTCATTTTAAACATTCTACACATTTGTCCCTAATATGCAACAGATATACTCACGTTTTTCCCAACTTAATCTGTTCTCCGTGGATTTTGATTCCTCTTATACTGATCATCATAATTGCCTTTCTTTCTTTCTCAGTGGCAATCTGGGCTCTGCCTCATTCCATCTCTGAAACTGCCAGCGTTTTCTCCATATGCCATATTATTATTTTCTCAACCCGGGAGGCTACTGTTGTACTTTCACTTCCAATTGCCAGCACCAGCATATCTTTAATAAGGGTGTGGCTTCCTGGGCTACTTGGAACCCTCTTTGCCTTCAAGCACAAAGAGCGGGAATTGTCAAAGAATTTGCATATCTAGGTAGCTCTTTACCCAAAGCTGATGGATCTAATCACTCCAGCTCCATTACTCCTTGGTTGTTCTATAAATGTCAGCCAGGTCCATTTATTTGACAGAGTTGTTTAAATCTTGTATATTCTTACCAATTTTTTGGTCTACTTGTCCACCAGTTTTGAGTTTTAAAATCTTCTCTTTTAATTGTGGATATGAATACATATATTTCCTGTTTTGACAGTTTTCGTTTATTTTTGAAGCTCTGTTATTGGATACACCCATTTTAGCATTGTTATATCTTCTTAATGACTTGCAAACTCTTTATTAAACAATTTACTAATTTCTTCTTGATCATTCTGATAGTGGTATAGCCATTGCACCTGTCTTATGTTTGGTTTCACCTGGTATAAAATTTTCATATTTTACTTTTTACCTATTATTAGTTTTAGATTTAAATTGTGTCTTTTGTGTAGATCCTGTACTTGGATGTTGATTTTTTTTTATTCTCTTAAAGTTAGTTTTATTGGAGTATAACTTACATTTAATAAATCTCACCCTTTTTGGTGTAAGTTCATGGAGTTTTAAAAAATTATACACTCATGTAATCATCAACATAAAGTTTCAAACAATTCCATCATCTTAAAAGTCCCTAATGCTCGTTTGCAGTGAATCATCTTCCCTCCACTACCCCCGCCAGGCCCTGGAAACCACTGATTTAATTTCTGTCCCTATAGTTTTCTATTTTCTAGAATTCCATATAAGTGGAATCCTTGAATATGTAACCATTTGTATTTGGCTTCTTTCACTTAGCCCAATTTTTTTGAGATTTATCTATGGTGTTGCACGTACCGGTAGTGTTTCTCTTTTATTGCTGAGTTGAATCATTGCCTTATCTAGTATGACAGTCATTGTCTTTTAATTGAAATTGTTAGACTACACATATTTAATGAATATATTAATATGGTTGAATTTACATCTACTTTCTTGCTATTTGTTTTCTGTTTGTCCATTTCTTCTTTCTTTTTTCCACTCTTTTGGATTGAATATATTTTATATTCCATAGTATCTCCAATATTTGTTCTTTTAGTTATCCCTCTTTGATTTACTTTATTACTTGTTGCCCTAGTGTTAAAGGTGAATCTTCAACTTAACACATTTTACTATCTGGTGATAGTGTATGTGTGAGACTTACTGTAGCATATAGAGCATAAGACCCTTACAACAGCGTACTCCTATGTTACCCCCCATACATGTGTACTGTGGCTTAATACATTTTATTTGTTATCTACAGTGTAAACCCCACACTTCTTTGTCATATATATGTATGTATATATATATATATATATATGTATGTATAAAACAAGGCACTAAATTAACTTTTAAAGAAATAATAAATGGATGAAGCAAAGTTTCTGTACTACAGTTTTCTCTTTCCAGTACCCTTTATTCCTTTTGTAGATCAGATTTTGCATGTAATAGTCTTCAGTTGAATAATTTCCTTTAGCATTTCTAATAGTGAAGGCCTAATGCAGAAAAAACAAGAAGTATTTTCAGCTTCCGTTTGTCTGAACTAATTTATTTCATATAGGCTGACTTTTCTTTGGTCTTTTGACATTTCCAAGATGCCTTTCATAGTTTCTGAGGAAAAGTGGGTCGTCATTCTTTGTCCTTCCATATATAATATGGCTTTTTTTTTCCTGGCTGGTTTCCAGATTTTCTTTTTATTACTTTATTTTAATAATCAGTAATTATGATATGCCTTGGTACAGTTTTCTGTTTCATTCCACTTTATTTCTTAGACCTGTAGGTTATTCTTTTAATGAATGTCAAATTTTTTAAATCATTTTTTAATATATTTTGTATGCTTGGACATTTGAAATTCTGTGTTGATTTGGGTCTGGAGTTCTTTTTCTTCCCTTTACAGTACTTGACTTTATTCTAGAGGGCAGTTTAGTTACTGCATCCTTTAAAAGTTTGTTTGTTTATTTGTTTGTTTTAATACTTCGTAAGGGTGAGTTTACAGTGATCTTACTGTAGAGCTTGTTTATCCCTACTACCAAGACATGACTCTCCTTGGGTCTCTGCTGTATGCCCCAAGTATGAACAAGGTCTCTCCACTATGATGGTTGTAACTCAAGATCTGGGGACTGCATGAGCTTTTAGAAACTGTTTAGGTATACAGGTATCAAGAAACATTATTTTGGGGGGGGGGCTGGCCTAGTGGAGTTAAATCCTATTTGTGTGCTACTTAAGATTCATCCAAAAATTCGAGGGACCCCTATGCATATTTCTGGAATGTTATTTACATAACTTTTTCTTTTATTATTTTGCTCCTAAAATTCCACCTACTTTGGCCTCCCCAAACTTCAGTATCTGTCTCCTCAATTCAACAAGACTACCATGTAGTGCTTGGGTGTCTCCTGCCTATGTCATGATCTGAAAAGGCAGATCTTACCTTTCTAGATAGAAAGCCGGGGCAAGTGTAGTCTCACTTTATTATTTCTTCTCTCTCAAGGATCATAGTACGATGATGCCCGTTGTCAAATATCTGAGAAACAGTTCTTTTATATATTTTGTCAAATTTCTAGTTCATGTTAGAAGGACAAGTCAGGTACTAGATACTCTTATCATGTTTGAAGTTATCTATAATCATGTATTTTTTTTCAACTTGAAGTCCATTAGCCTCAGGATGCATTTCTGAATTAGCATGAAATAAAGTGTATATCTCTGGGGACAAAGTCTGCAGCTTTCACCTTTCTGTGTATATGAGTGTGCCTATTTGTTTTGTGATCTCTAATCTATTCTGTCATGGTGAATATACAAAATGCACAAGAGGGGGTTAATTGACTGAGGCTACTGTTCAAATGATAGTGAATAAATGCTCCAGTGGCACTTACAAAATGAATTTTAAAACATTATAGAATTAGAATATAAATTAATAGAATGTAGTGTTGTGTGTAAGGAATAATATACTAACTTATTCATAGTTCTGGAAAGATAAAGAATGTTCAATAAATACTTAACAAACATAATGAACTTTCACTGTATGGAAGATACTGGGAGAGGTAGTGGGGAAAAAGAATGCAAATGTACGTAATTGGTGGCCCTTCCTCTCCAGTGATCCCAGACTACATTTGATTGACTGATGTTGTTCACTCTGTTTTAATCATCTGCGGGTATATGTAGAAGTATCATTTTGGCATATAATGTACTCTTCTATTACATGTTTACTTTAATTTCTGTATACAGCCCCTAGATATAGGCTCTAGAAACATTTACCTTATATAAAATTGTTAGTGTTAAAATGAAAATAATTTTAGTTGAGTCATATCAGGGACACCTCTTTCATAAGATAAGGTTAAAGATTACAATAAATTAAGATTTTACTATTTATTTATATATCTACTGATAAATAAATTATAGAGAATATATTTAGTATTAGGAAAATAAAACCAAATTTTGTAAGTATTTAGTAATATAAATGCTTCCCTTTAAGTTCTTAGTTTTAAAAAAGTGGATTTGTATGTCAACTTTATTAGAAATAACAGCAATATTTAGAGATTAAATATAGTTTACACTGGTGTGATTTATATATTAGTTTGAGCATTGATAAACCTATGAATATTATCTACTCTGGCACTGTGTTATTTTTGCAGTATCACAAATCCTTCAGCCATGTCCATTAGGAATGTAATTTAACAGTATTTTCATGTCAGTAGACAACAATTAAATCTGACCATTCAAACTTGTCAGTTACTGAGAGTTTCCTACATCATTTGTCCACATTCCTTTTAGGTTATTGAAGAGCAAAATGTGAAGGATCTAGATTTTTGATTTCTTATTTCATAGGAATCTGAAGACATTTTTTCCTTGTAAATACAAGGAAACCTACTTACTGCAAACTTTTACTGTGTTCAGAATGAAGAAATTTAAGGAAAAGTTTCAAACTCCCAATTTTTAAACGTGAAAGGTTATAATTTCAATTTCCAGGCTTCTCCTACTAACATTATATTTGTTAGTATACTAACAAATAAAATGTTAGTATACTTCAGCTCCTATCTACCTTGTCTACCCTACTTTCATTCTATCTGTATGAGAATGTACCTTTTCAGTATTTTAATTGAGGCATTCATGATGATCCTCTAGCAAGAGGCGTTAGCCATTGCAGATATATATATCACTTACAGAATCTTAATAATTTTAGGGGTCCCAGCACCATAGAAACCCCATTTATTTTAAGAAATATAACATTAGCAATAAAGGTTACACAGAAGGATATATGAAAGCAGATTTCATAGCTGCTTTACAATAAGGGCTGACTCTACTCATTCACATATCTCTGTAAGCTCTGCTGAAACAGCAGGATTTTGAAACTGGCTGTGAAATTAGATTTTTCCACCATGAGCAATGAGAGCTGTCATAATTCTGATCTCTAAAGGAAAAAAAAAAAAAACCTTTGTTATAGTATATTTCTCTCTCCTATGAATATTTTCTCTGATCATAATACGCAAAATGTGGTATACAGATTGAAGTTGACTTCTGGGTATTTAGGGATTTTTAGTAAGGTTCAAGTTCTAAAATTTCTCTCCTCTGACAACATTTTATTAAATATATGCCTCATAAAAAACAAGCAGACGATTTTTAGATAAAAACTAACAAATAACCTCTGTTATCAAAATAGTTTATATTTTCCCCAAAGAATTTTTAATCTGTTATTGGTAGAATTGACTATTATGGGGCTTTCTAGACTATTTGCATTTTTTGATTAGCCAAAATAATATACAAGCACTGTCCTTACTGTGTGTCTTTTCTTATGTTAGTATTGGTACAAACTCATCACTTACATATGTAAATTAGAGTCCATCTCTTGAAGTTCGGCAAAAATTGAGTTCTAAATTTTACTTTGAGTCTCCTAGTTTGTTACTGGGTGGATTACATAAACTCCCAAAGCCATAGTATTCTCATCTTTAAACCAGAGACAATTATAGTTCCTTAGTGTTAGGATTGTTATGAAGATTAAATAAAAATTTAGCATACTCTTTAGATGAGCACTGGGTATTTGCTCTATAGTTATTAATCATTTCTACATTTCTTTTTATCCCACTTGATAGGCCAAAACAGAGAACCCTATGCTACAGCTGTTCAGAGGACTAGAGCAGATATTCTTAGGCACATCTGGCCCTGGTTCACACTAAATAAACAATCTTGGAGGGTCTGAAGGGTGACGACAACCTCAGAACAGAACTAGTATCTTAGAAATAATCCCAAGAGCTGAATGGTTTAAGAACTCCTAGGGCAGATTTTAAAATTATATTTATTTTGAAACAATTGACATAGACTTTCTCAACCTCTCACTAAAATAATTACAAAGACATACATAAAAGAGAGTAAAATCAGGAATACTAATAGAAATTCCAGAATCTAGACAAAATGTTCTCTATCTATGAAACTGATAGAGTGGCTTTAAAAGAACAAACATTGTACAGATACTACCAGAACAGAGTGGGACAGTCTACAGAGAAGTTCAATAAAGTCCCTTAGTTCCCTATGCCACTAGCCTCCCTCTCTGTTTAGAAAATGCAAGCTCAGAATCAATCCACAGTGTAAGCTGTGGGCACTCTTACTATGCGGTTCCTTGATTTGGTGGAGGAGCACACTGCTGCCAATCATTTCCCATCCCATTAGTACCTTTCCTTCTAGATTTACTTTGACACTAAGACTACCAGAAAACAATTAAGGGAAATGATTTAGTATGCAGGTTTAATGTACACAATATATTCATGAAAAAAATCAGTCAAAAGTGGTCCACACTTTGTAAGAGTGCAGACTCTAGAGACATATTTTAAATTTAAAGTATAAAGAAGTTTTCCTGCCTCCAGACTGGGGGAGGTGGGGGTAGGGGGAGAGAAAGAGAAAGAGTGAGAGGGGTTAACATAATGAGAGAAAAATAAGGCTTCTCCTAGACATCCTTGTAGTACTAAATGCTGGAAGAAATAGAGGAAGGAGCATTTAGTTTTGAAGATAATAACTCAATAAATTGGCAATGAGTCCAGTTGTTTTATGTTTGAAAACAAAGGAAATATTATTTTCTACTTGAAGTTGGAAAAAATTAACTTTGTTCTAATAAAGCTTTGAGGGGACCATGGTCACTATATTTTGTGAATCTATAAAAAAATCATAGTTTTCATATAAATTTAGTTTGTTTTGTCATAACTAATATGTTTCTTGTAGGTTTTCTTGGGACAGTCTATAATATGGTGACTTGTCCTGATTTTGCAGTGATATTTGCAGTATTAATTATTGATTACAAATTCTGAAGAGAGCAAGAGTTCATAGGTCACATAAGCATGAATCCACCTTTAACCACTCTGCCTGGGTATTTATTCCTTGTGCTGACCTCTAATATCATTTATTGTCTGTACCAATAGGGCAGTGGGATTAATGGTTAAAGATGTTAGCTCTGAAGTCACATTACCTAGGTTCAGATTCAATATTCACATTTACCAATTGTAGGACATTAAAAAGTTATATATTTCGTTTCTGGAATGAGAGAAAAAAAGTACTGACACCACTGAAATAATATGGTAAATTGCTAAGGATAATGTCCAGCACATAGTGAGGATTCAGTTAATTATATATATTGTATGTGTATAAATGTAAAATGTTTGTATGTAATTAATGATTAACATAATGCTTCAGAAGAGAGTAGATGTTCAGTGGATGATAGTGTTTATCTTTACTGTTATCATTACTGCTTTATTTGATACCAGAGAAGGCTGTGTTTCTTTGTATTTTTATGTGTATACAATATAAAGGTCCAGTGACATAATGAAAGACTTGAAAGCAAGGCTCTTTTTTTATCTTCAGCACCTAACATAATAGGAATCATTAAACCATGTGATGTGCTGGATTTGCCTTGTGCCAACATCATAGCTGATTGGGCACATCTCTTCCCATTCTCAACTTCTTGTTCAACGATATCATCCTGTTAGCTTGAAATTAGCCACGGCAGGACTATTTACATCACAGAAATTGAAAATACCACAAATAGGGGCTTCCTCCTATGTCAGAGAGCAGTTTGTGAATCATTTACTAGCACATCCCTTACTAAATGTTTATCAATACTGACATAAAACCAAAGCTCTATGATAGTGACTCTTAGCCCAGTTTGCATATTAGAATCATCTGTAAATTTTTTTTTATCTTGTTTTGTTTTTTAGAGAGTGTTTGGGCTCCCAGCCAATTTTGTACCAGTCAGTCATGGTTGATATTGACATAATTCGGGAAAAATTCCAACTGTATCCCACAGGAGATGCTATAATCATGCATTAGACACTCTGTTAAATCAATCTAGGGCACTTGAGATTAAGCACATCAAAAATTACTTTCACGTTGGTATATATCTATATTTTTATCTATCTCCTCACATATAATGAACTATATGAGATTATTGATTTCTGCTTATATACTTATTAAACTCCCATAAATTAATACTGTGTTGAGATCACCAACTCTTAATGTGAGGTTAATAGTGTGTTCTTAATCATTTGGGGTTGCAAACTGAAATGCCTACAACAGTGTTTCCCCAGCTACTTTGTTTACAAAGAATCACATAGGATGATTGTTAAAATTCAGAATCTACCATTATTCTAGATCTTTTGAACCAGAATCTCCAGAAGATGAGCTGGGGATCTATATTTTTAGTCAAGAGTCTCAATGGTTTTTCTAATCTGGCAGTTTTGGGAAACCCTAGCCGAGAGGAGCTAAGTAGATGACGTAAGTGGATGGAGCATGGTGAGTCAGGCAGGTGAGGAACTTGGCTGTAGGGACTAGGGCCAGCTACCTTCAAGTTTTCAAGATAAGCCAGAAATATGGATTATTACATAAAATATTCTTATTTTTAAATATTGACAAATTACTCATTGTCTTTGTATTATTACCATCCAGGTCAAACTAAACCTTATAATGTACTTGCATTTAAAATAAATGTTTACCATCTCTCAAAATACTGTGAAAGGTAGCAGTGAATGAAAGAAGTCAACTTTGGTCCCATCTACTCTCTATCTTTATTCATTCTGTGCCATTCCCCTGCACAGTGCCCTCTTCTCTGTTTCTTATTCAGTAAAGCAATACCGGAAAGAGAAAAGTGACACCTGTATATGTCTCCTATCCTTGGCACATAGTAGGCGCTTAAGTAATATTTGCTGAATACTTCTGAAAGTTTTGAAGAACTATTTAGGCATTTTCTAGTAAAAGTAGTTTTATTATATGAATATAAAAAAGTGATTATATTATCTGACAGTAAAAAGTGACTTGGGTATAAATTGAATTATCTGGGTGTAAAAGGGAGAGGTAATGGGGGACAGTTAAGATAATGACTTCTTGGTGATAGACAAGTTTTAACATATATATAGTGCTTCTTTGTTTTGGTTTTTTTCCTTACTTTCCTCCCCCAAAATGCATTATAGTCACCAGATGCAGAAATTACCTGTACCTGCATAAGCAGAAGGTAGTTCATAAGCTCCTAGAGTCAGAGATCCTGTCAGTCTTTGTTTTCATCATACCCCTAGTGTCTAACAGAACAAGATTACTTTCATAAATACTAAGTGGGATAAGGAATGAGTGAACAAATGAATTAAGTAGGTAAAGCACTTGTCATATATATTCATGTCAATTATGCTGTAATTATGTCAATTTGACTAAGCACATATAGAACCCTTTCTCTGATTGGTACCGGTGTGCTCTATAAAGTTATTATAGACCAACCATATTCTAGACTTATTACAGAACATATGCAAATTTATATAATCATTTTTTTTTTTTTTTTTTTTTTTTGCGATATGTGGGCCTCTCACTGTCGTGGCCTCTGCCGTTGCCGGACGCGCAAGCTCAGCGCCCATGGCTCACGGGCCCAGCCACTCCGCGGCATGTGGGATCCTCCCGGACCGGGGCACGAACCCGTGTCCCCTGCATCGGCAGGCGGACTCTCAACCACTGCGCCACCAGGGAGGCCCATATAATCATTTTTTAAAAAACACATGTACACGTTTTTATTGAAATGGAATCCATCCTTCATATCTTGTTTAGCTTCTCCAAGGGCCAAGCATTTGGCTCATAGGAAGCGACTGCTCTGTTGGGAGAAAAAAAATACCGACACTGTATAATCGTTGGAAAGAGAGAGAGAACAAGTAACAAATATTGTTCTAGTGAATTTTGGGGTGTTTAAGGAGTAGATATTATATGAGAAATGAGTAGAGGCAGCCCTGTTTAAATAGGTTCAATGACACTTTCTGGATGCAAACACCAGTCCTGCTTCTTGGTAAGAGACTGCAAGTGAAATGTTAAAATGGCTCTATATTTGCAGTACTTTTACTCACCAACCTGATTTTACTAATAACATATCCACCTTAAATTAAAATATATAATATATCTTTTAATATTTTGGTCTAGTTCCCAGATCGAGTCATAAAATTATTATAATAGACTATTATTTTTAAGGTATAGAGTTGTTTCCATTTTCCCTTTTTAGATATATAAACTCCTATTATCAGAGTTTTTCACGGTTCTGAAGCATTTCTAGAGCCATGATATATGATAAATGACTTGTTTCATCCCGCAAGATGTGGGGCAGAAAATATTAGCCTTGCCATACTGGAGACTGTTTTAATATTTTAGCTATTTCCACATGATCTCCTTTTGGTGATATTATGTATATAAAATTACTGTTTAAGTGTTCTGATATTTTCATTGGTTCCTACTGTAGCACTATAACAATGACAACACTGTCTAAATCATAGATATTAAATGTCTTGAGAGATTTTATTCTCAAGAATGTAACAGAAGGCCATGCATTTGAACTGCAAAACTGAACACAATATAAAGTGAATATATTAGATTTGCTAAGGGAAGCATTAAAAGGCAATGGATATAAATTGAGAAACATGACCATTTCATTCTACTGAAACCAGCAAACAAATAGATATGTGTTTCAAATAAAACTATAAATAATATTATAACAGAACTTTCCATGGCACCCTCAAACATGCACACATATCAAAATGAGCGTAAGTTGCAGCATTAATATGGGAAAGAAAGAAAAGCAGAGGCAGAAGAAATAAGAGTCTCTGAAACAAAGGCAGTTTAGTATTGCAGGAATATGTTCAGATATATCTAACTCCTTGCTCACTGTTCTCTCATTCTTTTACATCCTAAATCCATATGATTTGTAAGAACAATTGAACACCTTGGGAATTTCCCAAGTTTAGTAGAATGCCATCTTAGTGCCTCCAAAAATACTCACTGAATGTCATATTTGCTTAAACTGAAATTGTAGAATTTTCTAAATTTCAACAAATAGCAAAACAGCGAAGCTGCTTTTTTAAAATTTGGAAATATGGGGCTTCCCTGGTGGCGCAGTGGTTAAAAATCCGGCTGCCAATGCAGGGGACATAGGTTCAAGCCCCGGTACAGGAAGATCCCACATGCCTCAGAGCAACTAAGCCCGTGTGCCACAGCTACCGAAGCCCATGCACCTAGAGCCTGTGCTCAGCAACAAGAGAAGCCACCGCAGTGAGAAGCCCATGCACTGCATCAAAGAGTAGCCCCCACTCACTGCAACTAGAGAAAACCCACATGCAGCAACGAAGACCCAATGCAGCCAAAAATAAATTAATTAATTAATGAAAAAAAATTTGGAAATGTGATTTTGCTTTGTTTTTGTAAATATGTAGTAACTAAAATTTGAAAACATATTCTCATAAACTTCTTTCATCTTTGTACTTCATGGTTTGGCTTTTCTTCTCACTCTGTTGCTCAGTGTAGTAGCAGTTAAGTTGATGAGATTGAATACTATCTGGATTTCAAATCCTGCGACTTACCAGTTGTGTGACCTTGGCTTAGTCACTTAACTTTATTGAGGCTCCGTTTTTTTTCAGATATAAAAGGAGCTTATAATGTATTCCTGATAGGAATGGTATAACAAATTTAAAAAGTTTTTCCCAATGAATTAAAAACTTAAACATAAGACCTGAAACCATAAAACTCCTAGAAGAAAACATTGGGAAACGCTCCTTGACATTGGCCTTGGCAATGGTTTATTGGATATTATACCACAAGCACAAGCAACAAAAGAAAAATTAATAAATGAGAGCATATCAAACTAAAAAGCTTCTGTGCAGCCAAAGAAACAATCAACAAAAGGAAAAGGTAACCTAAAGGATGGAATAAGATATTTTCAAATCATGTACCTGATGAGTTAATATTCAAATATATATAAAGAACTCATACAAGTCAATAGAAAAAATCCATTTAAAAGCGGACAGAGGAACTAAACAGGCATTTTTTTTTTCTAAAAAAAGACAAGTGGACAATAGCACATGAAAAGCTACAGCCATTATGGAATACAGTATGGAGTTTCCTCAAAAAATTAAAAATAGATTTAGCATATGATCCAACCATCCCACTTCTGAGTATATATCTAAAGGAAATTATATCACTAACTTGCAAAGATATAGACACTCCCATGTTCATTGCAATATTATTCACAATAATCAAGATATAGGCATAACCTGAGTGTCCACCAACAGATAAATGGATAAAGAAGATGTAGATGTGGTGTACAAATGGATTATTCAGGCAAGAGAAAGAAGGAAGTCAGGGTGAACCTTGAGGGCATTATGCTAAGTGAAATAAGTTAGACAGAGAAAGACAAATACTGTATGATCTCACTCATGTGGAATCTAAAAAGCCAAAAACTACTATATGTGGTAGTTTTAAAATTAAATCTGTTATTTCATTATGGCATAATTTTTTTCTTTTATATTAGTATGATCCCAGATCATAAAGAAAACACATTCACCAGTATTACCTCTTTTACAAGGCTTCTTTTACAAGGTGGACTTTGTGCCATGCATTTGAAGGTAGATAGGCTATCTCATTTAAAATTAGGTTATGATTATGGCATTTTATTCCAAAAATAGTGTTCTCTTTTATACACCAAAATATATTGTTGTATATACAGATCTTCTCTACCTTTTTTTGTTTTTGTGTTTTGTTTTTGTGGTACACGGGCCTCTCACTGTTGTGGCCTCTCCCGTTGCAGAGCACAGGCTGCAGACACGCAGGCTCAGCAGCCATGGCTCACGGGCCCAGCCGCTCCACGGCATGTGGGATCTTCCCGGACCGGGGCACGAACCCGTGTCCCCTGCATCAGCAGGCGGACTCTCAACCACTGCGCCACCAGGGGAGCCCTTCTCTACCTTTTAATTACTGTAATCTTCTGATTGAGACAAAACATATTGTTAAGGATGTATTATGTAATATTTTTCCAAAGAGCTGGTTATTTTATCCTGTCACATATATGAAAGTATTGGCTTTTCTATTAATGAGTTTGAGTAGAAGGAGTTCTTAAGGGACATTTAGTCCATTCCTGACACCTATGTAGTACGAAAAAACACTTCCTAAAATAAGACACTAGTCTCCTGCTACAAGAAAGAGAAATGGTGGTAAAGGCATGTAAGCAACTTTGTTCTCATTTCCTGTCATTATAAAAACATTTTTTCTATTATCCAGTAGTCTATATTTTTTTGTGTAATTTAAAAAGCATTGGACATGGATAGGTGAAGAGGGGTAACTGGCTACGTGTCTAATCAAAAGCCTGGATTTCTCCATCAAGAATGTTCTGTACTACCTCTGGGATTCTGAAGCACTGAAAACTGCCCAGACAATAAAAATGAATTATGAATATTTTGGCATTTAAGAGAAAAGTGTATGTCTAATCAGACCATTGGCTGTAATGTTGCTATGTCAATTTGAAATCTTTGAGTTCATTAGAGCTATTAGAAATCCAAAAGAATGAACACTTAAAAGTAAGCAGTCTCCTTATAGCTAACTATATATCTAATATCCTTGTGATTTTACTTACCTGATACCTTGGACCCTTATTATAGTAAAAGAAGAAAAGTCCTCAGGGCAGAAAAGGAGAAGGAGAAGACTGAGTTTAGACTTTTTAGGAAATGTTTTTAGTGTGGAGGTTCCTTAGAAAACTAAAAATAGAGTTACTATATGATTCAGGAATCTCTCTCCTGGGCATATATCTGGAGAAAACCATAATTCAAAAAGGTGCATGCATATGGTAAAAAGAATGAAAGCCAAATCTTCTCAGCTTCCATGGATGGAAACACTCTCTGTGGAAAACTACTAGGAGTAGACAGTCCAATCTCTTTAGGAAAGTGGGAGAGAAAAATGAAAATAGAAACCTTTATCAATTGAAATTCCTTCAGACACCCATGCAGTGTATGAACATTTATTATAAAATGTGATTATTTGAGTGACAAGAATAATTGGTAACTGTTTTTAGTGCCACCAAAAGTATGCCAGATAAGTCCTTACTAAAAATGAAATATTTTGACATAAAAATTCCACTTATGTGTCCTTTTTTGTTCAATAAATATGTTGATTAACCTGAATTTTCCCATTTTCTTATAACTGAAAGGCTGACATTTCAATATTTTGACTGAATAGAGTGGCAGCTGTCAAATCAAGTGTAATTTTAGATTACATTTTTAGAAAGCAGCTACTGAAGACTTGTTTAGCATAAAGTATACATGATTTACAAATTAGTTTAGTAACCATCATTTCTTTCATTTCTATTTATAAAATCAACCAAACATTCCTAAACAATTTTAAGAAAACTTGCTGCTAATTTGGCGTCCATTAGGTAAGGAAGACTAGGCAAACACAAAACAAAACAAAACGAAACTGGGGATGATTGTTTCTAAAGAAATGTATCCATACCTAATCCTCTGGGCCTGCAGTCAAGGAAAGCTCTCTTAATTCACATTCTCAGTAAATCTCCTGATGTTTTAACTGAACATCATTTTGGGTAATTCTGTTATATTATGCACTTTCAGATGTGCTGAGTTCCACTCTCCTATATGAGGAAAGTTATAATATGAGACAGCTTTCTCTACATTTGTGAACTCACAAATGAGGAAAAGCAACACCAAAATGTTGCATAATTTTGAATAAACTATAAAGTGCCATGAAATTGCCTTTAAAATCTGAGATGAATATAAACTAACTAAAATACCATCAGTTGTAAAGTGATTATTATGAACAGATTTGTCTCATTCTTGAAAATCTTAAATATGCTAAGGAATTTGCAGGTCATTTGTACAGATGATACTTTACATTATTTTCCATCCTTTCAATTAATGAACTCTTATTTTTTACAGAAGTTTAAGGTTTATAGAAAAGTAGGTGGAAATAACAGAGACTTCCCATATACCTCCCCACCCCCACCTCAGCCAATTTCCGCTATTATTAACATCTTGATTCACTATGAGTACGTTTGTTATATTTGTTACCAGATATGACATGCTCTAATTTTTAACTAGAAGAATTTGGAAAGGTACTAGCATTATATCCAACAGTGGGCATGATACTCAAATAATACTATTGCAAAATACTACAACCAAGAAGGGTCTTAATTAATATTATGTGGAAACCAATTTCCATACCTTTCTGTTTCTTTCATTTGTTTGTTTTGTTTTTAATCATAAAGGAAAACCTAGTACTATTTTGAATTCCATTATAGTTTCTCTTTTAGACTTCAGCTGATATCATGAACTTAGGTCTCCATTCTCCATGCCTTTATACCGCACTGATGTAGAATGCTGGTAGCAAAATACAGAAAAAAAAAATTAGAAAACAACAATTTTGAACAAAAAGATACAAGGTTGAATATTGATGAAACAAAACTGTCGTGGGCAATAAGTAGTAGGAAATCTACGTAAAAATAAGGCCTAGAAATACAACCACCATTTTCTGTTATGTATAATTTGAACAAACGCATACTGAAAAAAGTTTCTACAATTAGTTATAAAGACCTTCATTGGAGAAACACGGCCTGTTGCATCATACAGGTGAGGAAATGAATATTCAAGACAAATCCTGATTCACTCCTAGATGAAGGCTATACTGTTTCTAAAATGGAAGAACTGAGGAAACTTATATAATGAGCTTATGACTTGTAGATTTATATGTAAAATTGTACATACCAACTATATAGTAAGCACATATAGCTATTGTTCTATAGTGTTTATTTGACCATTCTCAATGAATCCTTCAAGTTATCTTCATAAATTTCTAAAATAAATAATTACTATAGGTAGGTATAGCCAGAAGTGGATATCTAAGCCAGGTAGAATCCTGCTGATACTTACAGATCATATTCTGTTTCCCTGGGTGGCAGACTATGTGAAATTCTGCTTTCAAAATCTTATGCTTATTTGGATATAGTACAAATTACATGTGTACCATGAGCTCACATTTCCCTTCTTTGAATTTTCTAGGCTGATAATTGAAGAGCACTATAATGGTCTAAATAACAATAATTTCTCAACAAACAGTTAATTCTTATGATTCCCAATATCCTAAGATTTGTGTAAGCTAAGATCTGATTTTATTTGTAAATGTTATTAATGCCCATTAGGAGTTTTGAATTCAGATTGTCTCATAGATTGTAATGACTTTTTTTTGAATTGAACTCAATTTATATTGACTTTACCCTTCTAAAAATCCCATCTTCAGAGTTTATACAATACAATCGGTTGCAAATAATTAACTAAAGGCATTATTCAGCATGTAAATATGGTTAGTAATTGGGTGTTTTTATTGTAATGTGTATTCCAAGAACTACAATTACCCTATACTCATATAGTTTTCTTCCTTGTTTAATATCTTAACAATATCTATTAGGCCTAAAATTGAACTTAAAATTCCAGTTAATTTAGAACTGGGTGGCAGGAGATTTTGATGGGAAAATTTACTTTGTAAGTATTCGTTGCTCAATTTCCCTTACTTATAGTAAGGTACATGTTTAAGAACAAATGAATTTCACTTATGTCATCTCCCTAGTTTGTCTTTATTTATGTCTATGGAAAACTGCTAGGAAAACCTTTTTCAATTCCGTGCAAGTTCAGATTCTCGAACTGTTTTACATAAAATTATTTTCAAAAACTTTAATGAACATTTTTCAGCAAGCTGTGAGCTAGCCATATCAATGGGGAGGGTTAAAGGTTCAGGAATTCCTTCTCCAATCTACTAGCAGTGACTCATTTCTTATAAGGAAGAAAAGAACATTGTTAAGTCAGATCCCAATCCAATAAATTCAGTGAAATAAATTCAATCCAATAAAGTCAGTGAATTTCTGACTCTGGTTATTAATACACTAGTAGTATGTTAATTAGAAATGAAACAGGTAGAAACTAGATAACACATTACCATTTGCATTAAGATTATTCTGCTGCTGCTTGTTATATGTGTGATCATAAACCTGTCTATGTATGCCCCCGTCTATTAAAAAAAAAAAAGAGAGAAAAGAAAACAACAGTAATACTCGTGTGTGCCTCCTTTGACTGAGTTACAGGAAGAAAAATATGATTCTCTTGAGAAACCTAAAGGAGCATAGACGATCATTAACTTGTCAATCAATTGATTAGATTGTTTGCAAATTAGTGCAATTGGAGGAAATGAGATATTAGTGATGTTATACTGATTAACTGTCAGGTAACTACCAATTAATCAGGCATAATTAATTAGAGCTGATGTTAATCATTCTATAGGCACCTGATTTTCAAAGTTCTAACCATTGAGAGAGCATAGTAGAGAATTACTAAATCTAGCAATCTAACAATATGGAAACAGAGAAAGCACATTCTACTTATTTGCTGGCGGTGATTTCCTTCATGCTCTTCCCTTTGGATATAGTCTACTCTAGGCAACCAGGGTGGACATCTGTAGGTTTAGGGAACAATTCTTTTTGCTAATGAGCACTGATGCCTTCATGACAAACAGATGATGCCTGCAGATGGTTGGTCCCCTCCAACCTCCTTGGCTGTTCAATTCTCACAGATTTCTATACAAATATACTCCATTTTAACATATTTCATCACAAATTTATCATACTCCCAGAAAAAGCTCACCCTAAAACTGTTTTTTCCCATTTCTTCAAAAAGCCTTTGGCATTTAAATATTTATCTTGACAGAGTTGTAATTAAGATGGGAGCGGTGTGTGTGTTTGTGTATGTGTGTGTATGTGTGTGTGTATTTGCTAAATATACTAACATAGTTAATGCATTTCAACCCCATTTTCCTTCAAAGATTACGTTATATATTGCTCCCTTTTTGCTTCTTTCAGTGTAAATATGACCAAAAAATAAAAATGACAACATTTTGTACCTTTCACAAGAATCTTCTGGATTCTCAAGAATAGTTCACAAATTTATGCAGAAGAATAATTAATCAGGGGTTCTAAGAAATTGCTGCAGTTAAAAAGGGGATAAACCCTTTTCTGAATTTCCCTTTTTTTTTTTCATTGAAACCTGTTATGGAATAGCTATCCATTTTATACTGGCAAATGCTCATTTATTGAACTGTTTTAGAAACTAGGTTCTTTTTGTTTCTTTCTTACATTAAAAAAGAGTAAATTATGGCCAGTAAACTGACATTCTTTAATAAAATATAAGGTATTCACCTTTTTTAACTTTTAAGCTGCTTTGAGGTACAATATTTGCTTCCTGTCAAGCTGATTATGGCTAATACATGTGCTATATCACTGCTATTGAAACACAATACCTTGGATCTCCCTGAAACAAAAGGTTATGTTGGGGCCAATCATTCATTTCTCCTGTCTGACATAAGATAAAGTCAGATTTGCTAATAACAGATGCACAATCCCTTGGCAAGCTGTAATGGGACCAGAAAAGATGAAAGGCAAACATAGCTCAGTGAAATAAAGTGAAGGTTAAATGTGTTACCCCTTGCAGTGTCTAGTACCCTGATTACTGATGTGAATCACATAATGATTCCTGCCATTAATAGAGATATAGCAGTTAGCCAATATTCTACAGCAGTCAGCTATGTTGACCAAAAGAATCATTCATTTTTGAAGTTCTATATACACATTGAAAATTAACCTTAGACTTTTTAAGGAAAAAGCAAAGAAAAAACACTATGAATTCTCCTTTTTTTTTTCAGAAAATTTTATGCCTCAGTGAAAAAAATGTTCACTGAGAACACTTTGATCTTGGTTAAGCTTCGATATACTTTCAGCATATAGGTTTGCTTACTACTGAAGAAGGCTAATGTTTGTCATTGACTATATAAACTTTAAAATTTCCTGTCATATTTCTTTTTGCTGCTAATAGATTAGGATGAATCTAGCCTTCCAACTGTCTGTAGTTTCTGCAGTGCTTCCAACTCAGGAAGCAGAAGCCTCAATTCATAAAGATGGATAGATAGATAGATAGGAGATGAACTAGTGTCATTCCCTCTTTCCTCCTTCTCTATTTCCATATTTCTCCCTATTTAGCCTTTTTGCAGTATTTTTCTTCAGTCATGGAAATTTATTCAAGAGTTTATTTTCTCTTTCACTCAACTACAGTATTGTCATTATAAACTCTAAATTGAGCTGAAAATTCTACTGCAGATCTAAGCAAATAATTCTACTTTAGAGTATGGTATTTATTGTCAAACCTAAGCAACTAAACTTGTCTTCATCTTGAACTTCTCCAACTTATGGTAAACTGTATTCATGAGGTAATAATCAGAAGATCTTGCTATATTCCAACAACAAATTATTTTTAAAAAAGAAAAGCAAACAAAAACACTGATGGGCTCCAGTGGATGCTCCAACTTAATCTTATTAGAGTAAATTTTAACTCATTTCAATTATGGTAGACAAGATATCAGAACAATTTGAGATTATTTAAAGCTCAAAGTATTATGTGGGTATTTGGCTATATATATTTCTGGCATTTGGATTAGAAGTCTGAGCTGAAAATATAAATTGAGTAGTTTCCATCTTATATGAGATAATATAAAGCCAGGCAACTGAAGGATGTAATCAGAGTGAGTATAGATTGAAAGGGTATCTAAGACGTAAGCTTCAGAATTTCTGATGAATCAACATTTATTATGGCCTTATCAGTAGATGAGTGATTGGTCAATTGCCTGATCACTTTGTATCAAATATTAAATACTAAAAAAGTATGCTGTAGACTAGCTAATTTTCTCAGTAACCTTCTTTTGCCAGATGGTTCAGAAGAGAATGCCAAGGTGATTACATGTATGAGAATAAAACTCTTGTGGAATGGACAAATGGACTTAATTCATATGACTCCTTTTGTCAGTGCCACCAGCCATCTCTGACTTCGCATTTAGCATTTCATACAATTGATTACTACCTCTTCCTCAGTGTACTTTCTTTATTTGATGTCCAAGATGCCAAAATCTTATGGTTATACTGCTACCAAACTAGCCCCTTTACTTTACTTTTCTTACTCATCTCTTTTCTCCAATCTCTTAACCTTGTAGAAATCAAAACTCAATCTTTGGATCTCTACATATACTCAGTCAGCTCCTTTTGTCATCTGGTCTTTTGACTTTAAATACCTCAGATAAGTTTAAAAACACTCAATATTTATCTTACGCCTAGAGTTCTCCTTTCAATAAATAACAGACTTGTATATCTAAATGCTCACTCACATTTTTACTTGACCTTCGTACAGACATCTTAAACTTAACACCCATCCAAATCTCCCTCACACGCTTGATCCACTCTACAACCTTTCCCGTTCTTGGTTAATGTTAATTTTATTCTTTTACTTATTCAAAACAAATATATTTTAATCATGTTTGGTACTTCTTTTTCTCTCATATCCCACATTTTTCTGCAAGAAAACCCTGGGTTCTCCCCTCTCTGAATAAAGCCTGAATCTGGATACTTCTCATCACCTTCACTGCTACAAGCCAGGTACAATTGCAAACACTTCCAGCATGGTTTTAGCACTGCTTTCCTAACTAGACTCACAGATTCGAAACTCTCTCTGCCTCCCCACTCCCTCCAAGAAAACGTAGTGTATCCTCAACCCAGCAGCTAGAGCAGTCCTTCAAAATATAACTTAGTTTTCTACACAGATGTTACTTCTTCTATGAGGGTAAGCATTTATTAAAAAATTCAAATAGTGCCCCTCCAAGAATTTTTTATTCTTATCCCATCTAGTTTTTCTATAACACTTATGTTCTAACATATGATTTACTTATATACTGTATATACTATTTAATTATATCTCTACTCAATAGAATTTAAGCTCCAGATATACTGGTGTTTAAATGATTTGTTCATCATTGTATAGTAAACGCATACTTATTCAATCTTTGTTGAATTAATAAGGGGATTAATCACTCAGTCCATGTCTTAAAGGATGTTCAGTGTCTCTTGGAGAACCATTTATCTACTAACTGCTAGTCTAATGTTTTACCAAACTGTTCTTCACTGGCCATTTTCATGAAAGCATGGCCTCTATGAATTAGACAATAAGGTTGGGTGTCAACATAAAAGTGATGGTCAAACTAGTTCTCAGGAAATTACATCAGGGGTTCAAGAAATGCCTACTTTGATAACAATAAGTTACAGAAAATGATAGGAAAAGTGTCTGGTTGAAATTAGATCAATATATAACTTTCAAAGTTATTGTCAAGTGAACATTTTTCCAAATGGCTGAGTGGCTACCTTGAATGAACTAGACATTACAGTAAGTGCACTGCATGCCTCCCAGTAGCAACATAATAAGGCAAACTTAACAATTCTCAGGTAATTCTATGGGATAATATAATCAATCAACATTTGTTCTTAAATTCTTTTTAATGTATACATAGTTTGACTTTGTCATTGAATAATTAGAAAAAGTGAACTTGTGTAGTGATATGAATTCATTCAATTAAAGAAACTTGCAGAATTTTATACATGCAAAATGGTTATTTAGTGCATTTTACAAAAGAAGTGTTAAATAAAGTTTTATGAAATATAAATTATTTGAAGTTTTACATTATAGCATAGAGCTTTCTCATTTAAAACCCGAATTAGGTATATAATATTTTCATTAATCATAAGGGATTCTTAAGAAATGGCTAATATTACTGCTTTGTGTTTAAAGCATGATTTTCTGATAACAGTAAATCAATATTCCCCGCAAAGATTGAAAAAAATATACATGGATGCATTTTTATTCAACTTCACTTAGTATGGCTATTAAAATGAAATTTTATTTCAATACTTAAAACATATATTTCTTCATTTTATAAATCTTGTGATTATATTTAGAGCCCACCCAGATAATCCAAGATAATCTTCCCATAGCAAGATCCTTAACTTAGTCATATCTGCAAACTCCCTTTTGCCATATATGGTAATATTAACAGGCTCCAGGATATGGATATCTTTGAGGACAATTTTGAACATATCCCAAAAAGGAAAATTCAATAACCTCAACATAACATATTTGTAATTATGTTCTTGTCGAACCTTGGATATATCAGAGATGATGATTATTTAACTTGATATAATATTTTTTTGGTTTATATTTTCATTATCTTGCATCATTTGTGAAAATAACTCAACTGAAATTTATAAATGTATTGCTATCTTTGCCTCAATGGAATATAAAACCCTATTCTTTCATTTCAAAAAGTATGATTTATTATGTTGTATAAATTACTAAAAATAGCTGAGCTTAAATCAATACACAATGGCTGATGGCTGATACTAATATAATTTACTATGAAATATAATTTGGTCAAACTCTCCAGAATTCTCATTAATAATTTTTTTTTTTTTTTACTTTCAAGTACAAAGATTGGATATTACATGCACACATATTTTTAGCCCATGTCTTCATCTTTTCAAAAGTCTGCTTTGCTCTGGGAGAAAAAAAATATCCAATTATAAAACCATCTGGTATTTTGATTTTTTATTGTAAATTTAAGATTTTAATTCCTTACCTCTATATGCAGTTAACTGAAAGAAAGCACAGGTTTTCAAGTGAGGTACAGCCTTTTTATTCTTCCTTTCGATTAAAAGAAAAGAAAAAAGGAAGAAAAAAGAAAAAGCAACCATCTGCCTGTGCCAGCTGCTAGAATGCTGAGAAGATAATGGAATTCCTATATATGATATCATTTTGTTTTTCTGGTGGAAGTTGTGACATCTTCAACAGTTTTCTTCAGCATACACCTGCTTCTCTAACTAAGAAAATTGAAGCCAGTAGATAGTAAAAGGGTTGTCAACATTATATTAACACAACTCTTAGAAAGCATCCCATGGAGATATAGATGTAGATATACATATAGATATACATATACATATATAGTTTTATTTAAATTTCTTTACATTGTTTTATAAATTACATTTTAAATGCTAAAGAAAAAATAGAAAATAAAACAGATTCATATTTTAATGCTGTCATTACTATAAGTCATGCTCATTTAGTAAGCAAACACTTGTAAACACATTTATAGAACAATTTTCTTCTTGTCTGAATTCTAGAGGGATGATCTGAGAGCCCTGGGTAGTTGTATCCAAAACATGTTGAAGATCTTTGGGTTTTTTTTACTTCTCTTTCATTTTTTATGGATGGAAATAATCATTATTCTGAAATTATTAGAAGCCATAAAATGAAGTATTGTTTGAATACATGGAAAACTATGAAATAGTTTTGAACATTGACTGGTAAAGGGGTGCCACTCATAAATTAAATTTTTGTATATTTTTTCTTCTTTAGCACAGAAATTGCACATTATTTCACATTATAATCATGAAAAGAAAATTACCTGGAGGCAAAACTTCCTTATTCTTTAAAAATTGCTTTTGAAGAGTTTTCTACATTGCTCTGTGTATTTTTAATAGTTTCAAAAGATCTTACATTCCTTTTGGATGAGAACATTATTATAATGAAGAAAGGGAAATAGAAGTTCTTGGTTCTAGTGGTTTGGGGCCATTTTAGAGATGGAGTATTCTTAGAAGTGTCTCTGAACATGAAAAGTGACAGCTAGTTCTGTGGAATCAAGAATATCAAGACATAAAACCCTCTGAACTAAACTAAACACTGAGAAAGGGCTTTCACTTAAATAATGTTGCTAAATGTCTTTCTTCCTCATTCCATGATTGTAATCTGAGTAAGACAGTCAGCCATCACCACTGAATACTAGAACTAAATTCAGGGAATCACTTCCTTTGTGTAAGCGGCTTTCCATGTTTCCTTTTATTTCAGAAAGTTATAGAACATACAAGAAAAGCATAACAATGCTTTGCCCCAGAGTGGTCAGGTATAATAAACAGAAAACCAGCATGGAGGAAATTTGTCTGAAATGAAGAAAGAGATAAAAATCATCAAAACTGTCAAACATATTACAGGTAAATAGAAAGCAACAACACCAAAGAATAAAGGGAAATTATTACCTTTTCAGAAACATATGTTTTGAAGAAAAAGAAAGAGTTTTCTCTTTAGGATTCTAGATTCAAATTTTCAACTTAATCAAGAGCACTTTAGGCTTATGGAACTGGAGACATGATGGTAAATATCAAGATAATTGGTATGAAGATAAAAAAACTGCTGAACTTAAAATTGTACTGGAGGCAATAAAAATATTCCAAATACTTAGTAAAGAGGAAACCTAATTTGGGAACTAGATATAGGAGTGAAAGGATAAAACAATCCCCACCAAAGTGTGCAAAGAGAAATGATAGATATGTATAGTAAGAGGATAGAGATATACAGTCAGACCATATATAGAGACAGATTTAATTAACAGTTTAAAAAATAATATTCAAGCCTGCCTGGTAACTCTTTATATTTCCTTCAAAAAATATAGAGCAATCAGAATAAATTTGAATAACTTAAAGTCATAGAATGCCCAAACATAAAACTATTTGAAAGTGAATAAGGAAAATAACTCCAGATCCTACCACTCCTACCCAACCACTAGCCTCTGTGGTAAGGAAGATCACTCTGAGATAAACCGCAAGGAAGAGAGAATTGGGGATCTACTGATAGACCACAGAAAGAGGAACTAGGTCCATTGTGAGTTGAAAAGTACTAAAAATGTACACTACTAGATAAGAGCATGGACTGCATGGAAGGAGCTTCAAAGTAAAAATGATTTGATGTGGCGAGTAACCTCGCCACATGTGGCAAAAAAAGAGAAGGAAAAAAAGACAGGGGAGGCACCCTCTAGCAACTGGCTGGTTAAGGGGAAGAGATATGGACACATATCCCATCTCCCTACCAGAAACAAACAAACAAATGAACAAACAAAAACAATTTCTGAAAGAATTTGGACTGTCAAACTGAAAGAAAAGGGTGCCACTGAACTAAATATCTTGTAAACCACCTTGAAATTACACTGGCAATTTTTAAAGTTCAATATATGTTTTAAGAGTTGCCATTAAAAATTCGGAATTTGAGTTTAAACACAACTTAGGATATGAGGCTTCCCCATTTTAGGAAGATTTAGGAGTTTTCTTGGTAAAATCTCAATAATTAAGAAAATTTCAACATGCCCAAAAGGCAATAATGTAATGAAAATTCACCTGGTGTTTTGAAGACCTGCAAGCAAACAGGCAAGAGAATGAAAGTGAGAGAGATCAAGAAAGGAGTATAGGGCTTCCCTGGTGGCGAAGTTGTTGAGAGTCCGCCTGCCGATGCAGGGGACACAGGTTCGTGCCCCGGTCCGGGAAGATCCCACATGCCGCGGAGCAGCTGGGCCCGTGAGCCATGGCCACTGAGCCTGCGCGTCCGGAGCCTGTGCTCCGCAATGGGAGAGGCCACAACAGTGAGAGGCCCGCATACCACAAAAAAAAAAAAAAAAAGGAGTATAGAGTGTATATGGTGTAAGACAATAGCAGATGGACAAAGAAGGGATTTTAATATAATTGAAGTCCCTGAAGAAGAAAAAGAAAATAATGGATGTCACTAGTGTTTAAAACTATATCCAAAAGCACTTTCCAGAAATAAAACCTAAACCTACATATTGAAAGGGCCCATCAGATAGAGGAAAAAATTTAAGCCCAAATAATCAACTCTAATCCTAGTAAAAGTATTTCATTTTAATTATAAAGAAAAAAATTTTTTCTTAGAGTTCTTGATGATGTTTCCTGGGGATGGGGGAGAAAATAATTTTTTAGGGCAAAACAATTATACATTTTGCCCTAAATGCAGCAGACATTTCAAATTAACATAGAAAATGAAGCAACAATGAAGCAGCCCTTTCAAAAACACACAACAAAAGAGAGATTGTAAGCATGATCCAAAAATTCTATGTACAGCTCAGGTCTCCTTCAAGTATCAATCCTATAGAAAATGAGTTTTAAGTATACAACAGCATGTATGTCCATATTGTATAGCCATGAGCCCTTTTAAGGAAATTACTATGGCTTAAGTTTCATTCAAATGAAGATGTCTAGGCAAACTTTAGTGAAGGACTGATGTAGGACATAAAAATATATATCATGACAGATCTAAGGCTGAAAACAAAAGTGAGGATAAAAGTGAATGAATGATATATCAAAATTATATTATTAAAATGTACTAATGCAAGTAAATAATGGAAGGAGAAGGGAAAGTAAAAAGAAAATTAGTAAAAACACATTGACTATAGCATATAAAATATATAGTAGTAAAAGAGTACAATTAAACACTGATAAACAAGATAGTAAAAAGTTAAATAAGAAAATAGGTGTCTAAGGGCATTCAGAGGTATAAATAACTACTAGAACAAAAATTTAATAAAATCTTCCTGAGTACAATATATTTTAAAAAATAGTCTGATATAAATCTCATAGACACAGAAACATAAAAATATAAAATAAAACACAAAAGTATAAAATAGGGCTTCCCTAGTGGAGCAGTGGTTGAGAGTCCGCCTGCCGATGCAGGGGACATGGCTTCGTGCCCTGGTCCAGGAAGATCCCACATGCCGCGGAGTGGCTAGGCCCGTGAACCATGGCTGCTGAGCCTGTGTGTCCAAGCCTGTGCCCCACAGCCGGAGAGGCCACAAAAGCAAGAGGCCTGCATACTGCAAAAAACAAAAATAAAAATGAAAATGTATAAAATAACACAGTTAAGACCAACTATTTCAGTCACATTAATAGGTATAAATGGGCTTAACTCACCTATTAAGAGAAAGAAAAATATCCAAATGTATCAAAATATCCAAAAATATCACAAATCAAAATCCAATTTTTTTTAACATCTTTATTGGAGTATAATTGCTTTTCAATGGTGTGTTAGTTTCTGCTTTATAACAAAGTGAATCAGTTATACATATACACATGTTCCCATATCTCTTCCCCCTTGCGTCTCCCTTCCTCCCACCCTCCCTATCCCACCCCTCTAGATGGTCACAAAGCACCTAGCTGATCTCTCAGTGCTATGAGGCTGCTTCCCACTAGCTATCTATTTTATGTTTGGTAGTGTATATGTGTCCATGCCACTCTCTCACTTTGTCACAGCTTACCCTTCCCCCTCCTCATATCCTCAAGTCCATTCTCTAGTAGGTCTGTGTCTTTATTCCCAGCTTGCCCCTAGGTTCTTCATGACCTTTTTTTTTTTTTCTTAGATTCCATATATATGTGTTAGCATACGGTATTTGTCTTTCTGACTTACGTCACTCTGTATGACAGACTCTATGTCCATCCACTTCACTACAAATAACTCAAGTTCGTTTCTTTTTATGGCTGAGTAATATTCCATTGTATATATGTGCCACATCTTCTTTATCCATTTATCTGTTGATGGACACTTAAGTTGCTTCCATGTCCTGACTATTGTAAATAGAGCTGCAGTGAACATTATGGTACATGACTCTTTTTCAGTTATGGTTTTCTCAGGATATATGCCCATTAGTGTGATTGCTGGGTCATATGGTAAGAAAGGAACCTCCATACTGTTTTCCATATGGCTGTATCAATTTACATTCCCACCAACAGTGCAAGAGGGTTCCCTTTTCTCCACACCGTCTCCAGCATTTATTGTTTCTAGATTTTTTGATGATGGCCATTCTGACCGGTGTAAGATGATATCTCATTGTAGTTTTGATTTGTATTTCTCTAATGATTAATTATGTTGAACATTCTTTCATGTGTTTGTGGGCAATCTGTATATCTTCTTTGGAGAAATGTCTATTTAGGTCTTCTGCCCATTTTTTTTTTTTTTTTTTTGTGGTATGCGGGCCTCTCACTGTTGTGGCCTCTCCCGTTGTGGAGCACAGGCTCTGGATGCACAGGCTCAGCGGCCATGGCTCACGGGCCCAGCTGCTCTGCAGCATGTGGGATCTTCCCGGACCGGGGCACGAACCCGTGTCCCCTGCATCGGCAGGCGGACTCTCAACCACTGTGCCACCAGGGAAGCCCGGTCTTCTGCCCATTTTTGATTAGGTTGTTTGTTTTTTTGATATTGAGCTGCATGAGCTGCTTGTAAATTTTGGAGATTAATCCTTTGTCATTTGCTTCATTTGCAAATATTTTCTCCCATTCTGAGGGTTGTCTTTTGGTCTTGTTTATGGTTTCCTTTGCTGTGCAAAAGCTTTTAAGTTTCATTAGGTCCCATTTGTTTAGTTTTTTTTTTTTTTTATTTCCATTTCTCTAGGAGGTGAGTCAAAAAGGATCTTGCTGTGATTTATGTCATAGAGTGTTCTGCCTATGTTTTCCTCTAAGAGTTTGATAGTGTCTGGCCTTACATTTAGGTCTTTAATCCATTTTGAGTTTATTTTTGTGTATGGTGTTAGGGAGTGTTCTAATTTCGTACTTTTATATGTCCCTTCCAGTTTTCCCAGCACCAATTATTGAAGAGGCTGTCTTTTCTCCAGTGTATATTCTTGCCTTCTTTATCAAAGATAAGGTGACCATATGTGTGTGGGTTTATCTCTGGGCTTTCTATCCTGTTCCATTGACCTATATTTCTGTTTTTGTGCCAGTACCATACTGTTTTGATTACTGTAGCTTTGTAGTATAGTCTGAAGTCAGGGAGCCTGATTCCACCAGCTCCATTTTTCGTTCTCAAGATTGCTTTGGCTATTTGGGGTCTTTTGGGTATCCAAATGTTTTTGGTGTTCAGGAGATACATCTAACCTAAAGTGACTGGGAAACTAAAAGCAAAGAAATTGTCAAAGGTATACTAGATACATGATAATAAGAAGAAAATAGGTTAAAATTACAGTGAAAAATAAAAAAGAAGTACCATGGTGCATCTAGTGGAGTGGTTAAAATCCAAACAAACAAAATATCAATTGCTGGTTAGAATTCTGAATAAGAGGAACTCTCATTCATTGCTGGTAGAAATGCACAATGGTAGAGCCACTTGGAAGACAGTTCAGCAGCTTCTTATAAAACAAAACATAGTCATATATTATCATCTAGCCAATATGCATCTACATATTTACCAAAATTATTGGAAAACTTATATCCTCACAAAAACTGGCCCATGAATGTTTATAACAACTTTATTTATAATTGCCAATAACTGGAAGTAACCTCAATATATGAATGAATAAACAAACTGTTGTACATCACTCAATAGAATACTACTCAGATATAAAAAGAATGAGTTATTAAAATACACAGCTACGTGGATGAACCTTAAATGCATATATATACAAATTGAAAAGCCAATTGTAAAATGGCTTCTTTCCTTCTGTATGATTCCATTTATATGACTTTTTGGAAAACAGTTGGAAAACTGGATTAGAGTTCAAAAGCTGAGAGATGGTAAAATCAATCAATCAATCAGTCAGTCAGTAGTTGCCAGGGGTTTGGGGAGAAGAAGTAAAAGGTTGAATAGGTGTAGCAAGGGGATATTTGTAGGAAAGGAAACAGATTCTATATGATACTGTAGTGGTGGATACAGGGTCCTGTGCATTTGTTAAAATCCATAGAACTTTACAGCACAAGAGTGAACTTTATTGTTTATAAATTCTTTTTGTTTGTTTGTTTGTTTGTTTTTTGTGGTACACGGGCCTCTCACTGTTGTGGCCTCTCCCGTTGCGGAGCATAGGCTCCGGACACGCAGGCTCAGCAGCCATGGCTCACTGGCCCAGCCGCTCCGCGGCATGTGGGATCTTCCCAGACCGGGGCACGAACCCATGTCCCCTGCATCGGCAGACGGACTCTCAACCACTGTGCCACCAGGGAAGCCCTATTGTTTATAAATTCTTAAAAAAAATATTTAGGAGGTCAGGGGGATCCCACAATGGAATGCAGACTGTGATGAGGAAATCTAATTGGATTACAAACATATGAAAGAGTCTGTATGAGAAAAAAAATACACTCCTGTGTGTTCCTCCTTTATTCACACATTCACTATATTTCTGATGCCAGATGTGTGGGTGTTTTCCCCACACTAAGCAATTTTGTGTGAAACCAGCTAGATCTCCTACACTTAATTCTGATACTGTCTACCTGGAAATAATGTCAAATACTACAGGTTAATGGCTCAGTCCCACAAGAACGACCACCTCCTCCCCACTGACACACACATAATTCAGATGTCAATCACAAATCCATTTGTCCCCTCTACTTCTGACTGATAAGGTTTCTCATGACCCCTTCCTTGGTGTCAATTATTTGCCAGAAAGGCTCATAGAACTCAGAGAAACACTTAAGTTTACCAGTTTATTATAAAAGGATATACTAAAGGATAGAGATGAACATACAGGTGGAAGAGATGCAAAGGTATGAAGATGTAAGGTGTGAAGGAGGAGCTGCAGAGCTTCCACACCTTCTCCAGGCATGACACCCTTTTAGTACCTCCATGGATTCAGCAGCCCAAGAGCTCTCTGAATGCTTTACTTCTGAGCTTTTTAGGGACATTTAATCATAAAGGCATAATTGATTGTTAACTCAGTCTTCAGTATCTTTCCTCTTCCCAGAGGATGTGAGGTTGGAGTGGAATGTTCCAAGCTTCTGATCATGGCATGGTCTTTCTAATCATGTCATGGTCTTTCTGGTAATGAGCCCCCATCCGGAAGCTATACAGCTCACCAAGAGTCACCTCATTAGATCAAAAGACACTCTTATCATCCAGGACATTCCAATGGTTTTAGGAGCTCTGTGCCAACACCTGGGGGCAGAGACCTGTATGTATATCCCCTATTATTTCACACAATCTCCCTGAAAGTGGGGGGGCATGTTGGGGGGGGTGGGTGTTAACCAAAGTAACTTTGAAATAATGAAGACTGTAGGACTAAAGTCAAAAGAAACTGTACCTATGCACTGGCCTCTACTTTATAAAGCTATTTCTCATGAGGGTATGAGCTAAAAATTCTGAAGCTACTGTATATGTATAGTGGGATGGGACTATTAAAAAAATAGATGGCAGGTGGTGGAAGCCAGGTTTCTTACCATTGGATTGGGAAGGTATAGATAAGGAAGAAATTCTAGAATAAACTATATCATATTGGAAGAAAAAGATATAGTATGAGCTCATGTTTAGAGTAATAATTTTATTTTTATGGTAAATTATATAATATGATTTTATATTGTATAATATAAAACTAATATACATCTTTAAAACCAGAAGATATAATTTCATATTTCCTGCAACTTTTATTCTAGCCAGAGTAAACCACAGTTCAAAGGGTTAGATATTTTCTCAAATGAACCTTCAGGTCGATAGATAATTTTTAAGCTCTTATAACCAATGACACAAACCATACATTGATGTATTCACTGATTTCTCTAGATCCATGTAAGTACCAACAAGCATCTTTTCTCCCCACACAGGCGAGTGATTTAAAATAAAGCAGTTATTAGCAGCAATCTAGTTAAACTTATTCAGATGAACAAATGAAAGTCTAGGGGAATGACACGTACTTCTTGCTGCTGGATAAATTGACCCAAGTGCTTAGTCACCCAGATTTTCTTTCCTCATCTATAAACTGGGGCTAATATTAATACCTTGCACTTATGGAAGCTGTGAGGATTACTTTGGTGGCATAATTAAAGTGTCAAGAACACTGTGTGATACAAGTTAATGACCAATAATCTATATTTATTGCCTCTCCTCTTCCAGTCTCACAGCTCTCAATGTGACAGTCTGGATGGGAAAGTAATACCTTCTCCAATGATCAATATATTGTATCTTCATGAAGAGATTACAACCACTGATTCTCAAGTGAAAATTTTAAGGAAATAACAAGAAAGATTATATTCCATTATCACTGTCATAGTTTTTGCAAACATAATATGACAGTTATATAACATTTGATTAATCATCACTGCAAAGCCCTTTATCCATAGCAGTTGTAAAGATGGTTATTTTCTTTCTGAATGTGAGAACTGAGTCAGGTTCCTGGACTAGAGCTCACCCTGTCATGTTTTACCTTAGCAATTGATGCTCAGATATTTTAGACTGTTTTGAAAAGTGCTAGAAGATAGTATGAAATGGAATCAAGATTGGAAGATGCTCTATCAGTATAAGTCAATATCAGGTCAGTGGATAAAATAGAAAATAGTCCCCCAAACTTGAGAGCAATAATCCAGAATTATGTGAAGTCTAGAGAGATTTAACCAGATCATTATGGCTTCAGATACTCCAAGAGCAGATGATTGACATTTTATTTTTGATTTTCCTGTTGTCATGACTTTCTTTGCTGAGGTTAACTTTTCTTGGAGCTTATAAGAGGGTGGGCATTAGCTGCTAACTTGCTGCTTTCTATTGATTGTTGCAATCTGTGACTCTTTCCTGTGTTGAGCCAACAAAGAATGCAGCATTAAGATCCCATGTTTAAAGGCTTCTCTGGTGGCGCAGTCGTTGGGAGTCCACCTGCCGATACAGGGGACGCGGGTTTGTGCCCCGGTCCGGGAGGATCCCACATGCCGCGGAGCGGCTGCGCCCATGATCCCATGTTTACCAAAATTGCTTCTCCGCAGTTTAAGACACTGGTTTGAAAAAGTCTGGTAAGAAAACTTACCTTCTTTAGTCTAACATTATCCAAAGCCTATCACACGTGGCTCTTTAACAGGAAAGAAGAATGAGATTGATACTTCTATTAAATAAAAAGGATCTGTGTTATCTTAAATCCAACAAATTGCACATTGATGATATAACAAGTTTCAGTTCTGCTAGTTTTAACTTCATAGAAAAAATAAAGCTAAATTCCTTCTAAAATAAAATACACCAAGTATTCTTTAAACATATCATGGAAAAGTTTAGATTGTTTTAATTTAGTACAGTGGAACACTGGATTCAGTAGTACTTCCAACAGGGAAAAAGTACAAAAGAACCACTTATTGAATTAAAACTCTTTTTTCCACGGCCTCACAGAACTCAGGAATTAGCATGGACCTGTTTGACATTGTATGGCATATAGAAGAATAATCAGAATATGTGCATTTGATTTTCATATTTGCAGTCTAGATAATACGGGGCTCTTTTACTTTTCTCAAGTTTTAGTTTCTTCATCTGCAAAATCAAGATAACATCACCTGCTTCACAGTTTTGTCTTAAGGATTGAATGTTACTGAATATTTGAGTAAGCACTCAATATGTACTTGTGGAATCTGAATCATAACCCAATGATGAGCTTTTCATGGCTCTTTGTTAGCATTTGATATTAAGCAGATTCATAAATCCATATGCTATTATCCTTTTATTGTATGTTCAGCAAAACTGTTGAGTTGCACATTGATAATCGCATGCATTGAAGTGTGGTGTGCTGATAACTTGAGCTCCAAGCATATTCTGTTCTCTTACATTCCATATAGTATTTATAAACTTATGAGATTGCTGATTAGATAATAACTTTGTAATTATATAAAATATTAATTAAATGAGAGCTCTGAGGTTTAGGAGAATGCGTATCATACTAGAATCCAAGCTCCCATATTTATATTATATGTAATACCTTAGATGAATCATGAATCTCTCTGAGGCTCAGTATTCTTATCAATAAATTGGAAATAACACTTAACATAGTATCTTTACAAGTCTGTTGATTGGATACAATGTTATGTTGTAAATCAAAGGAAATTGTGAATTATAAAAGAATACACAAATATTTGGGCTATTATAACATGGAAGTTAAAAATCTGTCTCAACATAGATTTTTTTTAGATTTTGTTAGATGATCATTTGTGGCATTGGTTTATACACGGAATTCTTAGTGAAGGCTTCCAACCATGTGTCTTGACAAAATAAAAATTGACATTTAAAAATGGTCCAAGAAAAGGGCTACCCATTGAGTTTGTACCAGAACATGTGAGGGGAATAAAAATTTCAGATTCTCTAAGAATGATATTTGTGAGACAGAAGCAGATCACACACGCCAACAGGATGAGCGGTGTTGAGGAATTCCATGTGTTCCTCCTGCAGGAGAGTATTGCAGATATGCTAACATGAAAAATAATGATGGCAGTTCAGGGAAATAAATGATTAAAATTTGCACTGGATTATAAGACAACAAAGGAGTAGCCCCCAAATTAGCCTGGGGCAAGAAAAAGACAAATAGGCATATTGATGGGAAAGAGAAAAGATGGTAGTTAAAAGGTATTGTCAAATCAAACAATAATCATGATTTCAATTGACCCTTGAACCATGTACGTTTGTGTGGGTTCACTTATACATGGATATTTTTCAGTAGTAAATACTACAGTCCTACAAGGTCAGTGGTTGGTTGAATCTGTGGTTGAAGAATATAAAGATATTTCCAACCCTATAACAATTAATAGAAAGTTTAGACTGAGGAAAGAACTGTGAATTTCATGGGGAAACTTTGCCTTCCTGAATTAACCTCAAATTTATGCATTCACACTATGGGTACATAGCAAAGCCAAATACAATTTATGTTTAAAAAGAAGTAACTTGATAAAAATGTCAAACCGAACACACACATCTACTTTTTTTTGCCTTCTGAAACACCAAGATAATATTGGGAAAGGATTTTTTAAGGCATTACACCACCAAGACACTGAGAACACGAAAACTGACAACAGTGGCATTTTGGAAGCTATAAAGCAGATGGACTAAGAGGATCCATAAATACAAATCTTTATCTGGCAGAGGGGAAAACAAAGAAGGAGCTTAATTTGTATCTCAGAATTCCCATAAATTATAAGGACCTGGCATCTGGAGTTGAGGGTAGGCAGTAAAGAGCCAGAAAAAGAAAGGTGGTTTAATTCTTGTTTAAAATACGTTAAACTTATAATGGATCAGTCTCGCTAGTAAGAGCATGAGATAAAAATTCGGGTGCTTTTGGTCTGCTGAGGAATTACAGCAGGATAGCAAAAGGAAAAGGTAAGAATAAAATTGTGTTCTCAGGTAAAATTTAGCATAAACTGTTTCACAGAATTATCCTCTGTTGAGGCAAGTGTGCCTACCTTTTTACCCCTGTAAACGGTACCTTAGACATATCCAAAATTAATCAAAAGAAAACTTCACTCTTAATGAAATTCAAGTAGTTATTGGTCAGACAAGAGCAGAGAAATGTTCCAGAAAGAAATAACAATATGTGCAAAAGAGCAAAGGTGAAAATGCCCATAGTGAATTTGGGAGACTGTAGGAATTACCTCAGAGATGCAATGAAGCAATATTTACATAAAAATTATAGTTGGATACAGTTGGATAATGTTTACTTTTAATTGCTTTGAGAATTGTTATGTACTTAATATTTAAATGTAAAAAATACAGAAATTCTTAGATTCCATATATATGTGTTAGCATACGGTATTTGTCTTTCTCTTTCTGACTTACTTCACTCTGTATGACAGACTCTAGGTCCATCCACCTCACTACAAATAACTCAATTTTTTTCTTTTTATGGCTGAGTAATATTCCATTGTATAAATGTGCCACATCTTCTTTATCCATTCATCTGATGATGGACATTTAGGTTGCTTCCATCTCCTGGCTATTGTAAATAGAGCTACAGTGAACATTTTGGTACATGACTCTTTTTGAATTATGGTTTTCTCAGGGTATATGCCCAGTACTGGGATTGCTGGGTCATATATATGGAATCTAAGGGAAAAAAAAGAAGACGGGAATAAAGACACAGACCTACTAGAGAATGGACTTGAGGATATGGGGAGGGGGAAGGGTAAGCTGTGACAAAGTGAGAGAGTGGCATTGACATATATACACTACCAAACGTAAGGTAGATAGCTAGTGGGAAGCAGCCACATAGCACAGGGAGATCAGCTTGGTGCTTTGTGACTGCCTGGAGGGGTGGGATAGGGAGGGTGGGAGGGAGGGAGACACAAGAGGGAAGAGATATGGGAACATATGTATATGTATAGCTGATTCACTTTGTTATAAAGCAGAAACTAACACACCATTGAAAAGCAATTATACTCCAATAAAGATGTTTAAAAAATACAGAAATTTATGCAACACTTCCACTTTGTAAATATTTTACTTTAAAATCTTATTTTCAAAGAAGTTATAGAAATCTCATGAATGAAAAACATATTTTTGTCTACTCTGAAGCATTTAAGTAATAATGCTTAACTTGAAAAGAGCAGAAAAATATATTAAGAAAAAAGATATCTAAAGGTTATCTGAAGGCCACTTTTGACATATAGAATGTTCTTATTCTGCCATTTCTGACTCTGCACTTTGGATTATAATATCTTAGGGAGATATTTTCCTCATTTATTGCTGATGTTTGTAGAAATCAAGTGAACCTTAGCAATGTCACTATATACCAATTCCTGTTTCTAACTCATCTGTGATTTTAGCTCATCTGATTATCACATTAATGGTCTTAGTTGTCAAGCAGTGCTTTCCCCAGAATTCTTCAGTATAAATATATCTGTATGTCTTTGTGCTGGCTTTGAATAAAATATAAAAAGGGCTTTCCATGTTCAGTATACTAAGAAAATTTTAATGTGTATGATTCACATCCAATTACAAACTGAACTCTAGATCAGTAAGTTAAAATCATGTTTAAGGAAGTTTCTTTCCCTTTTGCATTCTGTATTTGTGTCTTTCATGTATACATTTGATAATTTATTAGCCTATTTTCTGGAAGTCCAACATTTTTAATAATGGAGAATTGAGGTCAGTTTAAATTCAGAATGATTTAAAATATAAACACTACTTAGCATCTTGCACATAATTATATACATAGTAGGACCATATTGCTATTTATGGAGTATTTGATCTATTGATAAACTGATTGCAGTTTATCAATACTTTGTATACCCTGGTGTAATCATTCAAATTAAAATGAGAATATGAATTAAAAATTCTTGATAATTTACAAAGTGAGTATCAAATTGCTTTCTGTAGAACCCTGTAGTACTTTAGAATTATGGCAAATAAAATTGAAAACTGAAAATGAAAAAGCACTTAAAGTGTTATTCAAAGAAAATGATCCCATGAGGCATAAAGGAAGAGCTGGAAAATTGTATCAAGCCATGTGCCACAAATTCTGTAATAACCATACTAGCGACTTAATTGTGTCACTCCAAATTCATATGTTAAAGCCCTAATGCTTAATGTGATGGTATTTGGAGAAGGGATCTTTGAGAGATAATTAGGTTTAAATGAGGTCATAGGGTGGTGTCCTCACAGTGGGATTAGTGCCCTTTTAGGTAAAGACATCAGAGGACTTGCTCTCTTTCTGTCTATCCCCGTAACATGAGGACATAGTGAAAAGACAGCAATCTATAACCCAGAAAGAAAACTCTCATCAGAAACCAACAATGCTGGCACCTTGATCCTGGACTTCTGGCTTTCTGAAATGGGAGAAAATGCATTTATGTTATTTAAGCCACAGAGTCAATGTTATTTTGCTATGGCAGCCTGAGCAGACTAAGACAACCATATTTAAAGAGGCTCCTGTAATTAGAACATGAGCTGACAACACAGTTCGGGGAATTATCTATTAATATTCATCATGTTGAACTGGTTCAGCTATCAAGATAACATATAATCTTTTCTGTTCAACTATTTGGATCTTCAGGTTCTTTCTACTTAATTTTTTTCATGATGTGTCTACAAATATAGAACATAAAAATAGTTTTCTTAGTAAAACACTTGCTACATAAACAAAGGGAAATAAAACGGATGGGTTTAGGCCATTAAAAAATATTCTACCCTACAGATTGACAAAAATAGAGTAGAATGTGTATGACAGTATGAATTTTGACGTAAGGAAAAAAAATATGTGTAAAGGTATAAAAATGAATTCAAATAATCGTAGAGATAGAATCTTTATATTTTACAGGATTCAGTTATTTGAAATGCTATAGCTAGAGAATATTGAACTTTACTTTTAACAGCAAATTGTCCTGAGCTGATACAAATATATCTGTTAAAGAAACTCCACTTGCTAAACATCTCTCAAATACGCTTTAGTTGGGCAAACCTCTCGAAATTGCTTGTGTCTTAACAAGATGGAAATGCAAGCTGACAATGTTACTATATTACAACTTGAGATAAAGTTCAGTTAAATTAAAGTAATTTCAAACTTGATATAGAGCATTTAAAATTATTTGTTTTGAAACATTAAAAACTCTGATTTTTAAAAAGACATTTTCAAACATTTCTTAATATTATAAACTGTTTGATCCTGTTCTGCCATTTGCGCACAGTCAGGTCATAGTATTTACATAAGCTCTTAACTCAGTTTCCTCACTTACAAAATTAGAACACCAATATGGACTTTAATTTTAAAACTTGTGTGAGTGTGTGTGTTTGTGTGTGTATGTGAACACCTCCTAGATCAAGATATAGAATAATCCCAACAACTGCAAGGACTTTCTTGTGCCCCTTCCACTCACCCTAAAGTATCCACTCTTCTATCTCCCATCACCCTCAATTACTTTTGCACTTGTTTGAACTCCATATAGATAGAATTATAAATCATAAACCTTTTCATACCTGCATTCCTTCATTTATCATTATACATGTATGATCATCTATGTTGTATAAACCCGTGGTTTTCCCTTTTTTATAGCTAAGTAATATTTCATTGTACAAATAACCTCAACATTTTTCCATTTTCACGTTGATGGAATTTTGAATTGTTTCCATGTTTTGGCAATTATTAATGAAACTATACATGTCTCTTGGTGGACATTGTCACTTATTCCTCTTGGTTATATGTTTAGGAGTGCAATTGCTACATCATGTATAGTTGTATGTTTTACCTTAATTGTTGAATCAGTTTGTATTCCCACATCATGCAATAAATCACATCTCAGGCTAAGCTTGACTCAAGTGATGTTTTCACATATATTCAATTAGACCAAAATTTCAAAAACTCTCAAGTATTTTCCAATTAATTATAAAAGTAATGAAAAATTAAACACATTCGCCTAGGTGGAAGGAAGGACTAGTAATATAAATAAAGACTTTTTTTTTCCTGGATAAGTAGCTTACTGCTTCTGCTTTCATGCGTTGAGTTGCGCAGTCTCTGTTTTAATACTGTCCTTTCAGACATCATGGAATCATTCTAGGTCATGCCTTTAAAAATCTAATCTTTATATTTTATGAAGAAAATATCAGAAAACACATATTATTCAGTTTTCCTGGCTATAAACTTATTTACAGAGAACTTTACTTTGTTCAAGTTCTGAAGACTATTTTGTTTTAACTGAGGTCAAATCTATTATGTTGACTAATGATGTTGTTAATATCATCCCTCCTTTCAATGATCCTTTGTTGTGAATGTGAGAGGAAGCGCAGATAAAAATATCCCATTTTATCTGGCTTTGTGCTAATTCTATTCCAGTTTCACAACTATGATGGAGACCAGTAGAATTCAGGGTGTTCAGTTTAAGGAATGCTGAAGGTCATCTAATTCACAGTCTCCCCAATCAAGGAGTTTCCGAGAGAAGGAAGAATAACATTTTTCTATTGTAGACTTCTGTCTCAGAATATAGTAAAAAAGCAACTTTTCTTATATTGTAGAATGCTGACTGCCATTTCATTTGATGTAAGTAACAGCCAGAAAAATAAATACTTCATCATTACTTTTGTTCCAAATTTTTAAAAATCTATTTCTTCAAATTTTATATTACTTTAGTTTTCAAAGTTACCATAAGATTTATCATATTTAAAAATAATATGTAGTGATTTTATACTCCTGGACATAGTAATTTTATGCTCTTCTACTTATGATAATATGGTAATTTTTCACTACACTAGAAATTCGTCTGGAGGTTTAAGCACGTAGTTTACAATAGAAGGTAGGTGTACTAAAAAAAATCAGTTCTAAATAAATTCATAGGGCTTCTGACATCAGGAATCAGTAATATACTTGGAAATAGAATTTCATGATAGAAGGATTAACATCATCACAAGACAGAATTTTAAACAAGCCCTTTCAGGGTAGTTTGAAGTTTTCAAATTTGGAATGTTTCTTAGAAGAGCAGAGATTAATGCCTATGGAGTCTTAAAGAAGAACAGTTGTTTTGATGTGTCAGAGTATTAAGTATATAATATTATGATATATACATTGTATTAAGATGTATCAAGATGGGCAATATCTAAACAGATGTAAGAAATGCTATATAAGCCCAATGTTTCTGTCTCTTTGATGTCAGAAATATGTCTATCTCTTAATTTGTAGGTAAGATCAAGTAAATATCCAGTGGCAGGATATTTCTTCTTCCAGTTTCCTCAAATTCCTTAGGAATATCAATTTATTGTTACCAGTAGCTTCTATCTGCCTTTGCTGTATACTTTTCTCTGTTCTGTTTTGGGGGATATTCCTTTATCTCTGGGATAAAAAAAAAACATGGAAAATAACCCATAGTCTTGATGTATAATACAAGCAAAAAAATATTTCAAAACACACACAAGGATTTTGTTTGAGTAACAGAATTTACTTAAAGCTTTTACTTAGAGCTTTTGAGAGAATTCCTGGTTATATTGAAACATCACAAGAAATCTAAAAACATTATTTAGATATTCATGCTCTTACAGTTTCTTTGGGAACTCTGCAGTGTTGTTCAGCTACCCTCCTTCTCTTCTCTTTCCCATGAGAAATGAAATATGATAGCCCTGTTTTTCTTCTCCTTCATTTTTAATCCCCCCACACCCCTACATTATTATTAAGTAAATATGTATGTAAATACATATACACATATAGATGCATATATATTTCTCTATAAACTCATACTTCATGCCATCATCACATCATCGTCTGTTCCAAGAAATTTTCTTTTTGTTTTTCTAAACAAATATTTTTTCTATGAGATTAATTATCTAACCAGATATTAAAATACTTTTTTCTTATGCTGCTAGAATTCTATTTCTTGTAAGGTAGTAAAACTTAAATTTTTCTGAACTCAGACATTATGTTCACTTTAAAAGATTAAAGTGAAGAAAAATCTTCATATATGACTGAGAATTTCCAACAATACATTAATAGGATCATACACCATGATCAAGTGGGGTTTATCCCAGGGCTGCAAGCATATTTCAATATCTGCAAATCAATCAATGTGATATACCACATTAACAGGTTGAAGAAGAGAAAGTTTTTAGTTTGGGTAGTCTCACTTGTCTAGTTTTGCTTTTGTTACTTGTGTTTTATTGTTATATCCAAAAAATCATTCACAAGACCAATGTCATACAGCTTATCCCCTATGTTTTCTTCTAAGTTTTTATAGTTTCAGGTTTTACATTTGTCTTCAGTCTATTTTAAGATGATTTTTGTGTATAATGTAGAAGAGTCCAAATTTATTCTTTTGCATGTGGATATCCAGTTTCTCCAGCATCATTTTTAAAGAGACTGCTCTCTCCCCATTGTATATTCCTGGCACCCTCATCAAAGATCAGTTACCCATAAGTGTGTAGATTTATTTCTGGGTTGTCTCTCTATTCTGTTTCATTGGTCTATATATGTCTCTCTTTGTGTCATTATCATACTGTTTTAATTGCTGTAGCTTTGTAACGTATTTTGAAATTAGAATGTAAGATGCCTTTAGCTTTGTTCTTCTTCCTGAAGTTTGTTTTAGCTATTATTCAGTCTTTTGTGGTTGCATATGGTTTTTAGTATTTAAAAAATTTTTTTCTATAGAAAGCTGAGGTGGTTTCCCATTATGAAATTTTTAAAATAATTCCTTTACTTTCTGGCAGAATGCAGTCTCATATTTCAACATGGTCCCTTTTCCCCTCTCCATGCAGGAAGCACACAAAAATTTTTCTCTGATATTTATTGTGAGAATTCGGTTGAGTTTCTGGAGATAAATCTCACAAAATTGTGAGGTGGGGGCCCTATGACTGGGTCCCCCTGCAGTTTTTAGCTCTCAAGGTTTTTCACATTGAGCTTCCAGAAATTCATCATTTGCAGTTCAGATATTCTTACTCCAGCCCTGGATCCTATGGCAGTTTCTGCTCCTGAGTCTCTGCTGTGGATAATTGTGCGGCAGTGGTTTGTCCTGTGCCCTTGCTCTTTTAGATCCAAAAACAGTTGTTGAATTTTTCAGTTTGCTCAGCTTTCTACTCGTTTTTAGTACACAGTAGCAACTTCCAAGCTCCCTATTTATGGAACTAGAAACTGGAAGTCTGCTCAATTTTATTTTATTGCTGAATACTACTCCATTGCAAGGATGCAGGATAGTTTGTTCATCTATTCATTTATTGAAGGATATCTTGGTTATTTCTGGTTTTGGGTGATTATGAATAAAGTTTCTATAAATATCTCATGCAGTTTTCAGCATGTAAATATATTTTCAAATAAGTTGCACAAATGCCCTAGGAGTGTAATTGCTAGATTACATGGTAAGATTATGTTTAGCTTTGTAAGTAACTTCAAAACTCTTCCAAAGAACTATACTGTTGTGCATTCCTGACAGCAATAAGTAAGAGCTCCTTTTGTTCCATATTCTCTCCAGAAATGGCTTATTATCACTTTTTTGGGTTTAGTCATTCTAATAGGTATGTAGTAGTACTTACTGTTTAAATTTTCATTACCGTATTTTAATGCATTAAAATATAAAAACAAATTTACTTCCTGTAATGATTCTGGACGTTTTTTCTTTATACTTCCTTGACAAATTTTGTAGCAAAGTGGTTGGAACAGAAACCAATATAATTTCTTGTTCTTAATTTAGACTATACGAGGACTAGGTGTATACTTCTGTTTCTGTGCTCAATAACAGTGAGAAACCATATTAGCCATTTTTTTCCAGAACATAAATATTCCCAAAGGTTAGACTATGATTTAATTATAATTGCTGTCTTTTACAAACTAATGTATTACTTATTACTCATCAAGACTCAGCGCTAGACCCTCAACTCGTTACCACCAATGCAAAGCTTTATGTAATAAACTCTGCACAATCTCAACCTATTTTCCTTCCTAAAACACCCATCTTAAACTGATTCAGCTCAGCTCCTAAAACCTTATAAATAACCTCCTCTGTCTTCCCCTTTCTTCGACACTATTAAAACTCTATCAAGGTGTGTTATTTCTGACTGTGGTAGGACTAATGGCCCAATCTTTGATTTTTCAGTATGTTTTTTTGCTGATCTTTTGGAGAATCAATAGTAATCAATGATATGCTCCATTGGGGATGTGACCTTTCTGGGCTTTCAAGATTCCAAAGATATTATCAAATCTACAACCCTTGTTGGCTGATATTAAAACATGACAACTACACTTAACTCATTTCTAACTTTTGATCTTACTGAAATTCAATAAATATTAAATGTCTGGGAGAGAGGAAAAATACATATGTGTAGAGGTTTCCTACGATTGTGTTCTAACCATTCCTCTAAATGAGTGCTGAAAAATTACCTGGCATCAACCTATAGCAACCATTGGCTGGAGTCTATGATTGTCCTTAAATAAAGCAAGTTGATCTCTTTTACTTTGAATTGTTTTTTGGTGTTAGCTTACTGAGTGAGACATGAGTTCCTTACAAAATATGGCCCTTTGAAACTCATTATTGTATGGTGCATGATGTTGTTTACCACATTACAATATTTTCTCTGTGAGGATGAGTATATGAATTAGGTCTCTGCCTCATTTCCAGAATAAATCTCAGTTCTCAGGAGTAATTGCTTTTATTTTTATTGTATGGATGCAGAATTGCAAGTTGAGTTTTTTTTTTTCTCTTTATACTGGTCGACTAATTAATATGTCTTCTACCAATAGCAAATAAAAAGGATTTCATACTCTGAATTTTGTGCTATAGTCATAGTCTTGATTTTCACCTTGCATTTTGGCTTGACTTTTACATTCTATCTTTTAACCTATAGAATATTTGGCTATATTGCATATCTCTGTTATACTTAACTGCTTCATAACTCTCCATGATATGACTCTATGTGACTTCACCTCCCGGTTGCCATGAATAATACTGTGCCATGAAGAGGCTTGTGTATTTCCATTTATGGAAGAGTGTGAACATTTCTTTGTGCTGTGTACTCAAATATCGAACTGTTGATTTGTAGTATATTAATATACTTAAATTGATTAACTAAGTGGTGCTGGTTGGTTCCCCAGAGTAGTTGCCGTTGGTAGGGTGTGTGGGCATCTATATCGTACATCATCATCAACACTTAGTAGTATATATTTTCTAAGTTTTAATAATCTAATGGGTGTAACATGATAGCTAATTTTTCTTTCAGTTTGCATTTCTCTCATTAATTAACAATTTGATCAGCTCTTTGTTAGCTTCTGGGATTCCATCTTAATACACTACTTATTTATATATAATGCCAATTTATCTTTTAAGGTTACTGTCTTGTTCTTTTTGATCTGTATAAGTTGCTTGCCCATTATAGATAGCAATGAGTCCCTTGATAGCTTTATACACTGTGTGTTCTTCCTTTCTGTAATCTGCTTAATACTATCCATGGTGTTCTTAATTATAAAAAATAGGAAAAGAGTTATTTCTCATTCTTGGTCATTGATATAAGTTCCTATATTGTTTTTTAATAATCTTTTAATTTTACATTTCATGTACAGTTCATGTTATATAGTCCACATTAAAGTAAGTGAGCCTGTTTTATGTTATTTTTCTATAATGAATCAATATCCCAGTACTATCTACTAAAGAACTCATCATTTTCCTGTTAATTTATAATGTCAATTTCATTTTTTTAATTAAATTTTCATGCACACATAGGTACGCTTCCAAAATTTTTATACTGCCCCATATGTGTATTTCCCTGTGTTTGTTCCATTTCAACACTATTTTTGTTGCTATCATTTTACAACTTATCTTGATACTGGTGAGCAAGCCAGCTACTATCCTACCACCTATTTTCATTTTATACTCTCTTTTTAAGGTTGACTTAGTTATGTTTCTTCCTTTGTGTCTTGATAAAAACATGCTAGGTATATTTTTCTAATGCTTCTAATGCTAAGGTTTATTTTAATTACTAATGTGAATATCTGCTTATGTATATTTCTTCAGTATCATTATTCAGTCTCAGCTTCTCAGTGTGATTATATATACATTATATACACACACATACATAGTTCTATATATTTTATATGTATCTATACATATTGTATATGTGAATGTGTATACATATACATATATATACATATTGAATACATATATACATATATTGTGTTAAATTATTATAACAGAAAGGATGTCATCACTCTAGTTTAAAAGGCTATAATCTAGCAGTTTGGGGGAAAGCAGTGGGAAATTGTCCCAGTGTAGCTTGTTTTCCAGTCCTTATTTTTTTAATAATTTACCCTACGCTTTTGCTTTTTCTTTCTATGCACATATTAGCATTGGTGGTCCATTGCAGTGAGAAAAGTCAATGATTGTCTCAGAGCACTGAACAGAAGGCAAGAATAATATCTGAAAAGTTTTTTTTTTTTAACTCTCACTGCTTCCCTTTGGCTGCTGTCTGCCCCAGGCTAAAGCTACTAACTCACCCCACATACTAAGCCTGTACAGCATTCCTTCTTCAGAGAAGCTTTTCAAAGCTTTCCCTACCTCTAGCTTTATTGAGATATAATTGACACATAACATCATGTAAGTTTAAGGTATAAACCATATTGATTTGATACACTTACGTATTGCAACATGATTACCTCTGTGGCATTAGCTAACACCTCCATCATATCACAAAATTACCATTTCTTTTTTTTGTGGTGAAAACATTTAAGATCTACTCTCTCAGCAATTTTCCAGTATACAGTACTATACTGCAATTTTAACTACAAGGTCATGCATTAGATCCCCAGAACTTTTTGATCTTCTAACTGGAAGTTGGCACCCCCTGACCAACATACCCCCAAGCCCCTAGCAATCACCACTTCAAACACTATAAACACAAGTTCAGCTTTTTTGTACATTACTTGTTCTTCCCTGTCTGACTTATTTCACTTAGCATAATGACCTCAAGGTCCATCTCTGTTGTCACCAGTGGCAGGATTTCCTTCTTTCTCATGGCTGAATAATATTGCATTGTATGTGTGTGTATGTATGTATATGTGTGTGTGTGTGTATGTATATATGTATATATATATCCGCTTCTTTATCCATTTATCCATTGATGGAATCAGGTATTTCCATATCTTGGCTGATCCCTCAATCTCACTTCTGTGTATATATTAAGAAAAACAAAATCAGGATATCAGAAAGATGTCTGAACTCCCATATTTATTGCAACATTGTTCACAATAGTTAAATCTTTTCTTAAGTGTTTATTCATGGGTTTGTTGTTCGTTTTTTTGTTTTGGTTTGTTTCATTTAGGTTTGTTTTGATTTGGTTAGTTCCTAGAATCATTGTATAAGTCTTTTTTTAAAAAATTAATTAATTTATTTATTTTTGGCTGTATTGGGTCTTCGTTGCTGTGCGTGCGGGCTTTCTCTAGTTGCGGCGAGCGGGAGCTACTCTTCATTGCAGTGCGTGGGCTTCTCATTGCAGTGGTTTCTCTTGTTGCGGAGCAGGGGCTCTGGGCACACGGGCTTAGTAGTTGTGGCTCGTGGGCTCTAGAATGCAGGCTCAGTAGTTGTGGTGCACAGGCTTAGCTGCTCTGGGGCATGTGGTATCTTCCCGGACCAGGGCTCAAACACGTGTCCCTTGCATTGGCGGGCGGATTCTTAACCATTGCACCACCACTGAAGTCCCATTGTGTAAATCTTAATGCTATAGTTTTCCCATGATTGAAATATTAAGTCTGCCCTTCCTTGCTCATGTGTCTTGCCAGCCTCCACTTTTATCTTAAAAAAAAAAAATCAATTAAGTGTTGTGATATTGACCATACGCCACTTCATCGGGCTTCAGATAATTTTTCTGAACAATTTATTTATTTGTTATTCTGTGCCTTCATAGATGAATCATTCATATTTTCTCCCAAATTACATCTTTATGTTTCTTGTTTCTTAAAGAGGAGCATGTGATTTTTACCTTTTTATTCTGTTCAAATATTTCACATTTAAATCCCGTACATCTCCTTGTCTCATGTAGTCAAACTTCTAAACAGCCAGAGAAAGTTCAGTTGTTCCCTAAAAAGGTAATGGAACCTAAGCACTAAAACTATGACTTCCAAGAATTAAATCTAATTTAATTTTCTTCCATCTATAAAGCAACATATTTCATGTCAAGAAAAGCTATAGTAATCAGAGGATTACTTGTGTTCATATTGTGTTCAGTGATATCACTGAAACAATAAAACCTAGATGGATTGTTCTTTGTCTTCTCATTTTTCTCATCAAAGATTCAGAGTTAAATATATGTTTATAATTCTGAACAGATAAAATTTTCCAGAGACACTTGCATTACCAGAAAAAAGGACAAAAAAATTTACTGAAATATAGGATTTACTGAAATCCTGTAATGAAATTTCAGATGAAATTTGCTGAAATATTTTCTTTGCATATATGTCTATTTATCTGACATTTTGACAGATTATTTAATTTCATCTGCATATGGAAAATGAATATGTTTCTCAGAAATTTTCAGAAGGCAGTTATAATAATGTGAACTTCATGTAATGGGCATGTGAAAAGACTGCTTTCTATCCTATCATAAAATCAGACAGCTTTATATATACAATCATACAGGTTTATAAATCTTTACTTCCAAATAGTTTATTCTTATATGAATTAAATGAGTCCTTATCTAGACAACATATAATTTTTTATAACAATATTAAGACATGAAAATAAATAAAATGCCTTGTAAAAATATGAGTTACCTAGCTCTAGAAACATCCCAAGAAAGATAGTTGATCCCAAATAGTATACATATATTCTGGTTTACCTCTATGCCATTATGGACTAAATAGTTTATGAAATAAGTAAATATTTGTTTATGTTTTGTGGTTTTAAAATAGTGTATACTATTTTTCCTTAAATACTTACTCTGCATTGGTATTTTCCCTGTATATTTCCAATAAAGTCTAGATATCTGTATATTATCAATTTAATTTTTATATATCAAAGTGATTTTTTTCATGTCATTTGGGATTTGTTCTTGTGGTAAGGCTGTCAACTTAACTGTGCAGGAGAATACATTGTGACCCCCCCCTATGCAGTAAAGAGCCAGTTAATCAGACAGTGATAACAGCAAGAGCAGAGCTAAGGCAGAGGTTCAGGTAGCAGTGCTCCAGAGGCTATCTAGGAGAGCCCCTCTTGGAACTTACATGGAGATATTAGAGTGTACAGTAAGCCTCAGTCTGAAGTGAGGGTTGCTGACTTATAGAGCCAGTGGACTTCATGTCTAACTCTCAATGTGAAGTTGTTCTACAAACTAATAGGACAAAAGGAATATTTAAGTTAGCTAAGACAGATGGAAATGTCTGTCTACAAATCAGTACATGGTAGAAGTTATCTAGGTAGTGTGGACAAAAAAAGGTTTTTTTTGTCCACATTACCTAGATAAAAAAGGGGATTTTATCAGTAGTAGACATGAAAAGTTCAATAGAAGTTAGGCACTTTGAAGGATTAGTGGAATTTTGGCAGGTGGGGACAGACAGGAGATCATGTAGTAGTGGATGCTGTTATTGCCTCTCCAACATCCAATCAATACCAGGTGATTAGTCTAAGCCAGTCATTGTTTTCAGTGTTTCAAAGATTAGTCTCATTTCCAGCCAGTTGCAAGAGAAGGAAAATCTACTGGTGGGATAAGGTAGAACTGGTTTTGTGTAACACTACTTCTTTCTTATAAAAAATCATAGGAAAAGTTGGTTCATCACTTTGCTTTGAACCATTCCATGTCTAGGTGTGATGCCCGAGCTATGGAAGCTACCTTACTACCAGCCCAAAGACAAGGCCAGTGCCAAGGTATGTTGAGTGGAGATGTAGACATCACTGCATAACCAGTTTAAACTATTCTGGAGCTCAAGCTATCTCTGGAATTATTATACGTGTAACTTTATGAAGAAAAATGTGAGATAAGTCATAAAATTTAGATAGTGGAATACAGTTCTATCACAAGGTAAAAATACCTGTTACTTGGAAATGCTGGAACTTAGAATGTAAGTCAGGGATAATACCACAAATTTTACATTCTTACAGGTAAGTAAAGGGATCCAAATATCTCCAAGGTAGTATTTAAAGAGAAAATGCAATACAAAAAAGAATGTGTAATGCCTATATTTATTAAATAGGAAGCAAAAAAGCTTCCATTCACACAAAAGGAAATTTACAGGTGGTCAGAAGAGACCTAGAACTTTCCAGTACTGCAAAAACAAGGAAGAAAAGTATTAATAGAGGTATAGAACTGCCAAAAGTATCCAAAGAATGAGATGAACAAAATAGTGAAAGATTTTCTTTCCAGGGGATACTAAGGACCTTTGAAATAACTTTAGATTTTTCATCCAACATATCCTTATGGAATAAGGCAAGGAAGAGAAACATACTAGGAGACAAATAAAGAATATGTGAATGCCTAGGAAGTTTTTTCTTAGTCTTCTAAGGAAATCATGGCCATTTGAACTCTAAATCAGTAAAGAACTTTTTCCAGTGTCATGTTTTAAATAGTACCATACCATAGTACATGTTTATTCTCAGGCCAGGAGGCTGTAGAAATGACATTGACCTGTTCAAAGGACATTTCACTATTTCCCGCTCAAAATTACGTTCTGAATTTAGATTTCCCTTCTGTTGTCTCAAGCATTAGGTAAAGGCTTGCACTGCTGAGAGCAGCAGTGCATGTTTTACCTTAACAGATGGTTGCTGTTGAGGCAGATTAAAATCAGCAATGTACGCTTGTTTTAACATGTTATTTTCATTTTAATTGTACACCAGAAACCTAGTAAACAAAAATCCCCTCAGGCTAAACTGCCGTGTGTGTGTGTGTGTGTGTGTGTGTGTGTGTGTGTGTGTGTGTGTGTGTGTGTGGTGTGTTTTCTTTAAGATTTTATGGTGCCACAAACTCTGGAGACAAATACCAAATATTAACGATGATAATATACTGATGTGTACTCTACATTAGGTCTGTCTGATACCACAAATAACTTGTGATTAAGAGAAAGTGAGAAATAGGGAAGAAGTGTAGGAAAGAGACAGAGGACAATAGCTTTCTTAAGAGTTCTCCAGCTTATTTTATAGGCAGGAAGATCAGACACATACCTGTGTGGGTGAAATACATAGAAAAAGTAAATTAAAAAGCCCCGGTCCGGGTGGGTCCCGCGTGCCGCGGAGCTGCTGGGCCCGTAGGCCGTGGCCGCTGGGCCTGCGTGTCCCGGACCCTGTGCTCTGCTCTGCGGCGGGAGGGGCTACAGCAGTGAGAGGCCCGCGTACCAAGAAAAAAAAAAAAAAAGTGGTGGAGTTATGTCTCTAGCTGTTGAAGACTTCCTTTGTTGCGTAGCCTTCCAAACAGTTATGTGAATGTTTAGATTGTAGGTATGGAAAAACCTAAGAGATAGTTTTCCTAATTTTACAGCTGTGCAAACAAGAATGGGAAATTCATGGACTGGGCTTCTAGTCTGACCTTAGTTTAGTCCCAACTCTATTACATGATGAGCCTTTGGGAAAATTAGTTAAACTTCACATTTTTGTTTCTTCAGCTACAAATTTGAGATAACAATAAAATGCCTCACACAGTTGTTGTAATCAGTAAGGCAAACAAAATGTATGCAAAAAAACTTAGCACTCAACAATGAATAGTTACTCTGTAAACTTTGGTTCTTTTTTCTTTCCTAAGTATCATCAAATGTTTAGTAGTTACCTTGATTCCATAGTCTTGCCCACAAATTTTCAGAATACTTTTAAGTGAAAATAATGTATATTAATATCTTGATGTCTGAGGCCCTTGTAATTCAAGAATAATAACGGTGGAGTTACCACACTTGATTAGAAATTGTTTTTAAATTTAAAAACAAATAAAATCAAGAGACTCAGTTCAAACAAGTTGCACTTTCCCCAATCTCTTATCTCTACTACAACGATAGATATTACCAGAGCTATACTGTGCCCTCTTCTGAAATCTCTGAGCTGGTATATAAAAGATTTCTTCATCTATGGAGAACATAAGAAGGAGGCTGCTTACAACTTAACAGCAATCCTCTCCAAGTAGGTACTATGACTGGACTGGGAGAGGGAATAAAAGCATGTCTGAGTAATACCCCCTTTTTTTTCTTTCAATTTGTCTTGGATTATAAATTGAGGATCCCTTGATATATAGTTTGAACATATCTTGATATATTTAGTGACTTGATAGAGTTAGTCTTAAATCAAGTAATCTCAGTATTGCTATTCGCTTCTCTCTTTCTCTTAACAAAAATTAGAATAGATTGATTGATAGACAGATAGTTGACAAACAAGCTAGTTGCCGAACAGAATTTGATGTAGATTTTTTTGGGAAAAAAAGATATTCCTGGATTGTTTAATCTGTCTACTCTATAGTAAATGGAATAATTATAACATGGCCTTGTCAAGGGAATCTTAGACTATATGCCTATTTTAGATTGTTTTGTAAATAAAAAAGATCTCAAAGCATAAATTTCAGTAAGTTATTTGAGGACCAAGACATATTCATATACTACTTTGCATTTCCTGTTGCTAGTACAGATGCTGACATATAGTTAAAATTCAGTCAGTAACCACTGAACAGAACTAAAGAACAGATTTGTATAAATGATTATACTAGGCACAGTGGCATTGTGGGAAGTAATTTGAAATATATTCTTAAAAATAAATTTTACTTTTATTGTAACCCAAAATAAAGTCATATCTCTGCTAAGGAAATTTGAGGAAATGAATCACTTTTCTGGGTCATGTAGCAAACCAGCTATATTTTGTTCTATTGATAGTATCATAGAGACAAGTCTTATAGATTTAATTTTTTAAAGAACAATACATTTATAATTCTGTTCCTGAGATGTTTATCAAGTAATAAAGGCTCAGCTACTTCAAGTGTCCATGAAACCATTTTTCATTAATTTTATAGAGATCTTTTAAACAGGGGTCACAAATGCAAATGCTACCAGATACCAAGCATGCAGTAAAAGGAAGGAAATAATTGGATTTAAAGCAAATGGGAGAGTGTGGAATTGTGATGAACTGGTGTCCATATGCTTATTTTAAAGACATTTTAAAAATTTATAACAGTATACACATAAAAAGGTCAGTAGAACAAATTTTTCATGTGATCTGCTTGTCAGTTTTCACCTCTTTTTTAAGAACTAATGTTTCACATGATAAACATTTACCTCATGTTCAGTAATTCCATCCTTTTTACTTTAGTTTGTGTTTCTTTAGTTACATTAAAATTAATTTAATATTTTATAAAGATAATCTTAATAGTTTTGTTCCACTTTACTGAGTGCTTTCTATCTAAATGGATTTTTTATCAATTGTTTATAGACATGGGTGTCTAAGAAAGATGCTTTCTAAAGGTTAACAATGCATAGTTTCCCAGTGAGAGATTTAAGATAACTATTTTCTACTCACTTCTTCACAGTTTTCTGTATTATTTAAATTTAACAACATATGCATTTATTAATTTATACAATACATGCTTATTATTTATTTACTTTTTGTCAATGTTCTAGTCACCGTGGATATAGTTAGCTCGCAATGTGTTTTTGCAGAGTCCCGTTCTCTGCTTATAAAGCAGAATGTAGAAAACATCGGCTCAAAATTGAGAAATAATACACCCCCATTTTAAAATTTTAGTTTTTAAAGTTTTTTATGGATTAGTTCATGTAGGTTCCCTTAAAAGTTATTAATAAACTGTTTGAAAGGAAAGGGAAAGGGGACTCAACTGGGTCAGTCTACAGATTCTACTATGGCTTATTGTCTCAAAAACATCATTTTTATATTATTTTGCTCTACTCTGGGCAGGTTCAGGAAAGATAGAGTATATAAAATGATATACTGATGCATCTAACTTATATTCCATTTTAAAAGGAACTTCTCTAAATTCTCTTTTAGTTAGGAAGCCTGAGGATAGACAACATATATGGTCATTCCAAACTGGTAAATTAAGTCTCTAAAATGCTGTGTCCTGATTTTCCAGTTGTCTGGCCTGGTATCTAGGCAACACTGTAACAATCAGCATATCACTGGATTTGTCTTTTGAAATAAATGAGTTGATGTGTAGAAAATCCCTACATTACTTAAAATCTGAAGTGGTACAGTCAGTTTATCTCACTCCTTTCTATCCAGGACTTATAGTATTTGACAACTGTCGCAGAATTTTGCATTTGTCTAGTATCAAGAAAAAGTGTTTATTTTTCCTTCTGATTTGTGTGTGTGTGTGTATGTTTACAAGGAGTTGAATAAAATAATATTTAACCAATTTTTAGCTGGCTATTTACTGTGTAAATTATACAAGGTAAAAAAATCATTCCATCAGATAAAGCATTCAAACTTTAAAAGATGTAACTTTCCCAATGTGGAACCAGTAGTTAGAGACATAATATCCCTCCAGTATAAATCTTAGCTCCCCAAATCTTGGATATCTGGACAATGAGATAGTCATTGGAAGGAAGGAAAGATGGAAGTGAAGGAAAGGAGAAAAGCAAAGAGGGAAAGAAGGAAAGAGAAAGAAAAGCATAGAGGGTAGGAGGGAGAGAGGAGAGAAAGAAATTATATTTCTCTTAGAATGATGTAGAACTATTTTGATTAATCTTGAAATCACTAGAACATACCAGTTTTGGTGTGTTAGATATCTAAAGTATAGAAATGAGATAATGTACTTTTTAAATTTAATTTTTTCTTTCTTTGAAATAGCTATAAAATATTTGGTTTCACTTCATCTAGTTAAACAAGATATCATATATATATATATATATATATATATATATATATATTAGCATAGCTGCATTAATAAAACTAATTATATTTAACTTAATTTATCTGCTTTTCCTCTTTCATTTCCCACTTAGCTTGGTTCCAAAGTACGTTTGGTAATCTTTATCTCATGGCTGCTTAAGTATGTTCTTAGTCATAGAATATGAATATTTTGGTTGACAAAATTCCACAGTTAGAAACCCAAGATTTTTAAAACATTGTTGAACATCCTTAATGCTACTTCAAAATGAGATAAATAGGGCTTCCCTGGTGGCGCAGTGGTTGGGAGTCCGTCTGCCGATGCAGGGAACACGGGATCGTGCCGCGGTCTGGGAAGATCCCACATGCCGCAGAGAGGCTGGGCCCGTGAACCATGGCCGCTGAGCCTGCGTGTCCGGAACTTGTGCTCCGCAACAGGAGAGGCCACAGCAGTGAGAGGCCCGCGTACCGCAAAAAAAAATAAATAAATAAATAAGTAAATAAATAAAATGTTATATACTTATAATGCAAAACAAATATTATAAAAAATGTAAAAGATATGTAATTGAAGTCTGTATGGTCTTGTTTTTTAATGTCTAAGGAGGACATATTTACACAATAAGAAATAGTTGCAGTTACTTTTGGGTTTTTTTGTTCGTTTTTTTAAATTTTTATTTATTTTATTTTTGGCTGTGTTGGGTCTTCGCTGCTGCACACAGGCTTTCTCTAGCTGTGGTGAGTGGGGTCTACTCTTCATTGCAGTGCCTGGGCTTCTCATTGTGGTAGCTTCTCTTGTTGAGGAGCAAGGGCTCTAGGTACACGGGCTTCAGTAGTTGTGGCTCACGGGCTCCGTAGTTGTGGTTCACAGGCTTAGCTACTGTGCAACATGTGGGATCTTCCCCGACCAGGGCTCAAACCCATGTCCCCTGCATTGGCAAGCAGATTCTTAACCACTGCGCCATCAGAGAAGCCCCAGTTACTTTTGTTTTAATTAATATTTCAGTTATTATATGTTAAAATTTTTAAATTAGTTTTCTTGAATCTTTAAGCTTTTTTAACTCTAGTAGTTATAAAATAAAATTAATCATTTTACTTGTTTTCAATTTATATTCAACTAACTTATACATTTTCAAGATTAAAATCTGTTTAAACATTTACCTCTATTTACATACTTAATTAAACAAATTCACTTAGACATTAAGCTACAATCTTATCTGATTATCTTAATCACTTTGAACATCTAGCACAGCAAGTATATAAATTTTATGAGCAAAATATTCCTGTGCACTTAGGCAATGCTTATAAGTTTGATAGAGTATAATTATAAATTTCATAACAGATTAACCGTTCAAGTCAACTTCAAACAAATATATACACAGAATGCAATGTCTCCAAAAATCTATTACTATATTTATATTACATAAAGTACATAACATTTTCAGTAATATACTCATTTCTTCATCCCAGGGTTAAAAATACATTTTCTTCATGAAGTGAAGCATAATGTCCATCTCATACCTGCTGTGGCAACTTTGATTTTATACTGCAGTCAGTGGCCTAGGATTATCTTTTGGATCTAGGTGTAGCTTCCAGGAACATTCTACCCAAAGTTGATTTTACTGGCTATTTCTTACATAGTGCAACTTTCCAAAGGATGAATTTTCTTTCACTTCAGGTAATCTCACATCCCCTTATCATATTATACAATTTTCCCTTATACTCTTGCTAAATGTGTATGTTTGTGTCTATGTGTGGGAGTGGGGAGAGAGGCTATGTGTTCTAGAGTGTAAGGGGGTGTTGAATAAAATCCATTTACTCAGACCAGCATTTCTCCACTCTAATTTGGAATTATACAGGTGGAAACAAAATGAGAAATCATCAGGTAAAAATTTAAACCTTAAGGATGTCATTTTTCTAGTGTGGAACCTTAAGGATGCCATTTTTCTAGTGTAGAATTGGAGAAACATATTTCCGTGGGTTTAACAAATTCGGTATAAATCTTTACACTGTCCCCAATGTTTTTGTTGACTGATTTCACCTACTTAGATTTTTGCTATCCCATCTAGAAGTAGAACTAATCACTTACTATCAAATAAGTATGATGAAATTTAAATGAGTACAATGAGATAAGCATATAAGTTGGATATACTCATATTCAGCAATTTCTATAAAGACCTGAAATATATTTGTAAATATCTATTCTTTAACATATTTTGAGTATCATCATATATTCATGGTTTTTCAAAGAACTATTATTTTTTATTTAATTCTTAGATGATGACAACTTGTTTAGGAAAGCGCCTTTAAGCTGACCCCTTTGCATCCCTGAAAATGTTCTTACTGTCTGGCAACAACTCAGTTATCTTGTCCTACCTCTATTTTCCCTGGCTCACGGCGCACACAACTCCTAAGAAGCTTGTCTTATTTTAGTGAGAATAAGGTTAGCACTGGGACATTGTGGATGAATAAAAGATTGTAGCGATAGGTAACACTACTTATTGGGATACCTTAGTAAGAGAACTAGAAAATATTATTTGTAAAGTGAAGAGATTTTTTGGATGCTTCCAAATTAATTTCTTACATATAGTGTTTATTTGAATATGAAATGTTTTCAACTTCCCTTTTTCTTTTCCCACCTTCCTTCCTATTATACCACCTTATCAACTTTATTATATTAAATATGTGTGTACATTATAGTACTATATAATTACTTCATGTAGGACATACACCTACTTAGATCTCATCATCTACATCAGCGATTCAGTTGCCCTTTTCTACTTTTTTGTGTTGTTATTATATCTCATTGTCCACCATTGTACCGTCCCTTATTGACACTTCCTGAACTCTGTAGGAAAGACATATAATGTAAGTTTGAATTTGCCACATGTACGTTTTCACTGTAAAATGACAAGTGCATTCTGGTTCATTTCTTAGCATATGACTGTGGTTTTAGAAGTTTGAGGGGATGCAATACTCAATTCACATTAAGCCTTTAATTTGTCATTATTACTCAACAGTTGTGATACCATTTGACGTGTAATGTTTTTCTTCAGTTGAGTTTCTGCTGCAACATGTTATTTTTTGACGGCTGGAAATTCATTTTCTGAATGAATATTCCCTGATACAGAGACATACAAAGAATTTTCACTAAACTATGCTGAAATCACACAGTTCTCTGGACATAAAGCCTAGTATATTTATCATAGAGGATATACTTAGGTAAATAAACTAGGATGTTTATCCAGAATTCTCCAGTTATTTCAATTACCTTAATCCAGTCCTTTTTTTTCCCCTCATCTAATTAACAAATCAAAACATAAAATGCTGATAATAAAGTCACACAACATAATTAAAGTATTGATAGGTCCAAGGTCCCAGAAAGTCAGAATAGCAAGGCATGCAAAAATATGATTAATATAGTACTGGCATTACCAAAATAGAAAAAAAAAATTTGAACAAGTCCTTTCATCATTTAAAAATATGAAATATAAGGAAAACGTTTTATATTGTAGGCTAAGACCTGAGACCATATGCTCAGAGCTATTACAGTCAGTCACCTCTAATTATTTCCATGTATATTCTGACAGTGATAAACTTTCTTTGTTCCCCACGTTGGCATTTCATAGACTGGAAAGCAGTGGCCAAATAAAATTGATCCCAGTGGTTATGCAAATGAAAATAAAAATTACAAGAAAATAAATTATTTTTATAGAACGCAAACATAGTTTTTGCTGGTTTGCCTAATTTCTCTGTTTTCTAAAACAAAAATACTATAATAGTATTTTCAATTAATTTTAAATTATATTTTTCAAAGTTTAAGAAGATTAGACATCTGAAGGATCGCATGTAGTCATTTCAAATCAATTAGTTTAACATGCAGTATGACCAGTTTCTCCATTTTCTTGTATTCATTATAAATGTAACTGTAATTTTTGTTAGAATTAGAGTTTAAGAGCACATATTTATGATAGCTCTAGAAATGTCAACTTGAAAAATTTGAAATTAATGAAAAATAGGTAGAGGGAAATTTAAAAGATATAAGAGATATATAAAAATAATGAGAAAATATCAGAAAAAGTTAAGGGGAAAATAAATATTTTCTATTAAAATTTCAAAGAGAATATTCTGATATAACTCAGAAAACACACATTTGGAGATAAAGAGTATATTAAAATACTAATAATCATCATAATCAACATCTATTTAACACTAAGTGCCAGAAACTGCTCTGTCCTTTCCATTATCTCATTTACTCTTCAAATAACCCTATGAGCTATTGTGATGAGGATACTTTTTTCATATGATTGCAGATGAAATAACTGAACACTAGAAAGGTTAATTAATACCCTTAGAATCTATGACAGAATTGACATTTAAAATCACGTCTGATTAGGTTGAAGAATGAGTAGGGATGGGAGAGTCAATTAAAATGGCAAAATAGGAGACTCCTGAACTTTGCTCCTCTCAGGACTGCACCAAAAGTACAGCTACAGCAATTTCCTCATGGAAATCCAGAAACTAGATGATCAACTACTATAGATGGAGCACATAAAACATATAGTCACATTGAAATGGTATGAAAGGCTGAGATACACTCTCACCTTAAACCCCACCCCATAACAGTGCCATACAATAAAAAGGGAAACCCCAATATCCAGCTTCTCCCTGAAGAGCAAAGGGTTTGGACCACGATCTAGTGCTCCAGCTTTTTAGACTCCAACCCAAGAGATGGAGATATAAAACATATAACTCTGAAAGCCACCAACTGTAAAAAGAAGCAACTCCTAACAGCCTGATAGCACTCACCATGGTTATTTTCCACGAGCTCAGCACAGAGGGAGCAGGCAAAAATGCCCATCTCTCATTCTTTCCTTGAAAGTGGCCTAACTGCATACATTACAAGCTGCTGCCTGAAGGTCCAGCTTCTAATTTCAGCACACAGCTAGAGCCTGCCTGTGATACTCCCCAGAGATCAAGAAAGCTGGTGGGTACTTCCACCACCTCCTCTTTCTGACCCATTTCAGCAAGTCACCATTATTTCCCTGGAAGGAGCTTTTCACATGTCTGGCACCCCAGCTTTTGCTGTTGTCTACCCCCTGCCCCTGAGGAACAGGTCCTCTGATAACCAATGGAGCAAACATTCAGAAGTCCCCCAGGATTTCAGCAAACAAAAAAGTTTCTAATCAGGTGCCCCATATATGCAGGATCAGTGCAGGGGAAGCATACAAAAACACCATCTTCCAGCGTCTCCCTGGAAGTATATAACTATATACTTTATCAGTTGCTATCAAAATTCCAACAGCATTTTTCAAGGTTAAAAAAAAATTTATATGGAACCACAAAAAACCTTGAAAAGCCAAAACAATCTTGAGAAGGAACAAAGCTGGAGGCTTTTTCCTGATTTCAAACTATATTACACAGCTACAGTAATCAAAACAGTATGTTATTGGCATAAAAATAGATCAGTGGAACAGAATAGAGAAGCCAGAAATAAACCCATGCATATATGGTCAATTAATTTTTGACAAAGGAGCCAGGAATATATAATGGAGAAAGGACAGTCTCTTCAATAAATGGCACATGCAAAAGTATGAAACTGGACCACTATCTTACATCGCATACAAAGATCAACTCAAAATGGAATAAAGAGTTGAAGGTAAGACCTGAAATCATACAACCCCTAGAAGAAAACATAAAGGGCAAGTTCCTTGACATCAGCCTTGGCAATGACTTTTTCAAAAAAATTTCACACCAAAAGCAAAGGCAACAAGAGCAAAAATGAATAAGTGGGGCAACATCAAACTTAAAGCTTTTACACAGTAAAGGAAACAATTAGCAAAGTGAAAAGGCAATCTAGAGAATGGGAGAAAATATTTGCATAAGGGGTTAATATTTAAAATATACAAGAAGCTCATACAACTCAACAGCAAAAAAAGTAAATAACCCAATTAAAAAATGGGCATGAAATCTGAATAGACATTTTTCCAAAGAACACATAAAGAGGACCAAAAGGCACATGAAAAGATGCTCAACATATCAGGTAAATGCAAATCAAAACCACAATGTGATATCACCTTATACCTGTTAGAATGGCTATTTTCAAAAAAGACAATAGGTATCAAATGCTTGCAAGGATATGGGTAAAGGGACTCTTTGTACACTGTTGGTGGGAATGTAACCACATACAGCCACTATGGAAAACAGTACGGAGGTCCCTCAAGAAATAAAAAAAAAAATACAACAACCATATGATCCAACAATCCCTCTTCTGGGTATATACCCAAAGGAAATAAAACCATTCCCTTAAAGAGATATATGTCTTCCCATGTTCACTGTAGCATTATTCACAGCAGCTAAGGTGTGAAAACAACCTAAGTGTCTGTCGGCAGATGAGTGATAATAAAATGTGATATATATATATATATATATACACACACACACAATGGAATATTGTTCAGCCTTGAGAAAGAAGGAAATCCTACTGTTTAAGACAGCATGGTTGAATCTGGAGGGCATTGTGCTAAACAAAATAAGCCAGACAGAGAAAAATAAATACTGCATGATATCACTTATACATGGAATATTTTTTTAAAAGTCAAACTTGTTTCCAGGGTCTGGGAAGTGGAGAAATAGGGAGAGAGTGGTAAAATGGTACAAACTGTCAGTTATAAGATGAATAAGGTCTTAGGATCTAATGTATAACATGGTGACTATAGTTGATAACAGTTGAAAATTTCTAAGAAAGTAGAACTTATATGATCTCACCAAAGAGGGGATAAAATGTAGATATGTGAGATGATTAATGTGTCAATTAATTAACTGAGGGGAATGCTTTCATGATGTGTATATATATCAAATTATATTGTATGCCTTAAATATCTTAAATTTTGTTAATTAGACTGTATAAAGCTGAAAAAATCATGTCTGTTTAATCCTGGGGGCTTTAACTTTCACCATGCTAATTTCCATGACTTATTTTTGTGCAATGTCTTTTAATTGTTCTGGCATGTTTTCTACATACAGATTTTAATGGGAAAATGCTATGAAATTACAAGGAAGGGAAACGTCCTATCCATGAAATGTGATACTTCACCTAACATCTTTGCTTTGCCCCAAATAGCAGTGCTCTTAGTCAAGTCACATCTTATTCTATCATGTGTACTCTTAATTCTTCTTGAAATCCTCAGATCTAGGACTGTTGCCTTTTCCTATCTTGCTTTATTGATGAATAAATATCAAGTTTATATATTAATGCTATGACTGGGTTTGAATACTTGACAAGAAAATTGATTTGAAGCTTTGATAGTAACAAAGTAATATGATCGTATTTCTCCCAGTCAATGAGAAAATGAGTTGAGGAAAAATGCAAAGGATAGAGGAAGAATCATGACTGCTAACACTTGACACAGGGACCTACCTGTGCCCTAATCTTGGATGAGGGGGCTGGATATCTAGGATTTTGCTTTTCAGACCTGTAATTTTGGACCAGATTCTATAATTTGGAGGCCATTACTTATTATCCATGAGTCTCATTTCCAGCTCTTACTGCACATGAATGTTGCACTTCATTGGTAACCATGTAATCTCATGTTTCTTTACTTGCTTCCTTCTTGGAATGTTTTATATGGTGTATTTGACTATCTTCAACTTTTTTTTTTTTTTTTTCGGTACGCGGGCCTCTCACTGCTGTGTCCTCTCCCGTTGCGGAGCACAGGCTCTGGACGCGCAGGCTGAGCGGCCATGGTTCACGGGCCCAGCCGCTCCGCGGCATGTGGCATCTTCCTGGACAGGGGCATGAACCCATGTCCCCTGCATCGGCAGGTGGACTCTCAACCACTGCGCCACCAGGGAAGCCCTATCTTCAGTTTTTGATTCAAGTCAGGCATCAACCCCTATGATCCCAAGACTTAGTAAAAACACTTTTCGTCTATGCACACACAATTTATCAGTACCAATCAGCATCTTATTTTATTGGTATTATTAATTTAATTTTGCTTTCACTCGCTTGTCAGAATGAAATCCTTGAAAGTATATGGCCTATTAAAATCACATCTGTAGCTTTTCTGCCTTGTTCAGGTCCTGGATCCAAATACACCTCCCATAAATGTGAATTGAATTGCTTTACAACATAGTCTCTATCCTGAAGGAATTTATGACACAGGGAGAAAAGATATAAACACAAATAACTATAAGAAAAGAAGTGTATAGTAGATGTTATGTCCATGGTCTATTGGAATAGTTGTAAGAGTTCAGAGATTAAAGAAGGGAAAGAAGTCATTTTCACCTAGAGTGATAATAAGAGGCTTCATAGAGAAGGTGCCAGTCTTTAAATATGACCCAGCCTATAAAAGAAAATGTACAGAATTTGAAGGTGGAACTTGGAATAACATGGCTATAAAAGCAAAATAGGGATTGGCAAGGGCAAATGTACGGAGGTATAAATGTATAAAGGTTAATGGCACAGCAGTGTGACTGGTGGTTTTGCTAGATTGGTCTACAACAAGGGGAGTTAGAGCAGTTAATGTCACAACAGAGAACTGAAAATTTTCATTCTAAAGGCAATAGATTTTGAAAGTGCAAGTGATGAAATTAAAGTGTTATAAAACAAGTAATGTTTGGAATGGGTTGAAGGAAAAAGAGGCAGGCAGCTAGAATAATTTAGTTGCAAAGTGTGAACAAATAAATTCTCTACAAGAGAAGCAGCAATGGAAATGTAACCAGAGGGATAAGCACACAGTTATCAGTTCCTTCTTAGAGGTGGTGGTAATTCACAGTAAACCTGTACAAATTCTCAGTTGTAACTGGGCTGAACTAAAATAAGAACAGTTTATCTCCCTTCTGAAGGAAAAACATATTTCCAAGTCAGATGTTATTTGCATTTAAAAACATTTTTATTGACTTTGGTTTTTTTCAGAGCTGTTTAAAGTTCACAGGAAAATTGAGGGGAAAGCACAGAGATTAACCAAATAATCCCAGTCCCTACACTTTCAAAACTTCCCCAATTATCAACTTCCCCCACCAGAATGAAACATGTGTTACAATCGGTAACCCTACATGGACAAATCATAATCAACCAAAGTCCATAGTTTACATTATGGTTCACTCTTGATGTTGTACATTCTGTGAGTTTTAACAGGTGCATTATTACATGAATATGGTATCATCCTGAGTATTTTTACTGCTCTAAAAATCCTCTGTGCTTTGTCTATTCATCCCTTGCCCCACCCCAAACCTGGGAAACCATAGATCTTTTTTATTATTTCCATAGTTGTGCCTTTTCTAAAATGTCATATAATTGAAAAGGCTACATACTGTTTGACTCCAAACAGCCTGCTTTCATTTAGTAATGTGAGTTTAAAGTTCCCCCATGTCCCTTCATGGCTTGACAGCTCATCTTATTTTCAGCATTGAATACTTTTCCAGTGTCTGAATGTACCACAGTTTATTTATCTGTTTACTTACTGGAGGGAATCTTGGTTGCTTCCAAGTTTTGGTTATTATAAATGAATGTTGAATTATTAGGACCACTCTAAACATCCTTGTGCAGGTTTCTGTGTAGACATGTTTTCAATTACTTTGGGTAAATATTAATGAGTTGGATTGCTAGATCCTATGTTAAGAGTACCTAGATTTGCAAGAAACTGCCAAACTGCCTTTCAAAGTGACTGTATCATTTTGAATTTCCACAGCAATGAGTGAGTTCCTGTTGCTCCACATGCAGCATTGGGGTGTTGTCAGTGTTCTGGATTTTGGCCATTCTAATAGGTGAGTAGTGGTATCTCATTGATGTTTTATTTTGAAATGCCTTGATGACATATGATGTGTATCATCTTTTCACATGCTTATTTGCCATCTGTAGATCTTCTTTGGTGAGGTGTCTGTTAAGGTCTTTGGCCCATTTTTTAATTGGGTTGTTTCCTTGTTGAGTTTTAAGAGTTCTTTGTATATTTTGGATAACTGTCCTTTATCAGCTGTGTCTTTGCAATTTTATTTTATTCCAGTCTATGACTTATTTATTCTCTTTTTCTTGTTTTACACAGGGCAGCGTTTTTAATTTTAATGAAGTTTGACATCAATTATTTCTTTTGTAGATTGTGCTTTGGTGCTGTATCTAAAAAATCATTGCCATACCCAAATTTATCTAGATTTTCTTCTATGTAATCTTACAGAAGTTTTATATTTTTGTGTTTTTCAATAACATCTGTGATCCATTTTTAGTTAATTTTTGTGAAGGGTGTATGAAGGTCTCTGTCCAGATTTATTTATTTTTTTGCATGCTGATGTCCAATTAAGTTTCAAGAATATTCTTATGTAGGCTTAAGAGGCTGAATATATAGCAGTTTTTACTATGACATAATCTCAACTAGTTTGCTCAAGTAGAATGTCTTTATAATGTCAAAATTTCAGTTTTAATGAATAAAGATTCATAAAAGATTGAGCATTCCCCTCAGTCTCCCAATACAAAGAGGGCCCAAGTTATACCAAAATTCATATACCTGAACTCAAAATGTTAATTCTTGTTAAGTATGTTGTTTTCCAAGAGTGGAAAGGCTTTTAAATTCCATTTTTACATGTGGACAGTCATATCACAATGGCAATGCTGCAGTCTTTTGTAGCTTTGCCCATTTTCTACTGATCATTCAGGGGTGGTTACACCAAATGTAATAACTGGAAGCAGTTTTTTAATAACTAAACATCAGAGTTAGAGTTGTGTGCTATGCTTAGCTATAAAATACTTTTTTCATTGAAGTTTTTATTAAGATAATTGTCGTTTTTAAAGCAGTTTTAAGAAATAGTAGAGCTATCATGGATATCCTTAACTTAGTTTCCCCCAGTGGTGATATCTTGGGAAACTATAGTACAATATCACAACCTAGATATTAAGAGTACCCCCACCCACCAATATTATTATTTAGGTTTCCCCAATTTTACTAGTACTTATGAGTGTGTGTGTTCTATATAATTTTATACTAGTGTACTAGTGTACACTAGTGTACTAGTACTTATGAGTGTGTGTGTTCTATATAATTTTATAAAGTGTATGGGTTTATATACCTTCCCCCACAGTCCATCACCACTAGGACCTCTGGTGTTGCCCTTTTATAATCACACCTACCTCTCTCCTATCCAGTCCTCCTCCCTCACCCACAGTTCTACACTCTACCAACCATTAATCTGTTCTCCATTTCTAAAATTTTGTCATTTCAAGGATGACATTATTAGAATCATAGATTAATATTTCAGAGGTTACTCTTTTCATTTAGTTTAATTCCCTTGAGATTCATCCAAATTGTTATATGTATCAGAAGTTCATTCCTTTTAATTGATGAGTAATATTAAATTGTATGGATATATCACAGTTTGTTTAAACATTTATCCCGTAAAAGACAACTGGGTTGTTTCCAGTTTTTGCCTCTTATAAATAAAGCTACTATAAACACGTCCACATCTTTGTATGAACATAAGTCTTCATCTCTCTGGAATAAATGCCTAGAATTGCAATTGCTATGTCGTATGCTACTTATATGTTGAGATTTTTAAGAAACAACTAAGTTGTTTTGCAGATTGGCTATACCATTTTACATTCCCAACACCAATTTTAAGTGATCTAGCTTCTTCACATCCTTGCCAAGCATATATAATTTATGTGTATAGTATCTTAAATATGTAAATATATTTTCCAACTTAATAACTAGAAGATAGCCCAATTTATAATTGGCAGAAACGTTTTTTACAGATAATTTACTAAAGAAGATACGTGGATGCCAAAGAAGAACAGAAAATGATCAACCTTGTTAGCTATTAGGGAAATATACATTTAAACAACAATGAGATACCACTACACACCCACTAAGAATGCTGAAAAAAAACTCTCTTGTGTTGCTAGGGATTTGGTAAAACTGGAACTCTGATACCTTGCTGATGGAATGGAAAATGGTACCTATTTTGAAAAATAGGCTGATAGTTTATTAAAAAGGTAAATATACACTACCTAGCTATTCCACTCCTAGACATCTACCCAAGAGAAAAATTATATGTCCAATCAAAGAGTTGTACACAAATATTCATTGAAGCTTTTGGTAATAGTCACAAAACTTAAAACAGTCCAAATATCCATTGATAAGTAAATAGATAAACAAATTATGGTGTCTGCACACAATTCAGTACTACTCAGTAAAAAAAAGAATCAAACTACTGATACATATCACAACATGGGTAGGTCTCCATCTTGATGTTGAATGCAAGAAGTTAAAGTACATAATGTACGATTCCATGTATATTAATATCTCTAAAATTCAACCTAATCTCTAATGAACAGAAAACAGTTTAATTGTTGCCTAGGAAACTAGGGGTAGGGAGAGGTGGGAGTAAGAAATTACAAAGGATTGTGATGAAACTGCTTGTGATGGGTTTGTTGATTGTCTTGATTGTGCTGATGGTGTCATTAACATATACATATGCCATCAAATTGTGATTTAAATGTATACAGTTTATTGTATTCTAATTAGACTTCTAATGCTGACAGAAGAAAAAAAACTAAAATGTAAAATGTAAAATATTTCACATGGCATTTGGTCTATAGCTATGTAACCAAAACCTGTTATTTCATCTTACTCCTCCTATCCCTCTCTCACCAACACTTTTTCAAATACTCATCCAAAATCCTATTTCTGGTTTGAGGCTGATTTTGGATCCCCTCCTCTAAACTCACTGTTGTTTAGAATTTATTTGTTGATAAAATCCAGTAATATAAATTATGAAAATATTTTGTTCTAAGAAGTAGATTTTTCTACCCCAAATCAAGGATTTACCAAGTATCATGTGTGCACAAGAAACTGCTACACAAAAAATTTGAACATTAATCTAATAAAATTGTTATCCTTTATTCAGTTGATGCCATGTATCACAGTAATAGATTTGCATATGTTGAACCATCCTTGTATCCCAGGGATTAAATCTCAGTTATGGTGTATTAGCCTTTAAGTATGCAGTTTAATTTGGTTTACTCACATTTTGCTAAGGATTTTTGCATCTATATTCATCAGAGTTATTGGTCTGTAATTTTTCTTTTCTTGAATATCTTTGTCTGGCTTTGATATCAGGATAATGCTGGCTTATAAAAATGAGTTTGGAGATGTCTATTCTTCAACTATTTTTTGGAAGAGTTGATAAGGATTTATGTTAATTATCCTTTAAATGCTTTGTAGTATTCACTAATGAAGCCATCTGGTCCTGGATTTTTCTTTGTTGGTGGAGGTGTTCATGTTCAGTAAATTTGCAAGATACAAAATCAATACATAAATGTCATTGTTTGTATACACTAACAACAAATTATCCAAAAAAGAAATTAATAAATAATCCCATTTACCATAGCATCAAAAAGAATAAAATGTTTGGGGATAAACATAGCCAAGAAAGTGAAAGACTTGTACACTGAAAATTACAAAACACTGCTGAAAGAAATTAAAGACAAAAATAAGTGGAAAAAGGAAAATTCTCTTTTCATGAATTGAAGAATTTATATTGTTAAAAGTCTATTGTACCCAAAATGATGTTCTGATTCAAGGCAAATTCTATCAAAATCTCAATGAAATATTTGATAGAAATAGCAAAAATTATCCTAAATTTCATACAAAATCTCATAAATTCCCAAAGCAATCTTAAGAAAGAAGAACAGGGACTTCCCTGGCAGTCCAGTGGTTAAGACTCCATACTTCCAATTCAGGGTGTGCAGGTTTGATCCCTGGTTGGGGAACTAAGATCCCACATGCTGTGGGGTGTGGCCACAAAAGAAAAGAAAGAAAGAAGGAAAAAGAAGGAAGCATTACTCTCCTGATTTCAAATATATTACAAAGTTATAATAATTAAAATGGTATGAGACTGCCATAAAAACAGACATAGACCAATGAAACAGAATAGAGAGCCCAGAAATAAACCCACACATTTAAGGTCAACTGTTCTTCAATAAGGAATTCAAGAATACACAATGGGGAAAGGATAGTCTCTTAAATAAATGGTGTTGAGAAAACTGGAAATCCACATGCAAAAGAATGAAATTGGACCTCTTACACCATACACAAAAAAATAACTTAAAATGGATTAAAGATTTAAACATAAGACCTGAAACTGTAAAATCCTAGATGAAAACATAGAAAAAGCTTCATGTTATTTGTTTTGGCAATGACTTCTTTGATAGTCCACCAAAAGCACAAGCAGCAAAAGCAAAAATAGACAAGTGGCACTACACCAAACTAAATTGCCTCTGCACAGCAAAGGAAATAATTGACAGAGTTAAATGGCAACCTGCAGAATGGGAGAAAATAGATAAGAGGTAAATTTTCAAAATATGTAAGGAGCTGCTACAACTCAATAGCAAAAAATCAATAACCTGATTCTAAAATGGGAGAAGACTTGAACAGACATTTCTGCGAAGAAGACATGTAAATAGCCAATAGGTATAGGAAGAGATTCTCAACATCACCATTAGGGAAATACAGATCAAAACCAAAATGAGATATCCTCCACATCTGTTTAAGACAGCTATTATAAGAAAAAAAAAAGATATTAATAATTGTTGGTGAGGTTGTGGAAAATTGGAACCCTTCCACACCATTGGTGGGAAAGTAAAATGATGCAGCGTAATGGGAAATGAAGTTTTCTCAAAAATTAAAAACAGAACTATCGTATGATTCAGCCATCCCACTTTGGGAATTTATGCAAAATAATTGATATCAGGATCTCAAAGAGATATAAGCACTCATAAATTCATTGCAACATTATTCACAATACCCAAGATATGGAAACAACATAAATGTCCATAGATGGGTGAATGGATAAAGAAACTGCATATAGATGCAATGGAATATTATTCAGCCTTAGCAAAGAAGGAAATCCTGCTATATGGTACAATATGGATGAATCTGGACAACTTTATGCTAAGTAAAGTAAACCAATCAGAAAAGACATATGGGCATGATCCACTTAAAAAGGTATCTAAAATAGTCAAACTCATAGAAACAAAGTAGAATGGTAGTTGCTAGGGGCTTGGGGGTAAGGAGAAATGGGGAGTTGCTGTTCAACAAGTATGTAATTTCAGTTATGCAAAATGAATAAATTCTAGAGATCTGCTCTACAGCATTGTGCCTATTGTTAATACCATACTGTGTACATAAATATTTGTTAATAGAGTAGATCTCATGTAAAGTGTTCTTACCAAATGCACAAAAAATAATCTAAAAAGCATTTAGTCATGATTATAAAATTTTGAGTAGAGTATGATAAAATTAATCCTCATTTTTGAAGAATAATACTTTTGTAAATTTGATTATGGAAGGAATATGCAATATAAGTAAGTGTTCCTTTGAGAAGTTGATATGCTATTTTAGCAATTCGACTAAAAGATGAAGGAATAAAATTTGAAATTATGCTTTAATCTGAAATAATAATCAAAAATATGGTGACAGATACATCATGATGGTCATTCAGCACTACTGCTCTTCTCCTTAGTATTAACATTTTGACTTCCCTGGTGGCACAGTGGTTAAGAATCCTCCTGCCAATGCAGGGGACATGGGTTTGAGCCCTGGTCCATGAAGATCCCACATGCCATGGAGAAACTAAGCCCATGTGCCACATCTACTGAGCCTGTGCTCTAGATCCTGCATGCCACAACTACTGAAGCCTGCATGCCAAGAGCTCATGCTCTACAACAAGAGAAGCCACTGCGATGAGAAGTCCACGCACCGCAATGAAGAGTAACCCCCACTCGCCAAAACTAGGCAAAGCCCGTGCTCAACAATGGAGACCCAACACAACCAAAAATAAATAAACAAAATTTTTTTTTAAATTGAACTTTTTTTTTTTTTACTTTAAATATGGGCAGTTTATTATATGTCTCTTATGCTATAATCTTTTTTTTTAAGGCTTAGGGAATTACAAAATTTTAAATAATAAATACAGATTACACATTGTGGTTTTTGGTCATAAATTGTGGAGATCTATATTTATTTGCCTACATGATATCTCCACTTGGATATTTTTTAAAATTTTATTCAATTTATTTTTTTATACAGCAGGTTCTTATTAGTCATCAGTTTTATACACATCAGTGTATACATGTAAATCCCAATCTCCCAAAGCATCATACCACCACCCCCAATCCCCTGCAGCTTTCCCCCCTTGGTGTCCATACATTTGTTCTCTACATCTGTGTCTCAATTGCTGCCCTGCAAACTGGTTCATCTATACCATTTTTCTAGGTTCCACATATGTGCGTTAATATACGATATTTGTTTTTCTCTTTCTGACTTACTTCACTCTGTATGACAGTCTCTAGATCCATCCAACTCTCAACAAATGACCCAATTTCGTTCCTTTTTATGGCTAAGTAATATTCCACTGTATATGTGTACCACTACTTCTTTATCCATTCATCTGTCAATGGGCATTTAGGTTGCTTCCATGACCTGGGTATTCTAAACAGTGCAGCAATGAACATTGGGGAGCACGTGTCTTTTTGAATTACAGTTTTCTCTGGGTATATGCCCAGTAGTGGGATTGCTGGGTCATACGGTAATTCTATTTTTAGTTTTTTAAGGAACCTCCATACTGTTCTCCATAGTGGCTGTATCAATTTACATTACCACCAACAATGCAAGAGGGTTCCCTTTTCTCTACACCCTCTCCAGCATTTGTTGTTTGTAGATTTTCTGATGATGCCCATTCTAACTGGTGTGAGGTGATACCTCATTGTAGATTTGATTTGCATTTCTCTAATAATTAGTGATGTTGAGCAGCTATTCATGTGCTTCTTGGCCATCTGTATGTCTTCTTTGGAGAAATGTCTATTTAGGTCTTCTGCCCATTTTTGGATTGGGTTATTTGGTTTCTTAATATTGAGCTGCATGGGCTGTTTATATATTTTGCAGATTAATCCTTTGTCCGTTGATTCATTTGCAAATATTTTCTCCCATTCTGAGGGTTGTCTTTTCATCTTGTTTATGGTTTGCTTTGTTGTGCAAAAGCTTTGAAGTTTCATTAGGTCTCATTTGTTTATTTTTGTTTTTATTTCTATTACTCTAGGAGGTGGATCAAAAAAGATCTTGCTGTGATTTACGTCAAAGACTGTTCTTCCTATGATTTCCTCTAAGAGTTTTATAGTATCCGGTCTTACATTTAGGTCTGTAATGCATTTTGAGTTTATTTTTGTGTATGGTGTTAGGGAGTGTTCTAATGTCATTTTTTACATGTACCTGTCCAGTTTTCCCAGCACCACTTATTGAAGAGACTGTCTTTTCTCCATTATATATCCTTGCCTCCTTTGTCATTGATTAGTTGACCATATGAGCGTGGGTTTATCTCTGGGCTTTCTAACTTGTTCCATTGATCTATATTTCTGTTTTTGTGCCAGTACTATATTTTCTTGATTACTGTAGCTTTTTAGTATATTCTGAAGTCAGGGGATCTGATTCCTCCAGCTCCGTTTTTTTCCCTCAAGACTGCTTTGGCTATTCGGGGTCTTTTGTGTCTCCATACAAATTTTAAGATGTTTTATTCTAGTTCTATAAAATAATGCCATTGATAATTTGATAGGGATTGCATTGAATCAGTAGATTGCTTTGGGTAGTATAGTCATTTTCACAATATTGATTTTTCCAATCCAGGAACATGGTATATCTCTCCATCTGTTGGTATCATCTTTAATGTCTTTCGTCAGTGTCTTATAGTTTTCTGCATACAGGTCTTTTGTCTCCCTAGGTAGGTTTATTCCTAGGTATTTTATTCTTTTTGTTGCAGTGATAAATAGGACTGTTTCCTTAATTTCTCTTTCAGATTTTTCATCATTAGTGTATAGGAATGCAAGAGATTTCTGTGCATTACTTTTGTATCCTGCAACTACACAAATTCATTGATTAGTTCTAGGAGTTTTCTGGTGGCATCTTTAGGATTCTCTATGTATAGTATCGTCATCTGCAAACAGTGACAGTTTTACTTCTTCTTTTCCAATTTGTATTCCTTTTATTTCTTTTTCTTCTCTGATTGCTGTGGCTAGGACTTCCAAAACTATGTTGAATAATAGTGGTGCGAGTGGACATCCTTGTCTTGTTCCTGCCTTAGAAGAAATGCTTTCAGTTTTTCACCATTGAGAATGATGTTTACTGTGGGTTTGTCATATATGGCCTTTATTATGTTGAGGTAGGTTATCTCTATGCCCACTCTCTGGAGCGTTTTTATCATAAATTGGTGTTGAATTTTGTCAAAAGCTTTTTATGCATCTATAGAGATGATCATATGGTTTTTATACTTCAGTTTGTTAATATGGTGTATCAGATTGATTGATTTGCGTATATTGAAGAATCCTTGCATCCCTGGGATAAATCCCTCTTGATCATGGTGTATAATCCTTTTAATGTGTTGTTGGATTCTGTTTGCTAGTATTTTATTGAGGGTTTTTGCATCTATATTCATCAGTGCTATTGGTCTGTAATATTGTTTTTTGTAGTATCTTTTTCTGGTTTTGGTATCAGGGTGATGGTGGCCTCATAGAAAGAGTTTGAGAGTGTTCCTTCCTCTGCAATTTTTTGGAAGAGTTTGAGAAGGATGGTGTTATCGCTTCTCTAAATGTTTGATAGAACTCACCTGTGAAGCCATCTGGTCCTGGACCTTTGTTTGTTGCAAGATTTTTAATAACAGTTTTAATTTCATTACTTGTGATTCATCTGTTCATATTTTCTATTTCTTCCTGGTTCAGTCTTGGAAGGTTATACCTTTCTAAGAATTTGTCCATTTCTTCCAGGTTGTCCATGTTACTGACATACAGTTGCTTGTAGTAATCTCTTAGGATTCTTTGTATTCCTGCAGTATCTGTGTAACTTCTCTTTTTTCATTTCTAATTTTATTGATTTGAGTCCTCTCCCTCTTTTTCTTGATGAGTCTGGCTAATGGTTTATCAATAATTTTTATCTTCTCAGAGAACCAACTTTTAGTTTTATTGATCTTTGGTATTGTTTTCTTTGTTTCTATTTCATTTATTTCTGCTCTGATCTTTATGATTTCTTTCATTCTGCTAAGTTTGGGTTTTGTTTGTTCTTCTTTCTCCAGTTCTTTAGGTGTGATATTAGACTGTTTATTTGAGGTTTTTCTTGTTTCTTTTTTTTTCTTTTTTTTTTTTGTGGTACGCGGACCTCTCACCATTGTGGCCCCTCCTGTTGCGGAGCACAGGCTCCGGACGCGCAGGCTCAGCGTCTGTGGTTCACGGGCCCAGCCGCTCCGTGGCATGTGGGATTTTCCTGGACCGGGGCATGAACCTGTGTCCCCTGCATTGGCAGGCGGACTCTCAACCACTGCGCCACCAGGGTAGCCCCTTTCTTGTTTCTTGAGGTATGCTTGTATAGCTATAAACTTCCCTCTTGGAACTGCTTTTGCTGCATCCCATAGGTTTTGGATTGTCGTTTTTCTATTTTCATTAGTCTCTAGGGATTTTTTGCTTTCCTCTTTGATTCCTTCAGTGATCTCTTGGTTATTTAGTGATGTATTGTTTAGCCTCCATGTGTTTGTGTTTTTTACATTTTTTTTCCTTGTAATTCATTTCTAATCCTCTAGCATTGTGGTCAGAAAAGATGCTTTATATGATTTCAGTTTTCTTAAATTTACTGAGGCTTGATTTGTGACCGAAGATGTGATCTATACCAGAGAATGTTCCATGCGCACTTGAGAAGAAAGTGTAATCTGCTGTTTTTTGGATGGAATGTTCTATAAATATCAAGTAAATCTATCTGGTCTATTATGTCATTTAAAGCTTCTGTTTCCTTATTTATTTTCATTTTGGATGATCTGTTCATTGGTGTAAGTGAGGTGTTAAAGCCCCCCACTATTTTTGTGTTACTGTCGATTTTCTGTTTTATAGCTGCTAGCAGTTGCCTTATGTATTGTGGTGCTCAATGTTGGGTGAATATATATTTATAATTGTTATATCTTTTTCTTGGATTGATCCCTTTATCATTAGGTAGTGTCGTTCCTTGCCTCTTGTAACATTCTTTACTTTAAAGTCTATTTTATCTGAGTATTGCTACTCCAGCTTTCTTTTGATTTCCATTTGCATGGAATATCTTTTTCCATCCCTTCACTTTCAGTCTGTATGTGTCCCTAGGTCTGAAGTAGGTCTCTTGTAGACAGCATATATATGGGTCTTGTTTTTGTATCCATTCAACCAGTCTTTGTCTTTTGGTTGGAGTATTTAATCCATTTACATTTAAGGTAATTATTGATATGTATGTTCTTATTACCATTTTCTTAATTGTTTTGGGTCTTTTATTGGAGGTCTTCTCCTTTTCGTTTGTTTCCTGCCTAGAGAAGTTCCTTTAGCATTTGTTGTAAAGCTTGTGTGGTCGTGCTTAATTCTCTTAGCTTTTGCTTGTCTGTAAAGTTTTTAATTTCTTCATTGAATCTGAATGAGATCCTTGCTGGGTAGAGCAATCTTGGTTGTAGGTTTTTCCCTTTCATCACTTAAATGTGTCCTGCCACTCATTTCTGGCTTGCAGAGTTTCTGCTGAAAGATCAACTATTAAACTTATGGGGATTCCCTTGTATGTAATTTGTTGTTTTTCCTTGCTGTTTTCAATAATTTTGCTTTGTCTTTAATTTTTGCCAGTTTGATTACTATGTGTCTTGGCATGTTTCTCCTTGGGTTTATCCTGTATGGGACTCTCTGCACTTCCTGGACTTGTGTGGCTATTTCCTTTCCCATGTTAAGGAAGTTTTCAATTATAATCTCTTCAGATATTTTCTCTGGTCCTTTCTCTCTCTTTCTCCTTCTGGGACCCCTATAATGCGAATGTTATTGCGTTTAATGTTGTCCCAGATGTCTCTTATGCTGTCTTCATTTCTTTTCATTCTTTTTTCTTTATTCTGTTCTGCAGCAGTGAATTCCACCATTCTGTCTTCCAGGTCACTTATCCATTCTTCTGCCTCAGTTATTCTGCTATTGATTCCTTCTAGTGTAGTTTTCATTTCCATTATTGTATTGTTCATCTCTGTTTGTTTGTTCTTTAATTCTTCTAGGTCTTTGTTAAACATTTCTTGCCTCTTCTCAATCTTTGCCCCCATTCTTTTTCCAAGGTCCTGGATCATCTTCACTATCGTTACTCTGAAATCTTTTCTGGAAGATTGCCTAACTCCACTTCATTTAGTTGTTTTTCTGGGGTTTTATCTTGTCCCTTCATCTGGTATATAGCCCTCTACCTTTTCATCTTGTCTGTCTCTCTGTGAATGTGTTTTTTGTTCCACAGGCTGCAGGATTATAGTTCTTTTTGCTTCTGCTGTCTGCCTTCAGTTGGATGAAGCTATCTAAGAGGCTTGTGCAAGTTTCCTGATGGGAGGGACTGGTAGTGTGTAGAGCTGACTGTTGCTCTGGTGCGCAGAGCTCAGTAATACTTTAATCTGCTTGACTGCTGATGGGTATGGCTGGGTTCCCCCCCTGTTGGTTGTTTGGCCTGAGGCAACCCAACACTGGCGCCTACCTGGGTCTTTGGTGGGGTTAATTGCAGACTTTGGGAGGGCTCACGCCAAGGAGTACTTCTCAGAACTTCTACTGCCAGTGTCCTTGTCCCCACAGTGAGCCACAGCAATCTCTCCCTCTGCAGGAGACCCTCCAACACTGGCAGATAAGTCTGGTTCAATCTCCCCTGCGGTCACTGCTCCTTCCCTTGGGTCCCGATGCACACACTACTTTTTGTGTGCCCTCCAAGAGTGGAGTCTCTGTTTCCCCCAGTCCTTCAACATCCTGCAGTCAAATCCCACTAGGCTTCAATGTCTGATTCTCTAGGAATTCCTCCTACCATTGCCATACCCCCAGGTTGGGAACCCTGACGTGGGGCCAGAACCTTCACTCCAGTGTATGGACTTCTCTGGTATAAGTGTTCTCCCATCTGTGATCACCCACCCAGCAGTTATGGGATTTGATTTTACTGTGATTGCACCCCTCCTACCATCGCATTGTGGCTTCTCCTTTGTCTTTGGACATGGGGTATCTTTTTTGGTGAGTTCCAGTGTCTTTCTCTCAATGATTGTCCAGCAGCTAGTTGTGATTTTGATGTTCTCATAAGAGGAAGTGAGAGCACGTCCTTCTACTCTGCCATCTTGTTTAAAGCTCCAGTATTGAACTTTTAAGTAACAAAATGTTAACCATAGTTATAATTAACTCACACACATTTTAGTTTGAGCAGTACAGTAAAAATTAAAGTGATTACTAGAATTTATGAAATAAGCAATTAGGATCTGACTAGTTCTCTGCTACACAAATTAATTGGCAAGCAGAGGAACTGGAGACTCGTCAGAAGAGAGCTCAGAAGTAATTAATGGACTGAAAAATAACATATATCAGGGAAAGTTGAAGGATGTAAAACTTTTAAATAAAGTAGAAAACTAGAAAATGACTAAATAGTGATCAATATGAATGTAAATATTCAGTGATAATTAGAAACTTAAATCTCCATTATGAAAGTCATTTATTTTTTTACCTTGTGTGTTTAAGAAAAAAATTTTTCCTTAAAAGAACTTTGAAATATTGAATAAGTGAATTTAAAGTGGGAAGTTATAGCAATGCTTTCTCTGGAGAATTATAATAAGAAATAGAATACGTTCTCATTTTTCTGGGGGCAGTTTATAGATAGCAAGGGAATGAATGACATCTCCAGTGATCTTTCCACTCTTGAGTTTCTGTGATGTTCAGTTTATTCAATCATGCTGAGTTAGAAAGTTCATTTCACTTCTGTGTCATCTACTGGGGAAATTACTGTATTAACTGATAGATTTTTTTTTTTCCCTTCAAATTTGTTGTTTCCCAAGTGATTCTCCAGTTTTATCTGTTATTATTCTCTGAACCATTGCAACTATTTGGCAGATATAAGATCAATTGATTACATTACATTTTGACTCTCATATGTCTGAGAACAATTTTTTAAGAAGAAAAATCAAAATGTACATTTTAGTCTGCTTCTCTCAAATCCCTTATTAATGTATATTTTAACATTATAATGTGCAAAGTATTTTGATGATAACTTTTTATACTTGAAATTTTGCACATATATTTTTATGCTATAAAAATTTCTCCTGGATATCATTTGATTGTTAAATAATATTTGTTTGATGGATATAGCATATTTTAAACCAATTCTCTTATATAGGATATTTACACTTTTTAACATAAACTCTTTTGCAATGCATATTTTTATACATTAATCTCTTTTCTGCCTTGCTCCACTATTTTGAATTATGTCCCTTAGCAGAATTTATAAGAGAAATTGTTGGGTTAAAATCCTTTAACACTTTTCAGATTCTTAGGGACTTTGCCAAACTGCTTTCTAGAAATTTGAGTCAATTGCCTAGCAGTATGTTTCCCATGTGTATAACCTCCTTCAAATGTATACAATATTCTCACATAACAGTGAAAAACTTTGCTAATGTGAAAGCAAATTATTATATTGTTATGTTTTAGAGTGTTAGTGGAAGACAACCTATTGGCAATTAACTGTTTTTTAAATGAGATTACCACTGTGAAATACCACAGTTTCCAAACTAATCGATAAAGTATTTGTACATATATATGTTAGTATTAGATGGTACCTGGAAATCACCAAATGAGTTTATAAGATTTATGAGAAAGTCTTCCTCAAAACTGTTAGGTATATATCAAGATTCATGATGTAAGATAATGCCATGAAGTAATATGACAGTTGTCATAATCATATTGAAAAGATAAGTACTTCAATGTGAAAGGAAGGAAAGACCTAAATAAAACACAACAAAACAAAAATGGTCTTTCATTTGAAATGCAAGAGAATGGAGCATCCAATAAAGAATGCCATTCTTCTACACTCTTCAGACATACGTGAACAACTCTTCATATGCACAGGTCTTCTTTTATGTTTTATCTCAAGCCTTTAATTTCTTCTAGATACCCTTCTTAGCTTCCTTTACCTTTAAAGAAATTTTGCAGAACAGATCTTATTCCCCAGATTTCTAATATGAAAATCTGGAAGTGTGTTAGCACTCAATCAAGGGGCAGAAACCTAATTTGAATTAGATCAAGAAAAATGGATAATATATTGAAGAAAATAGACAAACTACAGAAAGATAAAGGTAGAGATGGGTTTAGTGATAACTAAACCTTTGACAGTTACATGAACAAAATCATTCTCCATCATTTTTCTCTGCCCTGTCTTGGTACTTTCCTGCTAAAAAAAAAGATGAGGGTGAAAAGGAGGTAGAAACCATTCAATTGATTCTTGCATTTTCACACTTTTGCAAAAAGGTAAGTAAAAGGGTTTTTATGGTCCAATCCCTGTTTGGAAAACATGGTTAATATTATTAACCTTTTTTTGTAAGGGAAATAATACATTTTCATTCTGATTCCAGAAAATTTGAATAGCGATAGACTGACAGAGGCATAAAGCAATTGATCATATCAACAAATATCTTAATTTGAATTAAGAACTCTCTAACTACTATGAATCACGTCCAAACAAATTCAGCAATTTTTATAGTATAGGAGCAAACTGCAGTTGCTTCTGTGGTGCCATCACTCTGCTATAAAATATCTTCTGGAGTCCACCAAAGTCCTCCTTATTACCAAATCTAATGTCCACATGCATTTTTCATCTATATTAAGTCTGTGCATCATTAATACTTGTGTCCAGTATTAAAATTGTATCCTTCCTTGATTTAATAGGTAATATTGTGAATGTCTCTCAGCTCTCTGACTATACTTTTATTTTCTTTTTTGTTGGTTCCTGATACAGCTATCTGAATTGTAGGGCTCTCTAAGGCTATAACATTGTGTATTCCTTTGCAGTCAGTTCTCTGGCAGCTTTCTTTCTAGCATCTTTAATCTCAGTCTATGCAAATGCCACTGCAGCAAAGACACTACTGTGTCAAATAGGTTATTTTTTTCTCCTAGGCACAGAGCTAAACTGCATTTCCCAGCCTCCTGAAGGAAGTTGAGTCAAAATCCATGGAGCTATGTTGGAAGTGATGGACACCAATTCCAATCTTATCCCCCAAAACATCCAATACACTTTTAATAGGCTCTTTCTTCCCTGACTGCTAAACTTATGTTGTTTTAAGTGGATGGTTTCATAGTCCTAGAAGAGGATGGAACTGCAAGGCGAAAATAGCCTAGGTCTCTGAAGGAGTGTTCAGAGCAGATTCTACCTTAAACCTACCCACCTCCCATCCTTCTAACATTGTACTTCAAACTCTAAAGTCATCCATGAGAAAGAAACAGATAGTTAGCATTTGAAGCCACTAAATGTGGGGCTTGTTTATTGTAACAGTTAGCCTATACTGTCTGTATCCCAGACTTTATTTTTAACGATGACCTCTTTCTCTCTTATAGATCCATATTTCCAGTCTTTTTCTGGATATCTTTAACTTCTTGTTTTCTTGGTTCTGAACATTAAATGATAACTTTTTTTCCTCAAAAACTAGCTCTTTTTCTTAACTCTTCTACTTATATTGGGAACATAATTATTATTATATTTTAATAACACTAAAATTATTTCTTTAAATGTGTCTCCTTTTTCACTTGAGGGCTTTTGTACTTTCATCAATGGATCTTTAATAACTGGAAAAGCACCGTAGGTGCTTGACAAATATTTTCAAATGATTGAACACATTTTTAAAAAATTACTTCTCCAAATGATGCAACCGTAAGAAATCAAGCATCTTTAGATTTTTCTTAACTCTTGATGGAAAATTCATAAATCTGACAGATTTTATAGAATCTAAATTATTCAAATTTCTTTCATCTCCCTATCCCTTTCCTTTTCCACTAATTCTCATTAATTCGTATAAATGGTGATTTATCTGGAGTCATGCAAAGTGCTTCACTTTGTCCCTGCATACTATCAAGTATTCTAGGCTATCTGTATGTCATTGTGAGATCAAACTTTGAAAAGCCAATTGAATCAGATTATTCCTCTAGTTAGGCTTCCCATTGTTTACCAAATTTAAGGCAGATATGGCACCTTATCAAGGTGTTCCATAACACGTTCTTGATCTGCCTTCTTAGCCTAATTTCTCCTACGGGGAAATGTATTCCAGATGCTCCAGACAAACAAATATATTTGCTATTTCTCATAGAGAAACCAAGTTTCCCTGTCTCTGTAAATCATCCAATGCTATTCTCTCTACTTGGAATACTTCTTACTCTGGATTATATGTCTGAATATAAATGACACCAACCTAAAGAAGTCTTTCTAATAATCTCAATGAAATGTGATTTTTTTCTTCCATTATTTTCCATAAAACTTTATTTTAATAAAGGTACTATTCCTTAATAATTAAGGTAGCTGAATCTGAAACCAACTGCCTGGGCTTCATTCATGCACCCCTAGTTAGAAGTTATGACATATTGGGCAAATTATTTAACCAATTTGTTTTCCAGTATATTCATTAGTAAATGATGGATATTAATAATGTCTACCTCATTATATTGTTTCAAAAATCAGATGAGTTAATAAAAGTAAAATACTTAGTATACCACTTTGCATATTAGTAATATGCAATATTTGAAATTATTTTTATATTATTGCATAAAACTCAAAATTTTTATTATTTGCTTTATCAACCACCAAATTTCTCTGCAATACACATATATATATGCCTGCAAACACAAATAAATATATTAAAACATGGATATTGTTTTTCCTCTTTATCTGTCAATCCTTAATACTTAAAATGACTTGCTTTTACACACATTTTTTCATTAAATATTGTTAATATTATTGTTGTTGTATACACTATAGTTTTTTTTTACAGTAGGTCCTTGTTGGTTATCTATTTTAAACACAGCAGTATGTACATGTCAGTCCCAAACTCCCAATCTATACACATAATATTCGATATATGAAGAATTATCTCGTATACATAATGTCTCTTTAGGGTACCTTATAAGCATAAAAAGGTCTTCAAAACAAATTTATTCAAATAAGTTGTTCTTTCATTCACCAAAATCTAAGGAGCACTCACTCTATGCCAGAATTTCTTTCTAGATCCTGAGAATACATTGCATGATAAGTGTGGTATGTTGAATCATGAACTCCAAAGGTATCCACTCCTTAACCTCTGGAATTTGTGAGTCTGTTACTTTATATGGCAAAAGGAACTTTGCAGATATGATTGCATTAAGCATCTTAAGATAAGGCAAATGTTCTGAATTATCTGGATAGGCACAAAGGGTGCTCATAAGAGAGAGGAAGGAGGGTCATAGAAGACAAGACATGATGATAGAACGAGAGGTTGGAGTGACGTGTTTTGAACATGAAGGAAGGAGTCACAAGCCAGTGAAGGTCAGCAGCTTCTAGAAGCTGGAAAAGACAAGAGACAGAGTCTTCCCTGGAAATATTTTTCCTACAGAAGGAGCACAGACCTCTGATATCCTGAATTTTAGCCCTCTAGGACTCCTTTTTGGATCTCTAGAACTATAGGATATTAACTTTCGTGTTGTTTTAAATCACTAAGTTTGTGGTAACATTACAGCAGAAATAGGAAACTAATGAAATAGTTACAGTAATGTCACCATTAAGTTCTATATCCACACCATTATTGGGCTTGATCATGGAATTTACTTTGGTCAATTATATATTAACAAACATAATACAGCCAGAAACTTGTATATAATATATTAAAAGTCATACCCCCTTGTTGCTGGAAAACTCTCTGCTACCCTGTGAAGGATGCCAAGATAGCCTCTTTGAGGATAAAAATATAGCTGGATAGAGGTCTCAGTTATCCCAGATCTCCCAGCCCTGCCAGCCATAACAGTCATGTCCCAAATTCATGAAAATACACAGAAATGCCAAAAGCCTTGAGATGGGATCTCGTGCAATTTGAACTATTTAGATGAAACTGAGTAAGGAAAGGACAGTAGCAGGGAATGAGGTCACAGGCATAGCAGGTCTATGGAAGCCATGATGTGTACTTGGATTATACTTTGAAAGATAAGAGAAGCCACTAAGTGGCATCAGCTGATTCATATTCAATATTATAAATAATGACTGTTGCTGCTAAACAGAATAGACTGCAGCTGGCAAGGATAAAAACAGGAACCCCAATTAGAAGGCTACTATAACTGAGTTAACATGAATTTTATGCTAACCAAAACATCCTCTTTGTGACCCATCAAACATACATTGTACACCTGCTTTAATTATTAAAGAAAAGGATGCATTGACCAGAAGTAAAGCAGGTCCATGTTAAAAATAAAGTTTAAATGCCTCCTTTCCTGGAAGCCAATGCTGGTACTTCTTTGATAAGACTGTCTTCCCAGGTGCCAAGGCCATACTGTCTGGCTGTGTATGTGCTGGTCTGTTTTTCTTGAAACCTTGAAGGAATGTATCCCTGACTTGTTTCATGTTTTTTGTTCTGACAAGATATAAAACTGTGCTGAAAACCATGCTTCTCCAGAGCAGTTCCTCGGAGTTATATGAGAGGGTGTCTCCTGGGATATAGTCCTCAGTTTGTCTCAAATAAACTCTTTTCTATTCTTAAAAGATTATTGTAACAATACAGGTGAAAGATGATGGTTATTTGGACCATGATGAAAACAGTGAAGATAGTGCAACTTTGTGAGGTTCAGGGATGTTTTGAAAGCTGAGTTGAAAGTATTGTAAATGGATTGAACATGAGTTGAAGAGAATAGGGTTTGTCTTATTTGCTGATGTAGCATCAACCAGGGCAACAGTAGATTAGTGGTTTGGGGAACAGGCAAATTAGATCTCAGTTTTGGATATGTGAAGTTGGTGTTGCTCATCAGACATCTAAAAGGAGTTGGTGAGAAGGCAGTTGCTGTTGTTACATAAGCAAAGCCAGAGTTCAAGGAAGAGAAAAGTCTAGGTTGGAAAAGAGCTTTTCTAGGGAGAAATTGAAGAAAGGAAGTAGGAAAGCCCTCACCTGAGTCCTGGGGCTCTCCAAAGCCGAGACCGTGGGAAGAAGGAAAGGAAACAGTACTTTTGGAGGATGCTGTAACTAAATTCTATCTACCACTATGTTCTATGTGATTTCTGCCCAAAAATCTCATTCAATTTCCTATTTTATAGATGGGAATAATCAAAGTTTTGGGAAGTTAAACAACTTGCCCAGTATCATAAGCAAAGTAACTAGGATTAATCCCCTAAGTTATTAAATTCCTAAGACTCAAGTTTTAAACACGTATCCAATTATATGTAAAGAATTGATCCACATAGCCATCATTTCCTGTTCTTCTTGTGTAGAATTATTCACTGCAAATTACTAAAGTTTCAGTTGTCATACACAATGTTATTTGAGATTGGAACTTCCTGATAGCTCCCTATTTTACTAACCACAAAACTGCTCACAGGGCTTCCCTGGTGGCACAGTGGTTAAGAATCCACCTGCCAATACAGGGGACACAGGGTTGAGACCTGGTCTGGGAAGATCCCACATACCCTGAAGCAAGTAAGCACATGCACCACAACTACTGAGCCTGCGCTCTAGAGCCCTCGAGCCGCAACTACTGAAGCCCAAGTGCCTAGAGTCTGTGCTGCGCAACAAGAGAAACCACCGCAATGAGAAGGCCACACACTGCAAAGAAGAGTAGCCCCCGCTCGCCGCAGCTAGAGAAAGCCCGCACACAGCAACGAAGACCCAACACAGCCAAAAATAAAAATAAATAAATAAACAAAATGTATAAAAAAAGAAAACAGCAAAAAAAAAGCTGCTCACAGCTGGGATATGATCCATTATTACTTATTCACTACTATGTAAGATAGTTTATCCAGAGCATAAAAAGAAGTATAAGGCTTTTGGAAGAGAACAGTCACATTACAACAATTCAGCTTGGTTATTACTGCATCACTTCTCCCCTATTGGTTATATCCTCTCAATTGTTGAGCATTATCCTACACTTTAAACATCCTTTATATTTGGAGGGACTGGAGAACATTTCATTAAAATTATCATAAACCAACAGCTAATGTCAGCTATAAATAAGTTCATTGTGTAAGCCAATAGGACATAAGTGGTTCCAACTCTAATATAAAAAGGTGAATAGGATGCGAGGGGGAGTATTATTGAATCCAGAAGCTCAATTTTATTCTCTGTCTCTTTTCCTATTTCAGCTGTTGAAAGAGAGAGAGAGGGAGGGAGGGAGCACACACACAAAATGTTGCTTCTAAAACAGCTTTGAGCACCTTTGGCTTACCTAAATTTAAGCTCCACAGCAACTAGGAGTTAGGATGTAGAGAATGCTTATATTGACAAAAAATTTTCAAAACATTTAGAAGCAATCAGTGCATCAACATCATTTAAAACCAGAGACAAAAAGTGGCTCACTATTGGGCCACTCATAAGACATGTCCAGGGCTTCTATCAGTTAGAGAGTTGTGATTTAAAATGAACTAGTATACGCATATGACTATATTTGCATATAAACAATGGCACATACATGGGAGTTGTGCTCAATTTTTTTCTAATAAGAACAAACCATTGAAAAAAGTCTGGATACTATTTTGAAAAATAAAATACAACCTGTGGGCAAGGCACAGAATCCTCTTCTCCACTTGGTGCTAAGCTGTGTTGAAGGGTATCCTCAGAACTGTGCAGTCCGCCCTCCATATCCACAGGTTCACATCTGAGAATTCAACCAATCATCATGGATGGGAGAGCCGAATGTACTCTATACCATTGTTTATAAGGGACTTGAGCACCTGCGGATTTTGTTATGGGGGTCCTGGAATCATCCCCCCCAGGGCTACCAAGGGATGACTGTATTTCCTTCCCTCCTACAGCCATACAGCCCTGTAGCCTAGGGTTACAACACTAGCTGAGGGTTATCAAACTTGAGGGGCAGCAAAAGAGGAGTTGAGAATTACTTGAGGGAGATTCCTATGCCCTTAGTCTCAGAAACTCTAAATCATTGTTTCTGAGTTTTGTTCTAAGGATCTGCTTTTTTAACAAGTGCATTTTGAAAGTCACTGGTCTAACCACACTTATTGTTGGTCATTACTCTTCCCTTCTGAACCCTTACTTATTCCATTCCCATTGCTAAGAATATTCTTAGCAAAATTATCCTTTTAGGCAGTTAACTCCTAGTGATATTTGAAATCCAAAATCTACATCCTTTTTCTCTGTAATAATCTTTCCTCGTTTGTGTTCCATTAGCATTTTAAATTATTATTATTAGCATTTTGCATGTCTCTATTTTATTTCTTATCAGTTTCCTACTCAAAGCATAGATCACAATCTAGAAGCATCATCACCTGGGAGCTTGTTAGAAATAAAGAATCTCAGGCTCCACCCTAAATTTACTGAATCAGAATCGATTTTTAACAAGATCCCAAGTTGATTCTTATACATATTAAAGTTTGAGAAATACTTCTTTTCACATTTCACAGTAACTAATTTTTTGAGGTTCTATGTTTCTCTTTCTCTTTTGGTAAAACATGAATTTCTCCTAAACTGAGATTGAGTCTTTGAGGACATTATTTCTTCAGCTTTTAGCACAAAATCAAATATATAATAAGTATCACTATGAATGTCTTAAGTTGGAGATACACTTGTAAAAGATTTCTTCCTACTACAAAGAAAGCAGAAGAGAAATGTAAACATATAAATAAAAGAGAATAAAGACTAATACAAAACACGAACAAAGAGATGTGTTAAAAATTATAATAGAAATAAATCTATTATAAGATACCTCATTTTCAGATGAAATCAATTTCAAAGGATTTGTTGCCTTTTGTACCATAGCAACCTCATACAAGCAATACTTAATGTTACTTGGCTAACTTAAAATTTTTTAGTTTATTTTAGTGCAACTTTCAGTGTCAAAAATGTGTTCTAATAGCACAAACTATTACCATAGAAACATTAGTAATCTGTCTACAATAGTGATTTTAAAACAAGTTTGTAAAGTTTCTTAAAAATTCCCCAATGTAGGTTCAACTGCCTTGAAAATGTTGATTCAGGAGTCCTGGGGTGTGGCTAGGAATATACATCATTATCTTTCTCCCAAGAAGATTCTGATTCATGTGATCATAAGAAAGCATTTGGCTGAATATGTTATTTGTTATGGGTTGAATTATGTTCCTCCCAAAATATGTTGAATCCCCAGGACCTCAGAATGTGACCTTAATTGGAAGTAAGGTTGTTAAAGATGTAAGGAGTTAAAATGAGGTAATATTGGAGTCATGTGAGCCCTCAAGCCAATATAGTGAGCCTTCAAGCCAATATAGTAAGCCCTCAAGCCAATATAGTTGGTCCTTATAAGACGAAGAAAGCAAGACACACGGGGAGAATGCCAGGTGAAGATGGAGGCAGAGATTGAATGAGGCGTCAGCAAAGCAAAAAACAATAAGGATTGCTGTATGTTCCAAGAAGCTAGGAGAGAGGCATCGAACAGATTCTCCCTCAGAGTCCTCCAAAGGTACCCAACTCTGCTGACACCTTTGGATTTCAAGGCTGCAGAAATGTGAGAAAGTAAGTTTTCTGTTATTTTAAGCTACCAGGTTTGTAGTACTTTTTACAGCAGCCTTAAGAAACATACATTATTCGTGTTTGTCTTGAATGAGCTTGAGTACCACTCTTGTTCTTACTGTCACAGAGAACAAAATTCTCAAACATCAGCATAAGTACCATGATCTCATGAGCTTGTTTGAAATTATTGAACTCTGTATGAACAGAATCTGTAAGGCTTGTTACTGGGCCTATGCTCCCTTCTGATCCAGCTCAATTGCTGATTACTCTTTAAGGTTTGAGTTTGCTATGCTTAATGTATTTCCATGAAGGTTAGTGGATGATACAAAAAATAGTATAACATTAAATTGCATCTCTCCTTTAAAATACTGTAGAAGGAAATGAAGTAAGGCTTTGCATCCAGATCTTACTAATTTCAAAGTCTATGTACTTTCTTCACTGTGGTTGAACTTTACCTTGAAGGCTATTTGTGGGGGAGGGGGTGTGGGAAGGTGGGGGAATATTAGTTTCTCAGGTTTGTACACAGAGAATCTGAACTACATAGAAACCTTTCCTGTGGAGATAATTTATTTTTGTTGTTGAAGTTTTGGAAAATGTCTGCAGGAGATAATAAGAGGAGAACAGCTGAAGTAAAGGGCCTCATTTGTGAAGCCTTGCTGTGTTTGGAGGCATATGTGGCAGAGGGCAAGGGAGAAGCCCTTCTCCACTCCTGTGCACAGAACCCAGCACCACTATGGAAAGCTGTAGGGTCGGTAGCATTTAAAAATGTGGTATCCCCTGGAGTATTCAAGGGCTCAAAAGTATTTGTGGGATAATTGAGTAAATAACCCAGGGAGCTGGATCAAAAGTGGATAAATGTAGAAGTGGTATGAAATAAATCAGTGGATAGGATGGTTTGGGAATTTTTGTATGACACCCATTTTGAAGCTACCAGAAATCATTTGGAGTATTTGGGGTTCTCAGAATGTTTCATGTCTGGTAATCAAGGTGAAAAAGTCTCAAATATATAATTTAATTAAAATATATTTGACAAAATTATGTACTTACATGTGTAAACCTATATTATTTGAATCTCTCTCAGATAAACACAGAAACACACATTTTAAATTAATGAAAGCTAAGAAAAAATAAGGAATTTTAATCCCCAAAATAATTGATACCATAAGTGGAAAAGAACTTTTTCATATTTTCAACCTACTAGAATCAGCACAAATTTATTTTAAGAGCATTTAGCATTCAGCCCATTCTGCTTTGAGGATACACTAATAGGTGAGATAAATAGTTACTGATTTCTTGAGCTCCTGTTTGGGAATTCAAACCAGAAAAAGTCCATTTGACATATGGAATAGTTCAGTGCTCTGATAGGAGAAATAGAAAATGTTATAGGAAGTACATAGGTGTGTAATTTTACCCCTGATATGGAAGGAATGGGGGGAAAAATCCTTTCAAGAGATTGTGATTGTTTACTCTGTCACAAGATGAGTAAAAACCGTGAGTGAAGAGTGTGTGTGTGTACCTGTGTGTATTTGCGTGAGTGCATTTCGTGGTTACATCAAGGATGGGGAAGAGGCAAAGCTGGAGCTAATAATATGGGATGTTCTACCTCATTAATGATCATAAAAATGAAGATTAAGAGAAATATAATATTTTTCATCCATTTAGTTGGCAAAGATTAAAAAGTTTGACACTATCAAGTCTGGCAGAAAATGTGAATCAATAGGATTGCTTATATATTGCTGGTAGGGATATGAATTAATACAGCCATTACTCAGAAAACTGAGATTACTTTGTAATCTAACATACTCATACACTGTAACCCAGGAATTTTAATTTTAGTTACATACCCTCGACCAGCAAAAAATTTTATAGCAACACTGGTCATATGGAAAACGAGTGTGTGTTAAAAATAGGATTATTATTCATTTAATTCTGTATAATAGAGGTCCAGTGAAAGGGGAAAATTATGCAGGGACTTGCAGTCATGATAAGTAGATTGAGTCAGCTGTGCTAATAATCTTGACTGAAACTGAAGCAGTAGGACTGGAGACAAGGGAAGGACACAGGTGTAGTTATCAGGTACCATTGATAGGATTTGTTGACTGGTTGGAGGGAGTGAGAAGGGAGGAGTCTGTAGGACTTAAGGGGTTGACTCACTTCATGGTAGTGCCAATTATTCAGATACTAAATACAGGGAAGGAAGCCAACGCAGGAGATGAGAAGAGGAGAGAGAGTGATTGAAACATAAATGTTAGCTTTTCTTGTGTATCTCACAGTCATTTGCAGAGGACTGGGTGTTGAGTAGTTTCTTTAGATGTTTAATAGTTACTTTTATTGAAAAAAACATACTGGAATGTTTGGAGGTTTTGTTTCTACATTCTGTTAAAAATGAGACATCGATAATTATCATGATGTCCCTTGCATCATGCCTCAGTATTTTTTATACATAAAAATGGATTGTCTATATATTTACTTAAAAATAAGAGAAGTATGTTTTCTGTTGTTTGTACCATTGTATATTCATAGATCACTTTCTAAAGCTCTGTTATCATTCCTGACACTTCAAAGGAGGGTATTATCCCAAGCTGGCACTTAGTTTAATCTGCGTATGGGGTGGTTTGTTTTCCTCTTGTTGATCCTTGAAGGCTTTCATTTGTCTCTCCCATATGGCAAAAATGGTTACATATTTTTTGAGCATCTGCAAGGCAATATTTAATACCCTCACATTCCTAAGAAATTATGTTCAAGCTGACACATGTTTTCACAACCAATGTAGTTAAAATGTATAATGTCACACTGTCTGAACAGAATAAGGATCTGTTGTCAGTTTTACTGAACATTAGGAATGTTATCTGATGCTCTGTAATTTGCTTTGGACAAAACTGAATATTTAATTTATTTGACCATTCAAAGTTTCTTTTTTGATAACTAGGTTTTTTCTATTTGATCCAAATGTTCATCAAAAAAAAAAAAAAAGAATCGGGATGAAGGTTGATACACAAAAGTGAAGGATATTGCAGATGACACCATGAACTTCATGTTTACATGCCTCGTTCATACTAGATGTGACTATAAATTCTTTGGTGTTGCAATTTAGAGATTTTTTAACCTTGGAAACAAAAATTCAATCCCCTGATGCTTCTTTTGGTGTTCTCTTCAGATTCAGATTACAGGCCACATGATGAAATAACTATCATTGCTTCAAGTTTTCAAACCAAAATTGTATTGCCAATTGTCAAACTCATTATTCAGTCATTTTACCTCTGAAAAAACTTCAGATGCTTCCAGAATTCAAATCCAGCATTAAAGGGCAAATTTGTTTTTTCACCACTGAGGGGATATAAATAGACATGCCACAGGAAACAGCACTCAGTTAGATGCATAACTTCTTCAGTGCTTTTTACAAAATCTGTTGCATTGCTTTAACTTCATATTTTCTATACGAAGCCAAGTATGATACACATATTTTCCCCAGGAAGTTTTCTAAATAGTTAGAAGATCACTAAACACTGCCATTAAAATCTGTATTTTGTTCCTCTAAATTAAGGGACAGCAAATCTTTTCTGTAAAGAGCCAGATAGTACTGATCAATATTTTAGGTTCTTCAGGCCATAGTGTCTCTATAACAACTACTCAACCCTACTATGGTACTCAGAAAACATGTCTAGACAGTAAGTAAACAAATACATATGATCGTGTTCCAATAAAACTTTATTTATAAAAAACAGGCAGCAGGGTTCATGGACCATAGTTTGCCACCCTACCCCACCCCAAATCAGTCTTATTCTTCTTCTGAGTAGACAACGCATGCTTTTACCCCATTTAAGAAATAATTATTAAGTTATAGAAAGATACGTAGTGAGCATTGTGTAGCATTTGCACAAAATTGAATATCATTGGTGGAATTAAGGAAGCATCCTCTGTGTATTGGAAAGATTTTAATTCACCTCTTTTTTCATCCCACCAATACTTAATACTAAATATCACCTTTCTGTTAGGAACAGGAGAAATAATGACGGAAAAAGCAAACACAGTCCCAGTCTAAGGAAGCCTGCATTAAATTCTTTGAGGAACACACTTGTGTGCTTCGGAATAGTATCCTCTGCTTTAAGAGGTAAAAGAGTTAAATAAAAATCACTTCGATTTTTTTCCCTTTCTTTGTTTCCATTTTGGATCTCCAAGTCTTTCCATATCCTAAGTAGTAGACTTGGCTATTTATGACAGGAATAAGTGAGACACAGATGAAAGAGAACAAAATACTGTTATATAGATAATGGAATTGCTATATAGAGAGCTTATAGAATTTGATCAAAGTCATGTCTCAAGCGATGATGGAAATGGAAATTCATATGGTAGCATCACTTCTCAATCTCATTTTATTTTTTCCTAGAAGTCAGAAATAATATAGGCAAAATTAATAATTTGGGGACATCTATAATTAACTAAGGATGCTATATAGGTTACCTCTTCAATCCTAAATAACAACCATCTTAGGGGTCTAAAATTATTTTCCACATCTGCCACATATTAAAACTAAAATTTAAAAAAATGAAGCCAAATCACATTAGAATTCAGGTCTTCTTACCTCAAAAAATGTATGCTTCTTACTATATAAATCAATTATGCACAAGAAATAATCACATTTAAATCATTATAAGTGCTATTAAAAACGTAGCAAACTTTCTCACTTATTAAAATCTTAATAAGATTTATTGAGTTACAATAAACAGTAAACATCATGCTTCTTCCCTCAGGGTTTTGAATTTGTTTTCAGGACAATGACTCTAGGTGTGACTTACTGTCCTTTGCAAATAGCTTTAATAACTGCTCAATCACAGTAGTAGAATACACAATATAACATATTAGCAATATGAGCTAGTGTTTAATGATCTATTTTTCATATAAAACAAGTCAACTACTATTTCTGGCACTCAATACATGACAATCTGCCTTCTACCAGAGCAAAACCCAGCTATAAGGATTTGTGGAGAAATTTTGTATTAATCTCTGACATGGCACCTATAATGCATTTTGCAGAGAAACTTTGACTTTGTGCAATTTTCACCTAATTGCAAACTAATCACTGTGGAAGAAATAATTTCACTCTGTCCACTGTGCCAACCTCACAGAATACTGATTAGAATTCAAAGAGAAAATGCTTTTACTATACTCAGCACAGTGTCTAAGCTTTAGTGTGCTCTAACTCTCACTTCTGTTGCTAAGTTAAATACATTTTGTTGTTATCTATAAGAAAATTAGGATAAACTTAAGAGTCTTCATGTTGCCTTCATCTTAAAAATTTAACAGTTTGATAATTCTATTGTAGTTATATAAGCTGCAATATTTAATACTTAGTTTCAGCTCTAGCCTCATACTCATATAGCATAAGATTATTCTGAGTGAATTATGTCAATTTTTGTATTTGAGTTATCTAAGATATATTATTATATAGATGGTTATCTTATTAAAATATTATTTACCTAGAATAAATGTATTTTTATTATTTTAGTGTAGATTACATATAACATAGTTCACTTTGGATTATGAAGTGTATGGCTCTGACATATACAAGCTGGTTATCTTGGTCTGGAGTCAAGAATAGTACATCGTTCTAATATCCTTGTCTCCTTAGTGCTTATGACAACTCATTATATGTACTATTTTCATTTATTTTAATATGTGAACTACTTACAAGCTATTTTTGTTGTTTTCAAACACGAGTCTGAGCCTCATGTTTGCATGAGAATACTATACTTGAACTAGTATTTCAAGTTCCTATTCCAAGAATAATGAATATTTCCCCACTCCAAAGTATTTTGCAATATATAACCCAAAGAAAATGGTTTATCTCCAATGCTCCTATCAGTTTTAACTGAGTGTGTCTGTGAAAGACAATGATATATTTTCAAGGTTTGAAATATACCTTTCAAGCACCACTATCTGGCTCTGTGTAAAATATCTATTATTCGACTATTCTCTCTAAGTGACTATTTGGTTCCTGGTAATTTGGTTCAAAAAGTGTTTAACCATCTCGATATGTAAAAATATGATAATAATATAACCAAAGGTTTAATACCCTTGTAGGAAGGTTTCCAGTATAGAAAGTTCTGATATTCTTCTAGGCTACATGTTTAAGGATGACTAAAGGAAGCAGGTCTGTCTGATTTGTCATGACTTGATGATGGATAATTGTAGACAATTTAAGTAAGGCCATCTTACAGTAATGCATTTGATAACAGACTTTTTGATTTTGGAAAGACAGAAAAAGATTACCACATCTATCTTTTAGGGAAGTGGATTATAAACCCATTTGTAGGAGAGTTGATTCATTTTATCTCTTGCTGTATTAATTTTTTCCTTCCCTGCATTAGCATAAGAATAACCTCAGACTTGCACTGCAAATGGGATAGGTATAATTTGTCGAGTTAAGTCAGGATCAATCTGCCTTCTGTCTTTCTGTTTTGTAGCTTACCTTATATAGAGTGTAAAGAAATCTTTAAAAATACCAGTGTACCTATAGTACTCCCAGATAGCTCTTGTTTTCTTCTTACAAGCCTTCAAGAACTATTGGTTTATAACACCACCCTCTTCTCCCCAAAAATTCCCAGGTATTTTCTGAGCTGCATATTTTTCCTGAAAAAACAAAGTATAGATTACAATCTAATGCACATTACTCTATGTATTTTTATATTTGTAGGTAATATACTCCATCCAAGTATGGCACAAGGTGTCCATCTTTAATGCACGCCCCTTTCAATGGAAGTCTGAGGCATTTTCTTATTGTATAAACTAGTGATCTAGAAAATTGCTATTATTTCAGAAAAGTGCAATTTTTTCAAATTATGTAGGGATTATGTGCTCTTAAGGGTACTTTGAAAATGACAGGTTTTCCAAAGAAAGTCTTAAAAGCATTTATGGGAGTCCAAAAAAAAAACAGTGCTTTCAGTAAGAGGAAGAAACACTTTGATTCTGTTAAATAGATCACCAAAATTATTTGCTATATAGCTTCTCTTGGAAAGTCATGTATTTCCTAGTTCTTTTCATTTCCATTCCCGTAATTGTCCTTCCTAAGATTATTATATGTAATGCAGTTCTGATTACATTAATGAACTAGTCTATGGGAAATATTCAAAAACAGAAAAGTAATAGAAAAAAAAGGGAGACCAACTGGAAAATTCACCCTGTTAGCAGGTTTTCAAGTAGGAGTCTAGCTCTAGAATTTGCATTTATGATTAAATCATCACTGCAGTTTACTCACCAGCAACATCTTGAAAATGAAGGCATAGCTCAAAGCTGACTGTTGGTCTTCATATTTTTAAAATGTTCTATAATTTATAGAAATACCCATTTTGTTTAGCTTTCTGTTATAATCCTGGAGACATTAAAGTAGGCCATAAAATCCACAGTTTCAGTTTTTCAAAGGTAATCAATGGGTTTCAGAAGTCCTTGGAATCAGTAATAGTACGTTTTGTCTATGAGAGAGCATCTGAGTATCAATCCTTTGGTCTACATTCTGTGGGTTGTCTTTTCGTTTTGTTTATGATTTCCTTTTCTGTGCAAAAGGTTTTATGTTTAATTAGGTCCCATTTGTTTATTTTTGTTTTTATTTTCATTACCCTAAGAGGTGGATCAAAACAGATATTGTTGCAATTTATGTCAAAGAGTGTTCTGCCTATGTTTTCCTCTAAGAGTTTTATAGTATCTGGCCTTACATTTAGGTCTTGAATTCATTTTGAGTTTATTTTTGTGTGTGGTATTAGGTAGTGTTCTAATTTCATTATTTTACATGTAGCCGTCCCAGTTTTCCCACCACCACTTACTGAAGAGACTTTTTTCTCCATTTTATATTCTTGCCTCCTTTGTCATTGATTAGTTGTCCATAGGTGCGTGGGTTTATCAATAGGCTTAATTTTTAATATAAAATCTAAGAAGACTAGCATGAAGCAAAGATTCATAAAGAAGACTCTTTTCCATTTTGTACAAAATAAATTCCAATTTTGTAATATATATGTATATATATACATAGATATATATTCCTTATTACTGCCTTATTTTTCCCCCCTTGAACCAGATCAATAAATTATTAGGATAGTGTGCTATATCTAAATATCAATACTTTATATATTAGTGAAGTTAAATTTCTTGGAAAATCTACCAATAAATCTCCTTTAGGAAGTGATGAAATGCAATAGTGTAGAATAGCTTTGTAGTAGGTAATAGCTGGGTTCATATGCTGGCTCAACCATTCTAAATGAATATTAAATGTGTTAAAGTTGGCCCTGTAGTCAAGGCTAGCAACATACTTAAATAACCTTCTTTCCTTTTCCCCCAAAGTCCACACCCAAGTTCTTACCCTCCATACATTATACCGCAGATACCAGGAAAGGCAAAAATCAAAAAAAAAAAGTTGAAAAAATAAATAGTGTTTCTTCTAAGTATTTAGAGGAAAGCACAATTAAATGATCTAGTCATGTTTTCATAAGATGGTAAACCTCTCAAACCTGACCAAGCAGATACTGCCAGTGTTCAAAGTAACAAACAGTATCTATTAATATATGCTGTTAGCAGTGAATGTTGTTTGAAAACTCTAAATAATGCTTATTAACAATTCTATTGTCTTTTAAAGTTTTTAAATATAGCTATTAAAATCCATGAGTAAATGATTTTGTATTTTAATTTCCACAAATGATTATTAATTACATACTTGTATTTACATCAAGGAAATGAATGTATACCAACACAATGTCTAATATTTTATTTAAAATAACAGTAACACTTTCCATTAATATAGGCTTAACAAAAGCCTTTCAAAGTACATTTTATCCTCTCAAAATACTGCAAAAAACTGATGCTATCCCTATAGTAAAAACAACCAAAGAAACAAAGTGCTTATAGTGGTTAAGTGACATGAAAAATAGTGTATAATCAATGAGGGAGTTGGAATTTGGAAATGAGAGAAGTTTTGAGTCCAATCTAATCCCTTTTTTAGAACAGTACTTTACAAAATTTTAAATTTTCTCTGTATTCTTAAGATGTGATTATATTATATAAACATACTAAATGAGATTCTCTGAAGTAATTTCAGACTATTGTTAATAAGTGTAAAGCTGTTGATTCATTTATTTGTTTACATCAAAAACTTTTAATTGTTGCTGCCTTTCAACTACCTTCTTATTACATGCCTACTCATAACAAAGAAGTAAATGAAAATTTAGAGTGATATAATTTATCAGATTGGCTAATATTTTGCTATACCCACTGCCTTTCTTTAATATTTAAAGTGCTTATTACTAAATAGTTAAATCGCCTCTCCAAGCCTAAAAGTGTTTCTTCGGTCTACTTTCTTGGCTAATAATATTCAAGAAACTTTTAGATTTCTACCATTTATAAATTAATGACAAAATGTATTTTTCATTTGTCAAAGTACTAGAAAGTTCTGAGAGAGGTATAGTGGTCAGAAGAAAAGAACATAGACCTTAGAGTTAGCACAGATACTAAAAAGGTGGATTAAAAAACCTCAAAACCTCAGTTTCTTCCTGTAAAGTGAAAGCTATAATGCCTAACATACAATGGTAAATGTGAGGATCAAATGAGATTCACATGGTAAAAAGGGTGGATGTGTTAGAGATGTATTCCCATTTCATACACTGAAACACTGGGATTTTCCAGCAGGCAGAAATCAAAATTTTTTTTTCTTCTGCTCTATTTAAGCCAAAAAATGATTATCTGAAAAGCCAGAGAGCAAGTTACATGAACTTGAGATAACAGACTGCATAGGCTAAACACTAATCCTTGATCCATTATCTTAAGGGTCAATCTCAAGAGAGGTTCCTTTGCCCTTTCAAGGTAGTAAAAGACTCAGACTCATTTTTTAAAAAAAGAATTGCCATATGTGTGTGTGTGTGTGTGTGTGTGTGTGTATACACACACACACACATTTCAAAAGCATAGTCACTTGGCTTTCATCCAAAACCTGGATTTTTTCAAAAGGTAGCTTTGGAAACATTGATAAGGGTAATTCAGTTCCATTAATAAAATCATCATAATGCTATTTGTAGCCAGGATAGCTTAGTCATTTGACCTACTCTAGAGTTTACAATAGTCATACTTGTTTGGTCATAGTTGCCCAAACTGAGAGGTGTTCAAATAGTGAGACACAAGTCAACCTCTTGGAGCTTAATGAAAATGGGTTACTTAGTAGCAATTGTTTTTGTTTTTGTTTTTTTTAAAAAAATGGTTAATCATAGTTGAAATACGAACTACATATATATTCATGTTTCTGAGTAGTTGGAAAAAGTGACTTTTCTTTATTAGGAATAAAATCAGCTGTAATAATAATTTATTAATTTGAAGGAGTGATGTATATTCTTCCTGTATGAGATTGTGAGTTACAGCAAATTGGTGCAGAGAGGGCCATCTGAAATTGGATGGATCAAATGTGCATAGGTGTTACTCATAATAGATTTGCCAAGTGAATAGATGTCCTAAATGTGTACTGTTTGTATATTCCTTCCCAGCTTGGGTCAAGTGGTACAGGACACTGTGTCCTCCTAGGGTTTCTTGGGAAAAAATTGAACATAAGCAAATGTGAGATTTGAGTTACACTGAAAATGTTTCCTAATAGGTCAGTATCGTTGGAACAAATTCATGTTTCAAAACAAACATTATAGAAGAACTGATTGTAGTTGGACTATGTAACAACATAAGAATTTTTTTCTACTTTATCACTTGCTCCCCTTCTAAAACGTAGCAAAAATTGATGTCAATAGTAGTTGGAAAGATTTGGTCATGTGACTCAAAACAAAAGAACCAGTAGAAAGTCCTTTGGGGTATAAATGTAGAGGGAATATGCTAAAAAGGAATCAAGATTTTTCTTGTCTTGCAAGTTCTATCCCAGCTGAGAGAATAGAAAATGCATATATGGTGGAACTTATTAAAACAATGAAGCAATTCATCCAGCCAGAGTCTGTGGAGAAGAAATGCTTGCATCCTGAAGTTGTAAATTTAAAAAAGAGTATCCAAAGGATGCTGGATGCTTTTGTGTTCTTGAAAAAACATAAACCTGGAATTACACAAATCTGTGTGATTGTGTAATTCTTCTATTAATTCAGTGGCTATTAAACATTTATGGTCCTCTTGAGGATCTGATTAATGAAATTAAATATAGGGCATTAAAGCTCATCTTGGTTCAGCCAATTTTGAGAAATGAAGCATGTGACTGTTATGGCACAGAAAAGATGCACATTTCTAAAGGGCTTGCTTTTAAGATGTATACAATGGATTACAGGGTCATCCTAAAATTTTTATATTCTTTGATAGGCTGAGAAACCATTGGTTGTTAAAAAGGAGTTTCTGTATTTTTAATTCCAAACCGACCCCTATGTCTATTATAATTTGAGTTATAAACAGTTTTCCCTCTTCCTCTTGTTTTCTGGGAACTTAATTTTTATGAACTTTTGACTTTCTCAATTATGATTTATTTGTTATTGAACGTTACCAGGACTCCAAACCAAAAAGATGGTCCATATCACATCCTACAAAACTGCCAGTATTTTAATTTGGCTGTAGAAGGAATCTTCAAATTGTCTTGTCTGTTTATGACTACCACACAGGAGATGTTGAAATATACATTTGCTTTTAACCTATGACTTACGATACAGAATTGAAGCTGTATAATCTCTGCATATTTTTAAACAAGAAAGCCTTTACTCCTTCCTGGAGCAAAATAATTGCCAATCACAATTATCTGTTTTAAAATTTTTATTGGGTAGTTGATTTACACTGTGTGTTAGTTTCTGCTGTACAGCAAAGGGAATCAGTTATACTTATATCCACTGTTTTTTAGATTCTTTTCCCATATAGGTCATTTCACAGTACTAGGTAGAGTTCCCTGTGCTAGGAACTAGCAGTGAGTCCTTATTAGTTATCTGTGTTATATATAGCAGTGTGTATATGTCAATCCCAAGCTCCCATTTTATCCTTCCCCCCTCTTTCCCCCCTGGTAACCATAAGTTTGTTTTCTACATTTGTGACTCTATTTCTGTTTTGTAAATGAATTCATTTGTACCATTTTTTTAGATTCTACATACAAGCGATATCATATGATATTTGCCTTTCTCTGTCTGACTTACTTATATCCAAGTTACTGCAAATGGCATTACTTTGTTATTTTTTATGGCTGAGTAATATTCCATTGTATATATGTACCACATCTTCTTTATCCACTCCTCTGTCAAAGGACATTTGCTTCCATGTCCAAAGGAAACCATAAACAAATTGAAAAGACAACCCACAGAATGGGAGATAATATTTGCAAACAAAGCAACCGACAAGGGATTAATCTCCAAAATATACAAACTTATGCAGCTCTATATCAAAAAAACAACCCAATCAAAAATGGGCAGAAGATGTAAATAGAAATTTCTTCAAAGACATACAGATGGCCAAAAAGCAAATAAAAAGATGCTCAACGTCACTAATCATTAGAGAAATGCAAATCAAAACTACTATGAGGTATAATCTCACACGGGTCAGAATGGCCATCATCAAAAAATATACAAACAATAAATGCTGGAGAGGGTGTGGAGAAAAGGGAACCCTCCTACACTGTTGGTGGGAATATAAATTGGTACAAGCATTATGGAGAACAGTAAGGAAGTTCCTTAAAAAAAATAAAAATAGAGCCACCATATGATCCAGCAATCCCACTCCTGGGCATATATTTGGAGAAAACCATAATTTGAAAAGACACATGCACCCCAATGTTCATTGAAGCACTAATTATAGCTACCTTTTTATAAAGGATGGCATATTGGGGACACTTGGAGATTATCTATATTTGCTTCTACACTGGGAATAGCTGAATCACACAGACAATTCTACCATCAAAGAGGGAAAACATAAGCAAATATTTAAATTGAAACTAGTTTTGCATGATGTAGAGATCAAGGCATTCTTCTGTCTCAACGTTAGATGCTTCTGTGACATCTGTGGGAATGTACTTGAATGTGTGATTGAAATAATGGGCTGTAGATACTAGAAGGGACATGCCTATCAGTGTCTGGCTTGTCTACTGTCTCATAACCTCACACTACTTACATCTGAGGTCATGACTTTTTAACTTTTTCTCTTGTAAGTAGCGGTAGAGTCTTATATACAAATGAGCCCACTCAAGATGTGAAGTAGAGCTTTATGTGACAGTAAAAAGGCATTGAAATTTTGATTGAAGCCTCTAGCTCAACTCACCATCTGACCATATATTCTTTGTTAGGGTTCTCTAGGTTATAATTTTGCACATGCACTAACATCTCTAATTAATCTCCTCATCAAGGAAATGGCTTGTATCATACAGAGAAGGGCAACCTCAAAATTCCCAGGTTTTTCTGGGAGTTTGATGAGATTCTCTCATCATGAGGGTGTGGAATATCTTCTAAGGAAACATGTCATAAGTGTCCCACTTCACAGCAAGGGGAGAAAGTAGGGGGTGGGAGGGTGGGATGAATTGGGACATTGGGATTGACATATATACACTAATATGTATAAAATAGATAACTAATAAGAACCTGCTGTATAAAAAATAATTAAATAAAAAAAAGACATCAACAAAGTGTAGGATATGGGTTTTCCTAGATCCTAATTCAAATAAATCAACAATAAAAAGACAGTTTTGAGTGAATCAGGGAAGATCACATTCAGACTGGGTATTAAAATATATCAATAAATAATTTTCAATTTTGTTTGTAAAAAAAAGTGTCCCACTTCAACAAAGAATTAATAAATTAGATGAAATATCCTAAGTGTGAGGTGGCTCTTTTTCTGATAAATAAGTGCTCAGTAGTATTTATTATTCTAAATCTCATATGGAAGTTCTGAAGTCCTGGAGGATTCCAAGAAAAGGAAGAACTTTAAATTGCAGTGCTTAAAGTTCAAAAACCATGAAGTTAGATAACAATATCTAATTGTTAGATGAAAAGGAAACTAATGCAAATGGCTATTAATCCAGTAGTCATAAAAGTGTTGTAGAAATTTCTGAAACATTTTAAATAGTCGACACATAGACAATTTTTAAGAATCTATTGTTTAGTAATCCTAATGAAAGCAAATTCTTGGACAAATTAATATTGCCTGATAACTTGGCTTAAAAATAGCTATATATCTTCTCTCTGATCTTTTCACAGTGTGAAATATAATAGGAATGTAACAGTCAATTTTATGTAAGATCATGGAAATATGAACATATTTTAAACTAAAATGACTTTTTAAAAGATTTATCTCTTGTAATCCTGAGGTGATGCTGCATGCAGACTTAGTTATTCCATATAAACTATTTCAAAATGTTTATGGCATCTCTCAGACAAATTTTTGCTGTGATTTTGTTGCTCTGTAATTATAAGCACCAAATGATTTTAGAACTTCAGACTAATAACTGAGTAAAGACAATAAATGAGTCATTTTGGTTACCTGAAGTCTTGAATTAACTATACAATTTCTTTAATAATAATCAGGAAAAAATTTTTAAAGTAACCAAATCTAGTTTTCTATGTACATATTTATGTAATGAACAGTGTTGTCTCACAACTTATTGACCTTATTAAATTCAGGCTCCAAGTTAAGAATAGTAAAACTGTTGTCTTTTATATGAAAACCAGGTTTAGTATTTCCCAGATGGCCACTAAGTAGCTCCAAGGATTATTCCCTCCCTTATAAAAGGAGAATTAGTAGAAATAAGTATGTACAGGTATTCTTAATATATTAATTAACTTAATGCTTTTGTAAAAGTTATCCTGTTTAGCAAGCTCACAAGAAGGAAAGAGTTGACAATTAAAAAAAGTAGAAGCCAAACCTCTCCAAGCTGAGTTGTGTACAAATAAAATATTATTGATGTCAGTAGGTTTCAGAAGAATGTTTCTTTCCACCTGTTTCATTATAGAGAGAAGCATACTCATTTTAATGTGTAATGTTCTAATTTTCAATAAATTAATATTTAATAAGGTTTTCATCCTAGATTAAGCTATCCTCATCATTTTTGACAGTTAACACATACTTTGCTGGGTGAATGAAGGACCCTGGAGTTGTGTCAGTGTCCTACTTACTGTCCATAATGTGTTTTTTTCCTAAGAGTAATCTTGACTTAATCCTTATGAAATAGTTATATGTCATATATCAAAAAGAGGATTCCATTTGCCTCCATTCTGACACTGATTGCTGTAGTAAATTATTTACAACCACTCAATCTTATCAAACAGTAGTTTTTCTTTTTCCCTCATGCTAGCCTAAAGCCCTCTTCTAAAAGCTACAGGATAGAGGAGGAAGCAGTAAAAGAACAATAATTTCAATTAAGTATTTTTCTTCCTCTTGACTATTGGTATTGCAAGAAATAGAATTCATGAGTAGATCATTCCCAATGAAAGCTGGCCTCAATATAATAAACAGACACCTTCAGAATATTTAAATGAACTGAGTCAGGATTTTCAGGGCTCTTTTAGTCCACAGCTGATGGTAGAGTGAAAAGAGCTGCTAGGCAAAATATTATTGAAATGAGTATAATCATATAGAATTGAATGAAACTTACAAAAGAAAATATAATTGTGGCTGTTCAATTAAAATATTTTTGATATTATTTCTGACATTTTAAGTGGAGAAGTGAGCAAAAATGTTTTTTTGAAATATGGACCAAATTAATTGGGCTAAAATCTACATGTTAGAGCTTTAAGTTGATCAAAAGGTAGTTCTAAAAATAATGAAAACTGATTTTAATTTTTAGCTTAGCCTAGTTGCTCAGTCTGAAATGGAACATGTCACATATCAAGGCCAGACCTCAATGATAAATTACAAATGCCATTTGTTACACTTTCAAAAGCTAAGTATTGTGATTTCTAGGAGAAGCAGGGAATCTCCCCAGATACAAACAACATAACAGAGAAGATGGAAGACTGCACATAAGCAGTAAAAGTCAGATCACCATTTAAAGACTCATAAATATAGCTCTAGGGAAAGTACAACTAATAGTAAAGAAGGACTACTGAGATATCGTCTCACACCAGTCAGAATTGCCATCACCAAAAAATCTAGAAACAATAAATGCTGGAGAGGGTGTGGAGAAAAGGGAACCCTCTTGCACTGTTGGTGGGAATGTAAATTGATACAGCCACTGTGGAGAACAGTATGGAGGTTCCTTAAAAGACTACAAATAGAACTACATATGACCCAGCAATCCCACTACTGGGCATATACCCTGAGAAAACCATAATTCAAAAAGAGTCATGTACCAAAATGTTCATTGCAGCTCTATTTACAATAGCCCAGAGGTGGAAACAACCTAAGTGTCCATCATCAGATGAATGGATAAAGAAGATGTGGCACATATATACAATGTGCCATAAAGAGAAACAAAATTGAGCTATTTGTAATGAGGTGGATAGACCTAGAGTCTGTCATACAGAGTGAAGTAAGTCGGAAAGAGAAAGACAAATAACGTATGCTAACACATATATATGGAATTTAAGGAAAAACATGTCATGAAGAACCTAAGACAGGAATAAGACAGGGGGTAAGACAGGAATAAAGACACCTACTAGAGAATGGACTTGAGAATATGAGGAGGGGGAAGGGTAAGCTGTGACAAAGCGAGAGAGAGGCATGGACATATATACACTACCAAACGTAAGGTAGATAGCTAGTGGGAAGCAGCCGCATAGCACAGGGAGATCAGTTCGGTGCTTTGTGACTGCCCCGAGTGGTGGGATAGGGAGGGTGGGAGGGAGGGAGACGCAAGAGGGAAGAGATATGGGAACATATGTATATGTATAACTGATTCACTTTGTTATAAATCAAAAACTAAGACACCATTGTAAAGCAATTATACTCCAATAAAGATATATAAAAAAAAAAGGACTACCTTTAAGGAGAAGTTACTAGAAAAGGAAACTATACTGTGTAAATAGCAGAAGTCCAGAGCACTGTACTGGGCACACTAAGCAGACCTAGAGCTAAACTGTCAGAGGAATGCTGAGTTCATCAGATGCACTAGAACTGTGTGTCCTGGAGAAGGGTAACTAAAAACAAATTCAGTCTGGTTACTAGTGCAATAGCATGGCAATGATATAATGTCACAAGTTATCAGGATTTTCAGGGAAGAATATCTCAAAGATAATCATACGTACAAGCTTGGTTTCTTGGAAGATTATCCTTACAAATATATTTTCCCTATCAAATGTTCTACTAGCTAAATTTCTAAAATCTATTTGTCTCTTTTGAAAATGCAAATGATGAAGTCATCTTACACAAAATATTGCTCATCAGTAAATGAATACATGCAACCATTGAGTGGATTTTATTAAGTGCTGACTATGTACCAGACACTATGTTAGCCTAATGGATTCAAAGACAAGAACAAACATAAAAAAGAACAACTCAAAGCCTAGAGGTATTAAGTGCTAAAAATGGAAAACAGTATACTCAAGGTACTAAACATAGATACAAGCACCTCTTTGTGCTTGAATCAGGGACACAGGCCACAAAGAAGTTTGAGCTAACACAGGAAGGATGAGTTTATTTTTTCCAGGTACATAAGACAAGTGTGAACACATTAGAAAAATAATGGAACAATACATTCAAAATATAGAAAAATGAAAGGTCATGATATCACCGTATATTACTGCCTATTGATATTACAGTGTGAATGAATTTACTTTCCCTCTCCCAGATCATTTCTTTTGGGGCAGGATTACAACATTAATATCTGTAAAATAAAGGAAACATAGAAGGAAGACAAAACATACAAAGGCATATTTATTCCTCTTCCTATTGTTATTTGGGCTATCCTTGCTTACAGAGTAGAAAGACTTAGTTTAGACATTGTTGGCACATAATGATACCATAAACACTTAACTCTTAGACTCAGAAATACATTTTACTTTTAAATTTCCAAAGTATTTTCTCATGAACTGAACAGATAAGAAAAATTAAGAGTTTAAGCAGCTATTAGAACAATTTAGCAACATATCTACCGTCAACTGACTTTTTTCTCTTACTCTAAGTAGAGGCACTTTCTTCCTATCTTATATAATTCAACCTGGGCTCCTCTTGATTTTGTAAGGGCAAAAGAAAGAAAAGATATAGACTGCTCATTAATAGCCTCTATGGCTTTTTGATCAGGATGGATCTTGGTAATTCCATTTTCCGCTGAAGGTGTTGCATGGCAGACTAATTGCTGGCTATAAAGGTTGTACTCATTATGCTACATTTATCAACCCCTAGGGAAGAATGTTATTTTCCCAGCCACCATGCTGCCTAATATTGATTTTTTTAAGAAACAGTACCACTGATTTGTACAGGTTTTATAATTTGTGCCTTTCCTTTTCATACTCTCCACCTCACTAGACTCTTAATGTGTGTTTTATGCCCTATTGTTTAATCAAGTCACGAGCCTGTGGACTACCAGATAAGTTCAGCATGTTTAATTATGACCTTGCTGAATCCTACTGCGTGAAGCCTAGTTGTCTTACTGAAGGAAGTCCCAACAGTGGAAAAGAGAGTACAGATTATATATAACTGTACTCGATTGCTTCCAGAGGAAAGACATCTGAACTCTTAGGGCCCATAACATTGATCTAGACCTTCCTCCTACAGAGGTGGTGTTGTACCCATAAAAAACAGAAGATGAGTTACATAAGTTATCAGCCCTTGAGAGGGGAAAAAGATGAATGAGTTCATTGTTGAGTGAAGAGAGTGTACATTCAGTTTTCACGTTACCTGAGGAAAACTTCTTAGAATTGACTGTGTGACAATTATAGAAAATATTAATTACAATGATACATAGCAACATTAATTTTTATTGCACAATTAATGTTTATTAAAGAATATCAAGTGAGCATAATTTCTATTATTTAGTAGCAATATAGCACTTTTCATCCTGTGTTTTTAAGCCATAGGAGAGAGCTGAGAAGCCTGGCTTAATATATGCAGATTTTTTAAAGAAACTATGATGCAAGCTCTTTTCCTCAGAAAAAAACTTCCTCAGTATACACTCTCAGAGAGGAGAGAAAATTATAATTCTCTCCCTTCCTAAACAGTGATAAAAACCTGGGTAAATGGTGAGTCCATTCATTGGGAAGCTGGTGCTCCTCACAGCCTCCAGCTAGACAGCTTCCTGTTCTGCTCTGACATGTAGCCTAGAAAGCCAGACTTTCAGAATGCTCCACCACCACATGGAAAAAATAGCAAGCTGGGAAAACTCAATGCCGTCATTCATTCTTCTGTCCATTTAATAAATATATATGGTGCTGGGTTCCAAGAGTGAAGAAAAGAAAGTATCCTGCCTTCAAGAAACTTGGTCTACTCTGGAATAAAGCAAATACAAAATAAATACCTTAAATCGACACATGTCATAATGAAGCATGAAAGCAAAGGAAGGAGAGATGGCTTCGAGGGGGCATCTACTAAACAGGGTCCAGTCAGGAGACAGGTACCACTTCAGCTTTTTAACAAGGTATTTCAAGAAAAGCAGTTGTTAATATTGTTGGAGAACTGTTGTGACAAACAGAGGAACATTAAACTATTATAGTGATAGTAACTGTAATTAACACCCCTTAGGCTGAACTAACAGAGAAGGTGTTGAAATTATTAAAGTTTAAAAGCCCAGAGGAGGGACTTTGTGGGGCTGGAACAATGACTTATAAGGAGGAGGCACTGCATGCATGAGACAGACATCCCAGGACCTCAGAGTAAGGACCTCATGGAGAAGGGACTCAGACTTTGAAGGGGGCTGCCAGAGGATGGTTTTGGTACCTCGAGGGGTCACAGTGAGAGTAGTTATGGGAGTGTTGAAAAACTGGACACTAAAATCAAATGCTATTGTTAGGTGAATTGACACCACCAAAATCAAGGTGCACTGCTATGGTGATGCTGGCAGGAACAAAAAGCAAGCCTGAAGCTGAAGGCAAAACAAAAAGATCTAAAACCTCTCTCTTTCCTCTGACTTTCTAGTCTCCCTCTAATGCTTTTAATGGCAGAAGCTTATAGGGATCCAGCTAGCAAAGGAGAAATACAGCTTACAGGGTCCTTGCTGGGTATAGGAGAGTGAGTTTTAATCTGAGAAGCAATAGCCTATCAGCTGGAACAGCAGGTAAATGTAGGGAAGTGAAGGGCAGTGAAATAAGCAAAAACTTCATGAAAGAGGGAACCCTGAGCCGAAGATGAGAGAGTGGGCAAGAGTTTTCCAGGGTCAGGTAAGAAATTTCATATGAGCCAGGATAGCAAATCATGAACAGGTATGGTTCGCTAGAAGGGAAAACTAAGATGACTGATTTACCAGGAATAACGATGGGAATGTTTATTTGAAAGATGATGAAGATAAAACTGTTTGGATTAATAAAGAGCATCAGATGATGAAAACCTGAGAACATGAGAAAGTAATCTGGATAAACATTCACTGTGTAGCTATTAATGCTTTAAGTGAGACTAGTACTATGAGGTAGATGATTTTGCTTAAGGAAGCCGAAGTGGTTACAGGTTTTAGGATAACTGGATGGAAGAGGGGGAGAATGGAGTCCAGTATAGGAATTATTCTTATAGTATATAATTATGGTGATGAAGGTGGCCATAAGGGAGTCAGTGTTGACAAATCTCAAACAAATTATACAAGAAAAATTAGCCTGACATTCAAATTTGTTTAATATGAGCAGAGAGAAAGAAGAACTTCTTGCATACAGTGAATCATAGTGCCACTAACTCAATATTTTAAATATAAGGTGAATGAACAAATTGTTATTTGGATACTGAAAATGTAGATTATAATCATCAATAGTGAAGTGATCACTTAGATAATGAGATTAATAAATCCCACAAATGTATATATTGAAACAGAGGGCACATAAAATTAATCAGACCCTTGAGAGACATCATCCCAAAGTTAGGAGAAGAAAAAGGATCAGTAAAATGGTAGAAGAATAAATCAAAGACATGAGAGCATTTCAAAGAGTTGCATGATACAGAAACAGAATGAGGACAGCATTTCAAAAGAGGAAATGTTCAGTCTCTACAGCTGTGAACAACACATCAAAGAACCTGAGGTTTAAGAAGATACAATCAATTTTTCTAGAAGAGAATGACACAACCTTTGAGAGGTCAGTTTCTGTAGAATGGAAGGATCAGAATCCAAAGTAGTAAGGAAGTAGAAGGGTTATTGAAAAAAATGGAAGATTTTAGCAATCAAAAGAAAATATGGCAATGCTCACTAAAGTTATTTTCAAAATTAGAAGGCATTATAACTAATCCTGAGGTTTTAGAGTGGACTTTTCTTTTTTATACGCTGGGTGTTTTAAATTTAAAGAAACATTAGTATCAACTCTTTACAGAAACCTTTTTATGGGTGCTAAACACTTCACATGTATTATCCCATTTAAACTTCATATTTTAAGACAGAAGTTATACTTATTTAACAGACCAGGAGACTATCTTTAAGAGACAAAGTAACTTCATTAAAGTTACAGTGCAGTATGTAATAAAATCTCCAACTATACTCATGGATTTGCCTATTTCTCTATTTTTCAGTTTTTTTAATGACTTTGAAGCTTTTTCTTCAGACAGACACACACATTTATGATTGTTATGTATTCCTGATGAATTGACCTTTTTATGAATTTCTTCTGTTTTTCTTCTGAGACTTACTATCTAGAGATCCACATTTATGTTAATGTAGACAAAACAGCCTTCTTACGTTTACTTTTTGAATCGTTTAATTTTTTCATTATTTTATCAAGCCTAACATGTCTTTATATTTCTAATTAATCTCTTTCAGACTGTGTAGTTGGCACTGCCTATTTTACCTAGTCTGATGTCTATTTGTAATGGGAATAGTCAATTTACATTTAGTGGAATTACAGACATGATTGGATTTGAAGCTACCATTGTTTATTTTTATTTTCATCTGAACTGTCACTCTGGATTAATAAAAAATGTTTCCTGCTTCCTTTTGGATTAATCAAAAATGTTTAGTAATTTAATTACTCTATTGGTATTATTAGTTATATCTATATATTTATAGGGGATTGTAATACTCTGTCTCTCATCAGAATCTACATATAGGTAATATCATGCTTCATGTAAAATATAAGAACCTTACACACTTCACTTCTCTTTACCACATTCTTGGTAATATTATTTTCATATAGTTTGCATCTCACAATAGATAATTTTTTTGAATTTAAATTGTCAACTGACTTTTAGATATATAAAAAGGAAAAAATATATGTTCTTTAAAGTTACTCAAGGAGATCTTCCTTCTGGTGTTATTCTTTCTTTCGTATAGATTCACGTTTCCTATCACTTAGGCTGCTATCATTTCCCATCAGCCTGAAGAAGTTCCTCTGTATTTCTATTAGTTCAGATATGGTGGTTAAAATTCTCTCAGCCTTTGTTGATCTGAAAAAGTATTTTGCCTTTATATTTGAATGATATTTTCACTGGATATTGAATGAAAGTAGTCTTCACATTATATGGTTCTGATATGTACGAGTTTCATTTACCACAGTTAAATAATACCAATCCCCCATAACATGGTTCAAATTTCAGTTACCACTGTGTATTAGGTGTGAGTAATTGAATAAAGTACAAACTTCGCTGCTGTCTCTTCAGTCCACAAATCTTCATATAAGTAACAGATGCATATTAGGATTAGCAATCAATCACATCATTTCTTCCAAAGTCATTCAGTGATTGATCACTGCACATTTGTTACTCAGTTCAAGTACAGGGAGCAAAGCATGTCAATGTCTCACATTCTTGTGTCTTGGTGATAAACTTCTGACATTTTACAAATATGGATACTCAAGAAAGGGACTGGTCAGCAAAGATGAAAGTGCATCAAAGAAACAAAACGGTATAATGCTTGAAGTGAAATTTAACTTGAACATAAATGGAGTTATAGACAAAATAGGTAATTGTCAGAACGTTGACACTGCTGTCATTCAAAAGACTCTAGTTATGTATCCAGTAAACAAGCATGTTCTCAAAATTGATCCATCACTGTGAAAAGGAAAGATGACTCTAAAGTTAAGGTTGTTTATATTTGGGGATCAAAAACCTATTTAGTAACTTGATGAAAACTATAGAAATATTTTTGGAAATGTGACATACATGTAATCTACATACAGCTTTAGAAATTCATACAAACAGTGATGCTCACTTAAAAAATAAAACATAAAACAAAAGCCCAGTTCAGAAACTGTAATTTTCTTTCATTTCTCACACACACTATTTATGTTCTATTTTTAAATTTGGATCCACTTCAAAGAAACCACACACACAAACAATAAAAGGTAAAGGTAATTTAAAAAATTCTGAAGCAGTGTGGAAAATTCACACTCAAATGTGTTATTAAATCTATAATTGGCATGAATGTAGTATTTAAGCTGCTAAACATAGAGCTTTCTAGAAGTACAAATTTTCAGCTGCTTCACAGAGCCCTAGGTTTACTTTGAAGGTGCTTCTCACTCAGGAATCCAGGGCAAATGTTGCTGAAAATACTGGTCCTCTAAACCTTTTAAACCAGAGTATCTCATGTGTTTTAAAGAGCTGAATTCCTAATTCCATTTTTCATTGAATAATGGCTGTCACTTACAAAAAATAAAATAAAAACTGAATTGCAAATATTGTACAGGTTCTAAGCAACCAGTTCCTACTTTTAACATGAGACACCATCACAACATGATGTGTTTGATTGTGATTATGAAATGACCCACTTAAATTCCACCCCTACACTACCACCCACTGGCACTGTGAAGAGTACATGGACGAGGATGATTTATGATGCTGCTTCAACTGATAAACTCTGAGAGCTCATTCATTTCCAATTAGTCTCTTTAAAGAAATCAGTGAGGTTCTCCTTAAATAACCAGCAAGTAACAAGAATGCTCAGCAATCAAGAGCCTCACGACTGCACTGTTGTGTTAGTTCTTAACCTACCTGATCAAACAAAATATGCTCTCTCTCCAGGACATGCATATCATTAACCACTGACTACAATGCTGTTGAAAATGATCATGAAGCATAGTATCTGTATGCTAATATGATTTGAAAGTCTTATTTCATTACATGCCTTCCGTTATACTGAATTAGCATCATACCACAAGTAGCTGTTGTTTACCCTAATAAGAAAGGATTTGTTGTAATTAGATCACTGTCTCATATTTATAAAAAATAGATGTAATTTGGAATAGATTAACCCCTGTAAAATGACAAAAATGACTAAAGCAGAGGAAGGTTCACAGGGTAATTTCCCCTAATCACGTTTTTCTCTTTCTGTGTGTTTGTGTGCACGTATGTGTGTAACATATATACATTCCCTTATATTTTTATATCACATCCATACTAGATGCAATATAGATATATAGATAGATTACAGTTCTCTGTGTTGATCTATGTATATAGATACATACACAAATACAATTATATACTTGCTTATTGCATGTGAATACAGATATTTGTATGAAAACATATACGTATATGTTTATATATAATTTAAACCCTTTATTTATGATTTAAGTATGTAGGAATTATGCCATATTTGGGATAAAATATGCATATGGAATAGACAATTTTCAAATACGTGGGCCTCTCACTGTTGTGGCCTCTCCCGTTGCGGAGCACAGGCTCCGGACGCGCAGGCTCAGCGGCCATGGCTCACGGGCCTGGTCGCTCCGCGGCATGTGGGATCTTCCCAGACCGGGGCACGAACCCGCGTCCCCTGCATCGGCAGGCGGACTCTCAACCACTGCACCACCAGGGAAGCCCTAGGTTTTCCTTTTTATCTTAGAGAATTTCATATTTTAAAACTAATGTACCTTATTCATAAAGTATATATATATATATTTACATCTTTATTGGAGTATAATTGCTTTACAATGGTGTGTTAGTTTCTGCTTTACAACAAAATGAATCAGTTATACATATACGTATGTTCCCATATCTCTTCCCTCTTGCATCTCCCTACCTTCCACCCTCCATATCCCAACCCTCCAGGCAGTCACAAAGCACCGAGCTGATCTCCCTGTGCTATGCGGCTGCTTTCCACCAGCTATCTACCCTATGCTTGGTAGTGTATATATGTCCATGCCTCTCTCTCGCTTTGTCACAGCTTACCCTTCCCCCTCCCCATATCCTCAAGTCCATTCTCTAGTAGGTCTGTGTCTTTATTCCTGTTTTACTCCTAGGTTCTTCATGACATTTTTTTTCTTAAATTCCATATATATGTGTTAGCATATATATGTGTTAGCATACTTGTCTCTCTGTCTCCGACACACTCCACTCTGTATGACAGACTCCAGGTCTATCCACCTCACCACAAGCAGCTCAATTCATTTCTTTTTATGGCTGAGTAATATTCCATTGTATATATGTGCCACATCTTCTTTATCCATTCATCCGATGATGGACACTTAGGTTCTTCCCATCTCTAGGCTATTGTAAATAGACCTGCCATGAACATTTTGGTACATGACTCTTTTTGAATTATGGTTTTCTCAGGGTATATGCCCAGTAGTGGGATTGCTGGGTCATATGGTAGTTCTATTTGTAGTTTTTAAGGAACCTCCATACTGTTCTCCACAGTGGCTATATCAATTTACATTCCCACCAACAGTGCAAGAGGGTTCCCTTTTCTCCACACCCTCTCCAGCATTTATTATTTCTAGATTTTTTGATGATGGCCATTCTGACTGGTGTGAGATGATATCTCATTGTAGTTTTGATTTGCATTTCTCTAATGATTAGTGATGTTGAGTATTCTTTCATGTGTTTGTTGGCAATCTGTATATCTTCTTTGCAGAAATGTCTATTTAGGTCTTCTGCCCATTTTTGGATTGGGTTCTTTGTTTTTTTGTTATTAAGCTGCATGAGCTGCTTATAAATTTTGGAGATTAATCCTTTGTCAGTTGATTCATTTGCAAATATTTGCTACCATTCTGAGGGCTGTCTTTTGGTCTTGTTTATGGTTTCCTTTGCTGTGCAAAAGCTTTTAAGTTTCATGAGATCCCACTTGTTTATTTTTGTTTTTATTTCCATTTCTCTAGGAGGTGGGTCAAAAAGGATCTTGCTGTGATTTATGTCACAGAGTGTCCTGCCTTTGTTTTCCTCTAGGAGTTTGATAGGTTCTGGCCTTACATTTAGGTCTTTAATCCATTTTGAGCTTATTTTTGTGTATGGTGTGATCTAATCTCATACTTTTACATGTACCTGTCCAGTTTTCCCAGCACCACTTATTGAAGAGGCTGTCTTTTCTCCACTGTACATTTCTGCCTCCTTTATCAAAGATAAGGTGACCATATGTATGTGGGTTTATCTCTGGGCTTTCTATCCTGTTCCATTGATTTCTCTTTCTTTTTTTGTGCCAGTACCATACTGTCTTGATTACTGTAGCTTTGTAGTATAGTCTGAAGTCAGGGAGCCTGATTCCTCCATCTCCCATTTTTCATTCTCAAGATTGCTTTGGCTATACGGGGTCTTTTGTGTTTCCATACAAATTGTGAAGTTTTTTGTTCTAGTTCTGTGAAAAATACTATTGGTAGTTTGATAGGGATTTCATTGAATCTGTAGTTTGCTTTGGGTAGTAGAATCATTTTCACAATGTTGATTCTTCCAATCCAAAAGCATGGCATATCTCTCCATCTATTTGTATCATCTTTAATTTCTTTCATCAGTGTCTTAGAATTTTCTGCATACAGATCTTTTGTCTCCTTAGGTAAGTTTATTCCTAGATATTTTATTCTTTTTGTTGCAGTGGTAAATGGGAGTGTTTTCTTGATTTCACTTCCAGAATTTTCATCATTAGTTTATAGGAATGCCAGAGATTTCTGTGCATTAATTTTGTATCCTGCTACTTTCCCAAATTCATTGATTAGCTCTAATAGTTTTCTGGTAGCATCTTTAGGATTCTCTATGTATAGTATCATGTCATCTGCAAATAGTGACAGCTATGCTTCTTCTTTTCCGATTTGGATTCCTTTTATTTCCTTTTCTTCTCTGATTGCTGTGGCTACAACTTCCAAAACTATGTTGAATAAGAGTGGTGAGAGTGGGCAACCTTGTCTTGTTCCTGATCTTAGTGGAAATGCTTTCAGTTTTTCACCATTGAGGACGATGTTGGCTGTGGGTTTGTCATATATGGCCTTGATTATGTTGAGGAAAGTTCCCTCTATGCCTACTTTCTGCAGGGTTTTTATCATAAATCAGTGTTGAATTTTGTCGAAAGCTTTCTCTGCATCTATTGAGATGATCATATGGTTTTTCTCCTTCAATTTGTTAATATGGTGTATAACATTGATTGATTTGCATATATTGACGAATCCTTGCATTCCTGGAATAAACCCCACTTGATCATGGTGTATGATCCTTTTAATGTGCTGTTGGATTCTGTTTGCTAGTATTTTGTTGAGGATTTTTGCATCTATGTTCATCAGTGATATTGGCCTGTAGTTTTCTTTCTTTGTGACATCCTTGTCTGGTTTTGGTATCAAGGTGATGGTGGCCTCGTAGAATGAGTTTGGGAGTGTTCCTCCCTCTGCTATATTTTGGAAGAGTTTGAGAAGGATAGGTGTTAGCTCTTCTCTAAATGTTTGATAGAATTCGCCTGTGAAGCCATCTGGTCCTGGGCTTTTGTTTGTTGGAAGATTTTTAATCACAGTTTCAATTTCAGTGCTTGTGATTGGTCTGTTCATATTTTCTATTTCTTCCTGATTCAGTCTTGGCAGTTTGTGCATTTCTAAGAATTTGTCCATTTCTTCCAGATTGTCCATTTTATTGGCATAGAGTTGCTTGTAGTAATCCCTCATGATTTTTTTTATTTCTGCAGTGTCAGTTGTTACTTCTCCTTTTTCATTTCTGATTCTATTGATTTGAGTCTTCTCCCTTTTTTTCTTGATGAGTCTGGCTAATGGTTTATCAATTTTGTTTATCTTCTCAAAGAACCAGCTTTTAGTTTTATTGATCTTTGCTATCGTTTCCTTCATTTCTTTATCATTTATTTCTGATCTGATTTTTATGATTTCTTTCCTTCTCCTAACTTTGGGGTATTTTTGTTCTTCTTTATCTAATTGCTTTAGGTGCAAGGTTAGGTTGTTTATTTGCAATGTTTCCTGTTTCTTAAGGTAGGATTGTATTGCTATAAACTTCCCTCTTAGAACTGCTTTTGCTGCATCCCATAGATTTTGGGTCGTCGTGTCTCCATTGTCATTTGTTTCTAGGTATTTTTTAATTTCCTCTTTGATTTCTTCAGTGATCACTTCGTTATTAAGTAGTGTATTGTTTAGCTTCCATGTGTTTGTATTTTTTACAGATCTTTTCCTGTAATTGATATCTAGTCTCATAGCGTTGTGTTTGGAGAAGATACTTGATATGATTTCAATTTTCATAAATATACCAAGGCTTGATTTGTGACCCAAGATATGATCTATCCTGGAGAATGTTCCATGAGCAATAGAGAAAAATGTGTATTCTGTTGTTTTTGGATGGAATGTCCTATAGATATCAATTAAGTCCATCTTGTTTAATGTATCATTTAAAGCTTGCTTCCTTATTTATTTTCATTTTGGATGATCTTTCCATTGGTGAAAGTGGGGTGTTAAAGTCCCCTAATATGAATGTGTTACTGTCGATTTCCCCTTTTATGGCTGTTAGTATTTGCCTTATGTATTGAGGTGTTCCTATGTTGGGTGCATAAATATTTACAGTTGTTATATCTTATTCTTGGATCTATCCCTTGATCATTATGTAGTGTCCATCTTCGTCTCTTCTAATAGTCTTTATTTTAAAGTGTATTTTGTCTGATATGAGAATTGCTACTCCAGCTCTCTTTTGGTTTCCATTTGCATGGAATATCTTTTTCCATCCCCTTACTTTCAGTCTGTATGTGTCTCTAGGTCTGAAGTGGGTCTCTTGTAGACAGCAAATATATGGGTCTTGTTTTTGTATCCATTCAGCCAATCTGTGTCTTTTGGTGGGAGCATTTAGTCCATTTACATTTAAGGTAATTATCAATATGTATGTTCCTATTCCCATTTTCTTAATTGTTTTGGGTTCGTTATTGTAGGTCTTTTCCTTCTCTTGTGTTTCCTGTCTAGAGAAGTTCCTTTAGCATTTGTTGTAAAGCTGGTTTGGTGGCGCTGAATTGTCTTAGCTTTTGCTTGTCTATAGAGGTTTTAATTTCTCTGTCAAATCTGAATGAGATCCTTGCTGGGTAGAGTAATCTTGGTTGCAGGTTTTTGTCCTTCATCACTTTAAATATGTCTTGCCACTCCCTTCTGGCTTGCAGAGTTTCTGCTGAAAGATCAGTTGTTAATCTTATGGGGATTCCCTTGTGTGTTATTTGTTGTTTTTCCCTTGCTGCTTTTAATATGTTTTCTTTGTATTTAATTTTTGACAGTTTGATTAATATGTGTCTTGGCGTACTTCTTGGATTTATCCTGTATGGGACTCTCTGTGCTTCCTGGACTTGATTAACTATTTCCTTTCCCATATTAGGGAACTTTTCAACTATAATCTCTTCAAATATTTTCTCAGTCCCTTTCTTTTTCTCTTCTTCTTCTGGAAACCCTATAATTCGAATGTTGGTGCGTTTAATGTTGTCCCAGAGGTCTCTGAGACTGTCCTCAGTTCTTTTCTTTCTTTATGCTGCTCTGCAGCAGTTATTTCCACTATTTTATCTTCCAGGTCACGTATCCGTTCTTCTGCCTCAGTTATTCTGCTATTGATCCCATCTAGAGTATTTTTCATTTCATTCATTGTGTTGTTCATCATTGTTTGTTTCATCTTTAATTCTTCTAGGTCCTTGTTAAATGTTTCTTGCATTTTCTCTATTCTATTTCCAAGATTTTGGATCATCTTTACTATCATTATTCTGAATTCTTTTCAGGTAGACTGCCTATTTCCTCTTCATTTGTTAGGTCTGGTGTGATTTTATCTTTCTCCTTCATCTGCTGTGTGTTTTTCTGTCTTCTCATTTTGCTTATCTTACTGTGTTTAGGGCCTCCTTTTTGCAGGGTGCAGGTTTGTAGTTCCCATTGTTTTTGGTGTCTGTCCCCAGTGGCTAAGGTTGGTTCAGTGGGTTGTGTAGGCTTCCTGGTGGAGGGGACTAGTGCCTGTGTTCTGGTGGATGAGGCTGGATCTTGTCTTTCTGGTGGGCAGGTCCACGTCTGGTGGTGTGTTTTGGGGTGTCTGTGGCCTTATTATGATTTTAGGCAGCCTCTCTGCTAATGGGTGGGGTTGTGTTCCTGTCGTGCTAGTTGTTTGTCATAGGATGTCCAGTAGTGTAGCTTGCTGGTCGTTGAGTGAAGCTGGGTGCTGGTGTTGAGGTGATTCGTTGTCTATTCATGTATTCCACAGATGCAGGGTACATCAAGTTGATTGTGGAGCTTTAATCCGCTGCTTCTCAGGCTGCTGGGAGAAATTTCCCTTTCTCTTTGTTCTCACAGCTCCCAGGGCCTCAGCTTTGGATTTGGCCCCGCTTCTGCGTGTAGGTCTCTGGAGGGTGTCTGTTCTTCGCTCAGACAGGATGGGGTTAAAGGAGCCGCTGATTCGGGGGCTCTGGCTTACTCCAGCCGGGGTTAGGGAGGGGCACGGAGTGAGGGGAGAGCCTGCGGCGGCAGAGGCTAGCGTGACGTTGCACCGCGCGCCGTGCATTCTCCTGGGGAGTTGTCCCTGGGTCACAGGACCCTGGCAGTGGCGGGCTGCACAGGCTCCCCAGAAAGGGGGTGTGGACAGTGACCTGTGCTCGCACACAGGCTTCTTGCTGGTGGCAGCAGCAGCCTTAGCGTCTCATGCCTGTCTCTGGGGTCTGCGCTTTTAGCCGCGGCTCACACCCGTCTCTGGAGCTTCTTTAAGCAGCGTTCTTAATCCCCTCCAGGTACGTGGGGGGTTTCTTGCCTTTTGGGAGGTCTGAGGTCTTCTGCCAGCATTCAGTAGGTGTTCTGTAGGAGTTGTTCTATGTGTAGATGTATTTCTGGTGTATCTGTGGGGAGGAAGGTGATCTCCGCGTCTTACTCTTCCGCCATCTTCCTGCAAGTCTCATAAAGTATATTTGAGACATATCTTTGTCATCTTCAAAGACCATTCCAGGTATGAGTTTTGCTTATCATTTAATCTACCACCCAGTATTATTTAAGAAGCACAACTTGATTTTTATATTGTTATGATTTTCATATTTTACTTTTTTGAATGTTTTAGACTTGAGTATCATGTAATTATATTTTCTTTTATTCTGATAATCAGAGTTCCTTATTGCATATGGTTAACTGAGAAACCTACATGCTTTGTAAGATATCTTAGTTTTATATGGTATTTTCTTCACCCATGTTAAGTTGTAACTTTGTCACATCTCTTAACATAAATTATTGTTTTTGCTTGTTAAAACTGTACCAGTGGACTGTGTATGATATAAGCTAAGCACAGAGAAAAAAATAAATATAGTGATTGGACAGAGAGTGAGGAAAAATTGAAGGTGGTAATTACCAATCATTGCATTTATTCCCCTCAGATGAATAGGCTTCAGGAAACATATGGCATCAATGGATTAAAAAAATACATAAGTAACAGCCAGCAAATATTAATTTGCTACTCACTGGCTAGAGAAATGTCCACATGCTCATGATATTCAAGAAACTGTTCTCTGACTCATGAAATGTTGACCATTATTTTAGTTATGTCATCTGTTAACATGAGCAACACAACTAAATTCATCTCTTTAAGTAGGCTTGATGTTTCTGAACTGTCTTGAGTTCCATCTTGGCTTCTCCTTGTGCAGTTGCAGCTAGATTTAATCTCCTTTTTTTTCACTAACTTCTGAAATTGGGAGAGGATATATTTCCACTAGTCCTTTAATTTTCTAGAAAAGGGTGTTAATTTCTCAGGATCACCTATACATAGAATTTCCATCTCATTTTGGGTAAATAAAAAGCTACATAGATTATTCATTATATCAATTATCCCAATATTCATAGCTAATGATTATACTACAGTGAACAGAAAATCTATAGCAATGGAACCAAATAGACAAGAAGTTACAATATAAAGCATTGCCTACTAAAAAAGAGAAAAAGGATAACATAGAATGGCAACTGTAAGGAACACTAAGAGAATGATATTATGAATAAAAAGAATTATGCCCTACCTTCCCTGCTTGCTTATTTATTTTGTTCTTTACTGGAAAGTGGAATATTCAAGGAGTATGTTCCACAAAATAATAAGGCTTATAGTATTAAAAAACCTCTGTTTCCCCATTATTCCTTCCAGTGATTGTTACTTGATATACTATGAGACTCTTCTATGTATAAATTATTGTACTAAGGTTTTCTGCCTTGTGTGTGTGTTATTATGTGAATATAATAACCTTAAATGTCTCTGATATACTCTCTGTTAAATATCTTATGTCTGTGTAAAAATATATTACTTTATATACTATTCTTAAAGGATTATTTTCTATTATATATAGTTATATTTTATACAGTTATACTTAAAAATAGGTATACATACAAAATAATAGTTCACTAAATCCTTATAACCAATATATCTTAGTCTCATATATAGATATGAAAATTAAAGTTCAGAGAAAGTGCCTTGCCCAAAATAACGCAACACCTGACACATGAAGATGAGATTCAAACATAGACCTACATGGCTTGGTTTTCCATGTTTTTAACCATTATTCATGTTAGTCTCTTTAAAGTGACCTTCACTGAATAGTGTTGTTTTCTTTTTTTTTTTCTCTCCAACCTAATTCTGAATGCACTGAGATAGAAAACAAAGAATAGATGATGATGATGGTTAACATATTACCTTTACCACAGAAAAGCAAGTTTGGAAAATGCCATTTATCGTGAGAGTCACTGAAGCTGCTAGTTGAATCCCAGCATCAGGTTGACTGAAATGCCTAGTCCGGGCAAAGCAGGACCAGGGCAGAACCTCCCCACGAAGCACTGGCAAAGCAGAGCTCTACCCTGGAGGAACAGAGGACACACCAGTTCATGCCAAGATGAATAAAAATTTAACTGAAATAAGCCCCTCCTCAGGGACAGAGTATGTTGGGAACGGCCCTGGGGGTGCATGCGAAAAATCTCTCTTGACTGAAATCAGCAATGAGGAAAAGCGGTCTTATCTAACATTCTACTAAGGGAATTTGACATATAAGAAATCTAGTTCTTATCAAGGAAATACTCCTAAAAACTCTGATAGAGGATATACTCTTTGAAAGGAATATTAACCCTAAAGAGTTAAGCCTTCTTAAATGACGGTCCTCACACATCACTGAAGAAAAACAATCTTTTTTTCATTCTCTGAAAATATATAAAATAAGAACAATAAAAAGAAAGTGAACCAAATTATTTGCTTATAGAGCTGTGACAGTTTTATCAGCCATGTATTACATTTGTATATTCGTTTAGATAAAATGAAGTTACTTTCTTTTTAAAAGTCGTAAAAACCTTGAAACTAATGAACCTCTGCCACCTTTCTCAGAGGAAATATAAATTTCTTACTTATTATAGCCTTAAAAGCTATATCAATATGAATTTATATAAATATTAAGAAATATAAATGAATCTATGCCTAAATTTATTGGTTTCAATATTACTATTATCTTCCCTTCCTTATCTCAGTACCAACTATTTGACTATTTCCAAATAACTATTTGGGTATTTGTCATGTTTAACATTTTCTTGTAGACATTTAAAAATTTTTCTCTTTGATCAAATCTTCAACTTTGCTTCTTCGTTCTTCATTTCAACAACAGCAAGAGAAAAAATATAGAACATAAAGGCAAAAAGATTATAAAACAAAGCATCATAATCAGCATCATCACCCCAAAATTATGCTCAGAGCTCATCATAATTATCCTTTGGAGCCATCAAAATACTGTTTTCTGGAAAGCTATTTGCATTTTTCCTTTCTTGTCTATGCATTTTGAAGAAAATCAGTTTTTTTCCAGTAAGTTATTATTGAATATCTATCAATAATTTTAATGTAATTTTTGCTTGCTAAAAATATTTTCTTCAAGTACATATTCCAAATCAATGCAAAATGATAAATCCAGTGTTATTTTCAATTTAATTTCTTTTTAAAAATAAAGACACTCAATTTATACATTTCTTCATTCCATTTAGCTTTATATATGTATTATAGTATAATTTATTTATTACACCTAATAAAATAATGTAAAAATCATTGTACAAAGCAAAAACATATTTTGAAAACACTTTTTAAATAACTCAATTAGTAAAAAGTTTACCAATATAAAATTATTTATTATTATTATTGGAGTATAGCAATTATGTTGACTTTTGCTTTTAGCCATGATGTAGTCTTAGCAACTGGATTTGCTCACCTTAAACAGCTGGATAAATGAAAAATATGTGGGACAATCATTTTCACCTATTTGACAACACAAGGAGCAGCACTAGACAGCAATCTGTAAGACAAGGGCAAAGAAGTCGTGGCTTTGCTGTCTGAAGTCACATTCCAACCATAGAACAGGGGCCAGGATCCCACAGCAGTCTTGCTGAGTTGTGGAAACAGATGCACGAAAGAAGCTCAGAAGTCAGGGCTTCCCTGGTGGCGCAGTGCTTGAGAGTCCGCCTGCCGATGCAGGAGACGCGGGTTCGTGCCCCGTTTCGGGAAGATCCCACATGCCGCGGAGCGGCTGGGCCCGTGAGCCATGGCCACTGAGCCTGCGCGTCCGGAGCCTGTGCTCCGCAAATGGGAGAGGCCACAACAGTGAGAGGCCCGCATAACGCAAGAAAAAAAAAAAAAAAAAAAAAAAAAAAAAGAAGCTCAGAAGTCTGAGGGGACTAGCTATTGTGGAGTAGAGTTGCAGGAAGGAAAGAAGTCTGTAGAAAAAAACAAATGCCAGAAATCTGCATAGAGATCCCCTTGAATCTTTGCTGAAAGTGTGGTTCTACAGGAACCTCTAAGCAGGCAGTCTCTGGCATAGGAGATTGATTTAATCTCAACCTTATTTTCCCCTAATTAGCCTTAGTCACAAAAATTCCACCCCAGAGGTTTTGCTCATGTGGATTGACACCCAAAAGGCGGGCCTTTGTCAGGTAGGTCCCTAGAAGACAGTTGTTTAAGCTGTCTTTGAGAGGCACTTTAACCATAGGAAACTTTTATATCTTAATAATGTGAATAGTTGGAATAGATACTACCTCTGTAACGTCTTCTATCTACTCAGCCATCACTCATTCCTCTATCTCTGTGTCGTAATAGCAATGGGCAGTTTCATGAGTCAAAATTCAGTAAGTTTAAGAAAAGAGATGGCGGCACTTCCTTACCTATTTTGGGGGCATAAAATGCACAATCTTAGATAAATGAAGTGAGTGAGACCTAACCTGTCAAATCTAATAGGAGAAAAGAGAAAAGGATAGTACTAACTCCTTCTCATATTCTTATTCACCAGGTAAAATATCTGTAGATTCATCCAGACACAAATGATTTTCAAGGGAGGTTGAGTTGAAGGTCCACTATACAGGTCAATGAAATATAACTTTATGAAGGGGTGGGTGGCCAGGATTGAACCCTTGCTCTCTACTGCCAGGGCTTCCCCACCAATACAAGAATACCTCAAGAAATGCAATGACATCATTTTTCCCCATTTTCCTAGATACTCAGATTTTTACCATGTTAATAGTCACTAGATTTGAATTCTAATTTATTTGTATTGCAAGTTGATTCAACTCAACCCAAGGTCTGTCTTTGTATAATTAGCATTGCCCTTCCCATAGAGACAATGAAACACTTTTGAACACAAAGATGAAGTCAGTTGCATCATGAACATACAATCATTCTATTGTGACTAATTTGATGATTATCAGTTGACTGCTTAGCCAGTATGTACCTCATACCTTAATTAGAACAAAATCTTTATTTCACCTGTATTTGGTAATGTGATAAATATCAGTTTCACTAGACTTCCTCATTGCTACTGTCCTCAGTATTAACAAAGATCCAGCAAGATGTGGAATAAAATAGGTTCATTGGATTTGGCAGTAAGCTCTTGATTTCTGACAAACCAATAGTTCTTTGCACAAATAAGAACATTGAAATGGTTTATTTCTTTTTTCCCCACCTACTAGCAATGCTTCCATTATATAGGAAGCGGAAGCAATTACATATTTATTAGAAGACAATTTGAAATTTTTCCCTCATAAATTTCTTCTTCAGAATGATGATGTAGTGGGCTTCCATTTCTAGTACCAAAATGGCCAATTGATTTTAGTTAAAATGATACAATACCAAAGTCTGTCAGAAACAAAGACACAGATTCTTTCTGGATAACTGGAGGAAGAATGGTTAAGTCAATTATTTTAGTGAAGAATGAAAGTGTTTTCAGAAATTTAATGAACATTAAATACAGCTACAGACATAAGAACTAGCCTGAATAGATATCTCAAATTAATATATGATGGAAGAGTCTGATAATTGTAAATCATAGTGTAAATTCTCCTATAAATTATGGCATCTAGCTATATATTTACCTATTTATTTATATCACATGTAGAATATTTCAAATAGATATTAAAGCAGCGGTCCCCAACCTTTTTGGCACCAGGGACAGGTTTTCTGGAAGACAATTTTTCCATAGACCAGGATGGGGGTGGTTCAGACAGTAATGTGAGTGATGGGGAGCAGTGGGGAACAGCAGATGAAGTTTCCCTCGCTTGCCCGTGGCTCACCTCCTGCTGTGCAGCCCAGTGCCTAACAGACCGGCCCGCGGCCCAGGGGTTGGGGACCCCTGTACTAAAGGATAGATAATAGGGCTTCCCTGGTGGCACAGTGGTTGAGAGTTCGCCTGCCAATGCAGGGGACACGGGTTCGTGCCCCGGGCCGGGAGAATCCCACATGCCGCAGAGTGGCTGGGCCCGTGAGCCATGGCCGCTGAGCCTGCGCGTCTGGAGCCTGTACTCCGCAACAGGAGAGGCCACAACAGTGAGA